>NC_135171.1:14020423-14335423 GCF_041146795.1 Maylandia zebra
CTGACTCTGGGTGACCCCCACTCTTCACCCTGTGATCCACAGCCAAAATTACTGTACGGATTTTGAGAAAATTGATAGTAAACTTTGCACAATTTACTCTACTGTACTCTATATATTCTCATCTTTGAGCTTAGATTACAGGAAAACTGTAAGAGGTGACGCAGATATTTCACTGGATTATGAATCTAGGCCATCTCCACTCTGCACCCTGTGATCCACAGCCAAAATTACTGTACGGATTTCTGATAAAATTAAATCCTATTCCATTACCAAACAAAATGAGTTCATTGAAGTATTTGCTTAGCTACAAGAAATGTCTTTCCACACACAATTTAAATTTTTCAAAATGTCATTCACACACCACCTCAAGTATCAACTTCAGTTTTAGACATTATTTATTCAGTGCTTAATCACAACAATAGTCAACTTAAGGCACTTACATAATAAGTTAAACCTTACAATAATACATACAGAGAAAAACCCAACAATCATATGACCCCCTATGAGCAACAGTGGGAAGGAAAAACTCCCTTTTAACAGGAAGAAACCTCCGGCAGAACCAGGCTCAGGGAGGGGCGGCCATCTGCCTCAACCGGTCAGGGTGAGAAATTACATTTCTCAGATTACTGATTTCTCATATTACTACTACACAGTTTAGATACACTCAACAAAAATATAAACGCAACACCTTTGTTACTGCTCCCATTCCCCATGGGATGGACGTAGAGACCGAAAATTCATTCCAGATACACAATATAACCATCCCTCCCAAACAGTGGTCACAAATCAGTCCAAATGTGTGGTAGTGGGCACATCTGCCATATTGAGATAATCCATCCCACCTCACAGGTGTGCCACATCAGGATGCTGATCTGACATGTGTACCTCAGACTGCCCACAACAAAAGGCCACCCTGGAATGTGCAGTTTTTTGCGCTATTGGGGGTCTGGGGACCCAGAACCGGTCAGTATCTGGTGTGACCACCATTTGCCTCATGCAGTGCAACACATGGTCACATGGAGTCTATCAGATTGTCAATTGTGGCCTGTGGAATGTTGGTCCACTCCACTTCAATGGCTGTGCGAGGTTGTTGGATATTCGTGGGAACTGGTACACGCTGTCGTATACGCCGGTCAAGCACATCCCGAACATGCTCAATGGGTGACATGTCCGGTGAGTATGCTGGCCATGCAAGAACTGGGACATTCTCAGCTGCCATCTGCCCTGAACAATGTGAACCATGATTCATCCGTGAAGCGCACACCTCTCCAACGTGCCAGACGCCATCGAATGTGAGCATTTTCCCACACAAGTCTGTTACGGCGACGAGCTGGAGTCAGGTCAAGACCCCGATGAGGACGACGGGCATGCAGTTGAGCGTCCCTGAGACGGTTTCTGACAGTTTGTGCAGAAATTGTTTGGTTGTGCAAACCAATTGTTCCAGCAGCTGTCTGGGTGGCTGGTCTCAGACGATCTTGGAGGTGAACCTGCTGGATGTGGAGGTCCTGGGCTGGTGTGGTTACACGAGGTCTGCGGTTGTGAGGCCGGTTGGATGTGCTGCCATATTCTCTGAAACGCCTGTGGAGACGGCTTATGGTTGAGAAATGAACATTCAATGCACGGGCGACAGATCTGGTTGACATTCCTGCTGTCAGCATGCCAATTGCACGCTCCCTCATTGCTTGTGGCATCTGTGGCATTTTGCTGTGAGACAAAACTGCACATTCCAGGGTGGCCTTTTGTTGTGGGCAGTCTGAGGTACACCTGTGCACTACTCATGATGTCAGATCAGCATCCTGATGTGGCACACCTGTGAGGTGGGATGGATTATCTCAATATGGCAGATGTGCCCACTACCACACATTTGGACTGATTTGTGACCACTGTTTGGGAGGGATGGTTATATTGTGTATCTGGAATGAATTTTCGGTCTCTACGTCCATCCCATGGGGAATGGGAGCAGTAACAAAGGTGTTGCGTTTATATTTTTGTTGAGTGTATCTAAACTGTGTAGTAGTAATATGAGAAATCAGTAATCTGAGAAATGTAATTTCTCACCCTGACCGGTTGAGGCAGATGGCCGCCCCTCCCTGAGCCTGGTTCT
Organism: Maylandia zebra; assembly: GCF_041146795.1. Lineage (NCBI taxonomy): Eukaryota > Metazoa > Chordata > Actinopteri > Cichliformes > Cichlidae > Maylandia > Maylandia zebra. The sequence goes on from NC_135171.1 coordinate 14,022,528, forward strand.
GCCGGAGGTTTCTTCCTGTTAAAAGGGAGTTTTTCCTTCCCACTGTTGCTCATAGGGGGTCATATGATTGTTGGGTTTTTCTCTGTATGTATTATTGTAAGGTTTAACTTATTATGTAAGTGCCTTAAGTTGACTATTGTTGTGATTAAGCACTGAATAAATAATGTCTAAAACTGAAGTTGATACTTGAGGTGGTGTGTGAATGACATTTTGAAAAATTTAAATTGTGTGTGGAAAGACATTTCTTGTAGCTAAGCAAATACTTCAATGAACTCATTTTGTTTGGTAATGGAATAGGATTTAATTTTATCAGAAATCCGTACAGTAATTTTGGCTGTGGATCACAGGGTGCAGAGTGGAGATGGCCTAGATTCATAATCCAGTGAGATATCTGCGTCACCTCTTACAGTTTTCCTGTAATCTAAGCTCAAAGATGAGAATATATAGAGTACAGTAGAGTAAATTGTGCAAAGTTTACTATCAATTTTCTCAAAATCCGTACAGTAATTTTGGCTGTGGATCACAGGGTGAAGAGTGGAGATGGCCTAGATTCATAATCCAGTGAAATATCTGCGTCACCTCTTACAGTTTTCCTGTAATCGGAGCTCAAAGATGTCAATATGTAGAGTACAGTAAAGCAAAATGGGAAGATTTTACCATGAATTTTCTCAAAAACTGTACAGTAATTTTGGCTGTGGATGACAGGGTGAAGAGTGGCGAGATTCAGAAACCAGTGAAATATCTGCGTCACCTCTTACAGTTTTCCTGTAATCTGAGCTCAAATATGTCAATATGTAGAGTACAGTAAAGCAAAATGGGAAGATTTTACTATCAATTTTCTCAAAAACTGTACAGTAATTTTGGCTGTGGATCACAGCATGCAGAGTGGGGGTCACCCAGAGTCAGAATCCAGTGAGATATCTGCGTCACCTCTTTCAGTTTTCCTGTAATCTGAGCTCAAAGATGAGGACATTAAAAGTATAGTTGAGTAAATTGGGTAAATTTTATTGTTAATTTTCTCTGAATAATACAGTAATTTGGGCTGTGGATCACAGGGGTGAAAGTGGAGATTAACCAAAACTGGGAGTGGATTGTGAAGTAAAATAGTGTCAGGACAGAAAACACTGCGTTTCTAAGCCAGTCGGCACCTATACCGTAATATGCGTAAGAGTAGTGCAACAACATTTTAGGTGCGGCTGGCGGGGCGGCTAGCTTGACTGCGACTTCGTAAGTGAGGGCTCACTTGACCGCAGTAACGTTAGCTGGATAACCAGGGGTTATCTGACCGGAGAGGTTCACTGCATTTGGTCTTCCACGACGAAAAAGTGAATAAATTTCTTCATCAGTAGTACGATGCGGTACACTAGTACAAATATTAGGTTGCCCAGAACATGCATTTGCCAGGGTGTTAATTAGCTCCTCATTACTTAGAATTTGAGCCACAAAATTCCGTGCGGACTGGCTCATAGTGCCATTCCTCGCAGGTACAAACAAGGAAAACACTAGATGGCGCAAGCGCCTCCGTGACGTCAAGTTTCATTCTATATATTCAGAAGATCATTTTATATATTCAAGCTTCATTCTATATATTCAAAAGATCATTCTATATATATTCAAGTTTCATCCTATATATTCAAGTTTCATCCTATATATTCAAGTTTCATTCTATATATTCAAAAGATCATTCTATATATATTCAAGTTTCATCCTATATATTCAAAAGATCATTCTATATATATTCAAGTTTCATCCTATATATTCAAAAGATCATTCTATATATATTCAAGTTTCATCCTATATATTCAAGTTTCATCCTATATATTCAAGTTTCATTCTATATATTCAAGCTTCATTCTATATATTCAAAAGATCATTCTATATATTCAAGTTTCATTCTATATATTCAAAAGATCATTTTATATATTCAAGCTTCATTCTATATATTCAAAAGATCATTCTATATATTCAAGTTTCATCCTATATATTCAAGTTTCATTCTATATATTCAAGCTTCATTCTATATATTCAAGTTTCATTCTATATATTCAAGCTTCATTCTATATATTCAAAAGATCATTTTATATATTCAAGTTTCATCCTATATATTCAAAAGATCATTTTATATATTCAAGCTTCATTCTATATATTCAAAAGATCATTCTATATATTCAAGTTTCATCCTATATATTCAAGTTTCATTCTATATATTCAAGCTTCATTCTATATATTCAAGTTTCATTCTATATATTCAAGCTTCATTCTATATATTCAAAAGATCATTCTATATATTCAAGTTTCATCCTATATATTCAAGTTTCATCCTATATATTCAAGTTTCATCCTATATATTCAAGTTTCATTCTATATATTCAAGTTTCATTCTATATATTCAGACTTTGGTTGGAATATATATATAATATTTTCCTAAAGGGCATGCCATAACACACATATATGTATATATATATATATATATACACACATATATGTATACACACATATATGTATATATATATATATATATATATATATATATATATATATATATATATATATATATATATATATATACATACATATATACATACATACATATATATATATATATATATATATATATATATATATATATATATATATATATATATATATATATATATATATATATATATATATATATTCATTTCAGCAGTGGAAAATGAGTGTTGTGAAAATCATTATCATGAGGAGCATAAATCTCAGAATGCATGATTATTTTACACAGTGCTCCACTCTACATAATCGTGATGCTGATTTCTATGTGCATGAACAAACTTTGCGTTTCTTTGTTTCTGTCAGTCTTCCTTCTATCTTTAATTCAGCCACTTGGAATCGCATACTTAAAGAAACAAAAAAAAAACCCCCAAATGATTGGAACCCTCTTTTTGCCTTATTAATTCATGCCATGCTTTCTAGTGTGGCAGCTGGTGAGACAAGAGGGTGGGGACTGCTATCGCTTCTGCTCACTGTGTAGCTGTCTGTGTATTACTTTCTAATATGTTGTTTTTTTCATGCCATCTACAGCAGGGTGGGGCATCAGTATAGAGGAAGTGAGGAGAAGAGGGGGGAGTTAGATGAAAGCTGGTGGAACAATTTATCATTCTGTTTCTCCCTTGTCAAGTCAAAACCCAAGACTCTTCTTTTCTGAGCCAAAGAGCAGTGATAACAATAGGCAAACAGTGGAGCCATTTCTAACATCTGTATTTCACACACAATCCCCGCTGACTGAGGTTTGAACATTCCCCCACAGCCCTTGACACAGCAAGCTGCCTGCCTCCTGACTTTGGCAGTTGCTGCACGCAAACACACACAGAGACGCAAGCCAGGAGCTCACACATACCCCAGCAGAGATGCAGATAAACAGTTGAATAGATAAGGAGCCAACAAGATGAAATGTAAAAACAATTTGACTTGACATACCAAGTGCGCACATGCACTCCGGCTCCTCCCTCTCCCCTCCATCCCTGCAATAAGAGCATCATCTTTGCTGTTGTCTTTGTCAAGCTGTGGCGCTGTGAATGGATGTTTTTTTCAGAAATTAGACGAGTGATCACAACTAATTAAGAGTGAGTAGGTGGAGGAAGAGCAAAAAAACCCAAAAGCTAAATAAAATAGAAAGACCAAAAATACTCCTAGCGGTATGAAAGGAGGATAAGGAGTGAAAAAAAAAAGTTCAAAGACAAGCAAATCAGTGTGGATTAAGTGTCAGACAAGCACCTAAGACCGACCGCAGAATGAAAAACACAATTTTGGCTGGATTTATGTATAATTTCGGCTTTTCCGTGAAGCTACGTAGGTTTCCAGCAGGCATCATTTTATCATTCATCTCACAAAATATGCCTGGAGACATTTTTTCTCCCACTTGAACACACACAAGTTTCTTTCTGTGCTGGAATATTCAGCACTGAAAGTCTGGATGTTTGCGGCAACTTACCCATGTCAAAAATGTACTTGCAGAGGAAAAAATCCAACTCTGAAACTGTGATCCAACATTTGATAAGACAGATAAAAGTCAAGCTAGATAAAGCCTGCTGCACACCCTACTGACTACTTTGGTAACTTCTGTAGTTTGTGCTACTCTGTGATTAACTGAGTTACGTCTCCAGAGGGCCAGTAAATCTGCCACACTTATGATAGCTTGATAAAAATGAATAAGGCACACATTTGTCATTTTTATTCAGTCATATCCGTTCCACCAGGCTGGCATAGCCCATCGTCAAAGCAAAGACATTATTAAATGTTGTCAGATTCATTTTATTTCTCACATTTAGTCACCAGACAGCAAGTATTTAAATAAATGGACACATTGGTTTTAAATTGGTCCTGCACAACAAGTTATGATAAATGACAATGTAAGAGTGAGTCCCAACTGAAATCAACAATGTAATAAGAAGAGAAACTAAAATAAAAAATTGAGTTTTGAGGCATCTGTACTCTGTTTAAAAAATCGTGCAGTATGTTATACATTCAAGTGATAATGAAAAAAAACTATCACTTGTTTAAAAGAAATTAGCTTCATAATGTGTTTTAGAGTTTATGAGAAAGATAACACATTATAAATTAGCACAGCGTACCAGCATATAAGACTAAACTCTCAACCAGTCACGGCTGATCCTGCCTGAAGGTTCTTCCTGTTAAAAGGAAGTTTTTCTTTCCCGCTGTCACCAAGTGCTTGCTCATACCATGTCATCTAATTGTTGGGATTTTCTCTGTATTATTATTGTAGGGTCTTTACCTTAAAATATAAAACACCTTGAGGCAAAACTGTTATTAGGATTTGATGAAATATAAACAATATAGAATTTGATTTAATTTAATTACAAACGTTTATGCTTATAGTGGTTAAAAGATATACTATGAGTATACCCATATAGTCATTAGCTTCCCAAGCTAGCCTATTGCTTAGCTTGGCAAGTGAAAGGTTCAGTTTCAGTCAGAGACACAAAGCCCTTTGGGGTTGCATCAGGAAGGGCATCCGACATTAAAAAAAATAAAATTCTGTCAACTCAAACATGTGCAGCTACCTTATGTGATAAAGTGAGCTGCCAAAAAAAAGGCTTTCTCTTTTGATGAGATTCTTCCAGCATCATTGTGTACTTTGTGTACTGGAAAAAGGACAAACATTACCTCATTGACTTTGTATAGCCAGTTCTGTATTACCACTACTTGTGAGAATCCCTTTCCTGTGCCTCACCAAATATCTCTATAATCAAAATAAAATGAGGAGAAAGTAACCAGCCTGCTCTCCCAACACTACTTGACCCAGACTGACTGCAATGATACTTTTTCCTGATCTCTTAACATTTAAGACACCTTTTTTGTGTAATTAACATGCTCCTACAAGACATTACATCAGAGGGAGAAATGAGAAAGCAGAAATCTTGTGTCGCTTTCCTCCACCTTAGACTCTATCATCTAGCTTTCTTGGCTACATATTCCCTGCTTAGAGGTTTAAAGAGAAATGACACTGACAGCACTGGTGCATTTAGTGGCAGCAGATCTGATCCATTAGGAAACAAAGAACTCTTTTTCTACAGCTTCACTCTGTTTTTCTATCCTCTTTCACTTTGCCAGATCCCGCCAGTAACAAACAGACACTCTCCTCTTGTTGTTATTCTCTTCACCATCGCCCTGTTTTAAGCTACTTTTTTATTTATATTTTTTACTTTATATATTTATAATTTCCCGCAGTACCCAGACTATGCAAACACTACCTCGGGCAATTCGGCTGGAGATTGTCTTCTTTCCCTAAAGTGAAAAAGGCTATATAGTATAAGTATTTGGATAATTTTTTTTCCAAGTTGAAGGATGAATTACTTAACTCATAAATGTGTAAATAAGTATCCTTCACCCATGAGCGATGAAGGCCAGCAGATTTTATATCAACTGCTCGAGTTGGATCGTTTGTGGTTTTGTTCATATACTCATTATAAAGACGGTTATACCCAGCACCATGCATTATGGCTATTTTAATTTAAACTCAACTTCTTATATCCTCTTCAACTCTTCACGTGCCATAGCACCATTAAGTTCATAAATATTCATCGGGAAATCAAAACACCCTTACAAACTTCCTCCAGCTTCATCTTTTACTTTTACACATTCCAGTTTCCACTACAGTGCATTATTTTGAAGTCAAATAAACAAGCAGAAACCTCCAGTTAGCTTTGTGAAGTTGTCCCATCAAGTGAACAGGCTGTCTCTGCCAAATAGATGAACAACGCAAATGGTACAAGTTTCTGCCAATTTGCATGATGAGAAAATGATATGCTGGGCAACGGCCCTAGTGTTGATGAAAAGAAATATGGAAAATGGTTTCTATATTTAGCATCCCCGTGAGCATTCGGTTGGGGGTGGCTCTGGCTCAAACTCATGTTGCTTTCTGTGAGCACTGGGATGAAACATAGTTGCTGTTTTTAAACACCATCATTTGACAAGCATGGCAATCTACATTTTCAAAAATTGCTTATTTGTCCTTAAGTGACACCGAATCGAATGCCAGGGATATCCTGGGGTATAAAATTGGAAAAAAGGGAGGTGGAGGTGTATTGATTTTTGTTTTCAGGTTGGATGTGCCTGGGAGTTTTAAAAGATGTTCGGCACTAAGGTGTAGGCCCCAAAACGCGAGGCATATGTGGGACCCTTTAATACCGTCGGGTAACGATTATCTTTCAGGCAATCTTCAATGCATTTATTTTTCTGGCCTAACCTACTCTTATACTCACACTTGGAGAGATGCAAGAGAGTGTTTGTGCTGTGTGTGTGTCCATTATTAATGTCGTGGGGACCTAGATCTTTGTAGTTATGTTATGGGGACGTGCTGTTCTTGTGGAAACACCAAGTCCCCATTGTGTAAATCAATGGGCATGTTTTAGAGTTAGGTTCGATTCAGGTTAAGTGTTAGTCAAGTAGCAGTTACGGGGACGCAGACAGAAAATGAATGTAAGTCAAACGGAGAGACCCCTGAAGCCATGGATACATGACTGTGTGTTATTGCTCAAATATTGCATGTGTGTGTTTACACAGATTATAGCGTATACTCTGCCAGTATACTGCTGTGGCCTCCACCTCTGATTAACTCAGTAGGTAATGACTGTGAGAGCTGCATGGGGACTGGAATGAAGAGGGCTCAGAAAGAAAAATAATAGTACAGAGAAGAAGTGGGTCTGGCTGGGAAAGTGGATGGACAATTTGATGAGGTTGTCTATTCTGTGCATGTACAAATGTGTCTACTACTATTTGTTTTTGCAGAGACTAAACAGAAAAAGCAATATGAGTTAGAAAAACTGAGAGTAAATTATTCCTAAAATATATTCAATTCTTCTTAACCTGCAGCATATTTGGCACTGCTTTGAAAAAAGAAAAAAATGTTTTTATCGAACATTTTTTAAGTTGTACTTTTGTTCTAAAACAGCCTTTTCATGGAGGCAGAGCGTTGCAGAACCTTATAAATATTTTCTGTTCCTTTGACTGTGTAAAACCATCGCTGCAAAACTTGGCATTTTCCATTACAGCTTTGACAGCTTCTCTCTGAAGTTTGAAAACATCGCCTCATATTTTTCTCAAGCCTTCTGGTCCTCAGCCTCATAAGTGTGCTAAGAAAATCCAAGGCAACAAGTTAAACTTAATAGGCAATTAGCTTTCCAATAAACCCTACTCACTGTGATTACAGGACTACATTAGTCTGTTGCTCTGAGAAAGAAATGGCTGCAAGCTAGATAATCATGGCCATGTTCTACTATAAAGTTTTGGTGCAGCCAAAAGTACTTTCCATCTCAAGGTACAACTTATATCTGTGGAGAATCCACTGCACATACCAAAAAAGTTCTACGAAGCAAATAGCATAGAGTACATTTTTATAGTAAGTTTACTCTAAGACCGAGAACACAGCATTTCTCTAGAGGTGTTTGGTTCAGGTTCACTACACACTCTTTGCGTCTCTACACAACAGTCGCTGACACGGCCCTTCCTGCTCTCATTTGGAAAGACTTCATAGTGAGTGCCTCTGCTTCTCAGTGTCCCTGGCCTCTCCTTGGCCCTCATTTCTTCCAGTTTCCTTGCATCAGCTCCATTTTTGTCTCAGAGTGTCTGCGAGAGCACCGGTCATTCTCCCGCTCTAGGCTGAGCCAAGGAATCGATGAGTGGCTGGGCCTCTTACTGTAATCACTGACCCATTCCCCAGCCACCGTTTGGCCTCCGACCTCCTTTTCCTCAGCTCTGAGTGCGGAGCTTTATTTCTGCAGAGCCGGGTCCAAAAGGTCACAATGATTCCGGTTCACTTGGGTTACACCCCCTGAGCCAACTCAAACTCCAAAAGTCGAGACAGATTTTCCTCCTTTTATTAGCTGCTGCTCTGACTTTAAAGTGCTGACATACTTCAATCATGTCAGCTGCTTCAACATACAGCATAGGTCACAGCAAGAAGGATGTCACCTTCATTTTAGTCCCCTGATACCAAAGATGCTAAACTCCTTATCAAACTGCAATCCATCACAAATGCACCGACGGAACCAACAGTTTGTATAAGGTTTGTTCATCTAGGAGCTTCAAGTATCTAGGCTGCATACCTGAGGGTGTTCAGAAAAACCATAGGTTTGGAAGTCCAGATATCTGTCTCCATGGTAACCCTCAGCCCTTGTGCATGTAAGCTGAAAACTGCACAGCATCATATTGTCCTTAGCATCTGAAGGCAACAATTATAACCCAGTTCCTTAGTGAATATGGAGTGATTAGCACACCCACATTCTTGCTGTATGTCACAGGATCTCAATCTGCTTCTAGCTTGCTAAATCATGGGGGTCAGACCCCTTTGAGAAACAGTGGATTGTTTCCTCAAGTCTAATGATCCAGACGTCTTCTGAAAATATGTATAGCTGCTGAAATCAGATGGCATTTTTTAAAAAAAAGATTCCAACTGTTTTCGAATGAGAGCACATCTGCTAGAGGAAGCTTTATTTGCATTTTAACAACATAACATTTAGTGTGATCCACAAGGAACAGCTCTTGGTTATGAAGCGGGGGGTTGATGTGGACATTATTTACAGTAACAGCCCTCTCCTTGAGATGTTGAATCATCATCAGTATCATCAGTGGATCTATACAGAGTGATTTACTCCTCAGTGTCAGTTTCCTGCACGCCCTCTACAGTGACAGCTGATAGCGTTCTGTCAAATCCTGCTGTCTCTAGAGTATTTATGAAGGTATGATGATAGTGTCTGTAGCAAGTACAGTCAAGCCCTAAACTCCAGCGTGAAGTGGAAATATTTACTCATGTCATATGCACAGCCTCATATTGTCTAAGCGTGGAGTGATCTTCAGTGAACGAAAGCTGTGCATGTGCTGGTTAGCTTACACACATTTACTGACAGCATATGACTTAATTTAGCCGAAACTTCAAACAGACTTAGAAATATGTGCTGAGAAAGCATTGATTGACTTAAAAGGCGTCGCTTGACTTTACTTATTGCAAAGTCAGAAAGCAAAGTTTGCCTCACCTCAAAACACAGTCTGGTCCAGTACTTGGCTGCTGTTAAATTTGGAGATTTTAATTTATTTTTTCATGCTGTTATTTCTCATAATAATATAATCTCTTGTGTTATGCTCCAATACTGTAAAAAAATATCTGTTCTTTAAGTAGCCAGAGGAACTAGTATAGGGCAACTCCAGGCCTCAAGTGCTGGTGTCCTGCAGGTTTTAGATGTGTCCTCGAACCAACACAGCTGATTTAAATGGCTAAATTACCTCCTCAACATGTCTTGTAGTTCTCCAGAGGCCTGATAGTGAACTAATCATGTGATTCAGGTGTGTTAACCCAGGGTGATATTTAAAAGCTGCAGGACACCGGCACTTGAAGCCTGGAGTTGCCTACTCCAATCTAGTATTTCTAAAGGTCTAAAACCACATTCATGACGTTGATTTCATAATAATCATGTTAAATCACCACCTTTGCACACTGACCAGTAAATTCAGTATCCATGCAAGGATACATTTAAAAAGACAGTAGACAGTAAACTTTTTAAAAAGTTTTACTTTAACTGCTATTTTATGATGTGCTGAAATATTCATGTGTTGAATGAAAATGTTTTCTTTCCGAAATAGAAATAAAATCAAAGGAGTATTTTAATTCAGTCGGTTCCCCTTTCATTCACATGGTATGAGTGAAAGGCGATCCCTGTTTAGCTCCCAATAGCCAATGGGCTGTCATGTCCTTCAACATTAACATCATCCACTGGGCCCTTACCCAAAGGTGATTCAGAGTCAAAGCTGCCATTTGTCACAGTGGTGCTATAAATTTAATCGTCTTCCCATTTGTATTTAATTTTTTTTAATGCTTTCCATCTACATTCATCCAATTTCCTCTCTTCCTCTAATGAATAAGTCACATAATTGCAAGATGAACACACAGTTCCTTGGAAGTATGCAGTAAACAGCAAACACAATGGGTAGGAAGTGCTTAAACTTGAATGGCTAAAACCGTTGTTTACTCTCCAAGGAGACGAGCTTAGAGGTTGCATCAGGTGCTTAAAAAAAGATTTTGTTTATCCCGGTGTATAGTCAGTAAATAAAAATAATGAATTAATTGATTCCTTTCTTCAGGGGTCCTTTGCTTTAAAGCAGGGTGGGCTTTGAAAAGTTTGGCATCAGAGGGAATTTTGCCAGGTAGATGCCTAATTACACTTCCAAGGCCCGGCTGTCTAATAGATTTTGATTTTAACTATCACAAAAGCTGCAGATTGCCCTCTGAGGCACGTATGTCCTTTCAAAAACATAGAAGAGATTAGTAACACTTTTGTTTTCCAAAGTATTATCGTCAACTGATTGTGAGTACATAGAACGTCTGGATGTTTTTCACCCAGGGTTTTTTCTTTGTGTGTGTCTGTGTGTGAAGAAAACGTTGGCATAATGGAATCTTAGCCTAGCATACAGCATAATGTGCAGATGTTGACAATTTATAATCTTAATGCTGGACACTTGGAATATTCATGGGTGAAGCAGGTCGCTCCCGCAGGCCGACAGTGACACAGGCAAGGACACATTTGATCAGCATCACTTGTTCTAAAGTGTATAAACCACTTCCTCCTGAGTCTGAACCCTCTCTTTTCCCTTGCCTCTGTCGTCTTTAGCTATTTTCTCTTTTAACCTGATACCCAATAACATTTTACTCCTATAATTTGTCCCAGTCAATCAGGAACCAAATTACTCTGGAGTTTTCTTGTCACCAACAGGACCGATCTTAGCATAATGGAATCAGAAAATTCATAGTATCCTCTCCGGATAATCAAGAGTTATTTGTGCATTTTTGAGTGGGAGGATTGTCAGCGTGACTACTAGACTGACTAATAAATTCTGACATTCAGGCGCAGTGGCTGGATGTCTTAACAGATATGTATCGCAATAAGAGGGTAAAGTCATCTGCAATTATGACTAATTGAACGTAACACTGCGTCAAAGCGCATGCCTTTTAAAGTAAAAGCAGGCGGACAGTTGTAGTGGTTTGCATAAATTACATATGATAACAAGTAGGCAGGGGTTCAAATGTGATGACTCTAATGTGACAATAATCTAGTATAATTACATGTGGATGAGTCATTATTTGTGTTTGCTTCACTCTTAGATAACAAAAAAAAAAGAGACCGGCATATTTAATGAGCTGGGAGGAGTAGACAGACGGAGGATCACGGACTGAATGAGAACAAGATTTTTGGAAGTTAGGAGAAGGGTTTGCTGCAGAGAAATCTTGCCGTTTCTACGGATGCATGCGTTAGTATGCAAAAATGTGCAACATTTACCATGAATATGCATCCTTGCACAGGCGCGCCCACATTCAGACTGGCACAGGCAGCATCACACGAGACAGAGAGCGCAGCACGTCCACTTGCAAGTAAATGAACCAGCAAATGTCTCAGCATGCGCACATCAGTGTTAAGTGGCTTTCTTCTACAAGAAAGCTTACGCCTCCTGTCTGTTGTAATGCACGGATGTCTCCAACTTAGTCGCACGGCAGGGAAAAAATCTTAAATGATACGTTGCTGCATTTTACAACGGCGCCAGACATTCCATTAAAGCTAACAAGCATTCTTGACTTTCTCTTGACATTGCCCCATTCTCTCGTCTGAGTCATGGTAATGCGAGTAATAGTGAGTATACCACTGTGGGTGTGTTTAATGTGGCAGCAGTTAAGACTAGTTGTGTAAACAGGCGGCCTAACACCATCTGTTTCTTTATGAACCCTGATTTGATTGTCTCCAGCTTGCCATCTCCTTTTGCTTCCTTCTTAATGGCCACTCTCCAGGGACAAATCTGAAACTGAGGACTACTTTTAAGAGAAACACATCCACCGAACCGTAAAAACTTAAATGTTGATTCATCCAATATGCTTTCATTAGTTAGCCGCATTTGTTAAAGCTTTATATGAGGAGGACTTTGTGTGTCCAAACCTGGAGAAGAGAGTATGCTGCATGACTTGTAGCCTCAAGCTGTGTTACCTCTTCTTGATATCTCTCCTTCATTATCCGACTGTGGTTCTTATTTCACTCATGTATCCTGTGAAAGTTCTCGCCACTCACACGTTGCGGTGTCTGACTGTCCTGCTGGTTGTCTCCTTTTAAAATCGATCATTTGAGACCGTCAGTTTAAAAAAGGATCAGCTGTGTTTATTTATTTATTTATTTTACTGGAGCAATAAAAGTCTGTCTGCTGTAATCTCTCACCTTTTTCCGGAGGTGCTGGGTTAAGTATATTAGCAATGATTGGGTCCTTTTGAGTGCAGAAACAGGAGACATTAAAAGCTCTCACTAGAATGCTACATATTAAGATTGGATTCCTTTAGAGTGAGGCTCATTGTAGACAACCACAGATCAGGGGAAGAAAATATGGAAGCACTGAAAGAGGAGCTGCATATCCGGCTGTTGCTGATTATCCTGTTGTTCTGTTCGGATTTCTCATATCAAATGGATTTGCAGCTCTGATAGCTCTGTTCATAATATGAGTGAGCAAGCATGACTCTAAAAGTGCTCGGGTCCCAGTGTGCAGTTTACATAAGTGCATGCGTCTGACTGCAAATAGGTAATATCTTTGCTTTCATCTCTGAGGGGCTTTAGCAGCTCCTGTGTGTTCAACATGATGGATAGTGCCCAAGTGGTTTTCCCTGCGTGCAGCTGATCCCGTCACATCAACATGAAATGTTGATAGTGCGGCAATCGGGAAGTCGAAGGCTAGCTGGGTGCTCCTTACGGGCCCATTGATTTGCGCTTGGGTTTTTAAGAGCTAGGATTTCCTAACGATTCACCTGCGGTTCTTTCCCTGTTTGACCAGAAGGAACGTTCCCTTGGGATGCTACAGTGTGTTATATCAGTCTAGTTGTTTTTTTCTTCTTGGTCAATCTCTACTGCTGTGTCATCCACGAACTACTCGACACTGTAAAGTATTGATCTGCATACACAAAACGCCACTCGGCGTTATCATCTCTTTCTACCTGTTAATGAAAAGGCATGCAAAAGGGGTCGCTGACCACACATGGAAAGAAAACCATCCTCGCCAATCTCTTCTGTTGTTTACAACTTTGCTGAATACGATTTGCACGAAAAAAGAAAAATCCTATTACTTGCCAGGTTTTTAGCCTTTTCAAACACACAGGTCATAAGCAGTCATATGAATTGGAACGCCCTGCTCTGAGAAGCGTGACTACCTTTCATACGAGGCAGCTGTTGTGCTTTAATAATAACAGATATGACGTCCAAGTTGAAAGTGGAATTAGGTATCTGGGAGACGGGAGACTGATTGGCACAGCCGCGAGAGCTGTCTGATAATTGAATCTGACTCCTTCAACAAACACAAAGAAGACAAGGTGTCGAGTGGGAGGATAATCGTAGAAGACATCAAGGCATTAGTGGCAGCTCTGCAACTTTGTCTACACAGTGCTTTGCTAGGTTGTGTATCACTCACAAAAACACTCACACCATTAACAGCCAATCATACTATAAGTAATACCATCATTTGAGATGAGTGTGTGGATTATTGACTTCAAAGTTATCACAGCGGAATACTTTAAAAGAGGAAAAAGAAATGCTCCATTGAGTAATCCTGTAGCACACAATAGCCAAAATAGCCCTGCTTGGTTGACACAACCTCGGAGACCAAAAAGGGTTTTTTTTCCCGTTTTGCCATTAGTTGTGTAAAAAGAAGTCTGATATGAGTCTGTCTGCTTTTATAATAGCTTGCTGCCACAGGGACATTGCCTTGCTCATTGGAAATCTTAAACAAAGCACAAGGTCTTTTGGCCTCGTCTGATTTGGGATCGGGGAGAGCTGGATTGGCTATTATCTCGCAGGGGCTGCTGCCGAGGAGCTCCGGGAGGCTACAACTAGACCTCAGGTGCACTGTCGTACACAGAGGAAATTGAGCAAACAGGAGATAAGTGAGATGGAGGGCTGTCTCTTTTTGTAGGGCGACATCACGGAACTGTCCCTCACTATTAGGTTTCCACTCGTTTCTGCTGCATGTCTCTCCTTCCCACCCTCTCTGCTTCTTTCTCCCTCTCCTCTGTTATCTCAAACACCACGTAAAACATCGGCCCAGTCAGACAAAGTGATGTGATGAAGGACATCTTGCTACACGGGCCCTTTTTATATTCTCCCTTTATACATAGCATCAAGTATGTTACTCTGAGACATCAACCTAATCAAAAGCTAGCACTTTGCCGTCACCCTGTGCAGTGCATTGTCTAAAGATGACATACTGCCACGGTTGGTGGTGGGAGACAGCAACAGGAACAGTAGGGAAGGCATTTACAATCTATATAGCAGCTTGTGCTGAAACACCCCGAGGCGAGCAAATAAACAGACAATGCTTAGTCAATGCCTGCTTTGGCATTGAAGAAATGCTACAGACAGTCAAGCCAGAGTGCAGACAGACAAGCAGCATTACAACGGTCTACCCCTGTCTGCACTAGCATTTAAATGAAGTGAACATTATTAAAAACAGCACATAAATAAACATGCACATGATTTATAGAAGCTGGCATCCGGGAACTCATTCTCACCCAGAGGAGATGGCTGACACAGGGACATGGGACGAGGGCTGGCCAGTACGTGGTCACTACTGCAGTGCACGATCGTGCTGGAACAGAGGGGAAATGGCATTCTCCAGATGCGGAGTGGCCCGGGGCCGTTTCTGTCCATCAAAATATTGTCAGAGATTCAGCAGAAAGACGAAAAGAGGTGATATGACTCCAAGAGTATTGTGACTGACTTTGAGAGAAAAAGATGGAAAATATGTGGGCTGGTAATGACTTGTGTGTTATCTGCATTTGTATACTCAAGTGATCACGATCTTGTGTTTTTTTTTCTTTTAAAAGAAGATCTTTTGTTAAGATAAGCAAGAGTTTGATGAGTTATTTCAATAGGAAAAAAAAACGCGCGTCTACAATATTCAGGAACAGCTTATGTAAGGACAGATGATAAAGAATGTCACCATGTTGCATCACACTGGTGGCCAGCCAACCGTTGCTTTTGTCCTCCTGATAAAAAGCCATCTCCATGCAAGCTCCCTTTTCTCTTTCGTTGCCAGATCCTCTTTCAGCCTAATTAAAAACAATTACAATGAAGTATATTTAAAAAGACAAAATTCTGAAAATGATGGGAATGGTGCACCGCATCCATCTACACGCATGCCCAGAGCCCAGGAGAGACTCTTGCCTGTTCAGCTGTGCAGATTCTTGAATGTGTAGATTAATTGTATGTTTTATTGTGGGCAGTAGTTATTACTTTTTTTCTCCCCTCCCTTGCCTTGCTTGTGTGTGGGTGAGATTATTAAGACACTGAACACGTGGGAGGCTTAGTCTGCAATGACATGTGTAGTGCAATGACAGACTGGTGATGTGCTCATTATAGCAACCGTGTGCTGCTGCTGCATCCACATGACAGACCTTGACAATATTTCATTCCATTTCCTTCTTTGTGAAACACACTTCATGTTCAAGCCTGCGGTAACTACCATCTTACATCACACATAACCCCAGTAATGGCCTCCAACCTATGTTATCCAAAGGAAAACACCTGCAGCAGGAGAAGGGCAGCACTTTTCCACCACTTTCTTCACTTTTTTTCCTTTACTTATCAGTTCGTCTTTTCATCTCCTTGTCTGTCTGTACAACCCCGCTGAGAGGATTTAGTAGCTCCTGAAAGTCGTTATGTCTATAATATACTGGATCAATCTTCATTAGTCAGTGGTCAGCGTAGGTTCAGGCAGAGAGGGGGGAAATAAAAAGGCTCCTGTCACTAAGAAATCTAGACCCAGTCATTTCAATAAATTCTCAGAGGAAGTGACCTTTGCTGTAGTCATTAAGTTTGGGGGTCTGATTTAAAAGCCGCTTGATCCTGGCTTATTGACTGAATCTTTTGGCTGATTTTTCCGTTATTGTCGCTTTTGTGAACATGTGATTATTCATGTGTCTTTCATATGAGATGTAACAGAGTGCATAAATGACTGACTCTGTGTATTCTTTATTCATGAAATATTCCAGCTGTATCTACGTGCAATTCCTCATGTGGGAAATAGAGACTGGCAGACTGTTTATAGCAGATGGCCATAGCTTAGAGGTCTAAAAGGTTAAGCCAGTGTAGAAGTGCCTTCAACCTGCAAGCTTTCTCACAGGGGGCAAATCTTCTGGTTGCAAGAAAAATCTATGACAAAGTGGCCCTTTGGTTTCCTTGATTGAGGGCCTCAGTATGACCAATTTCTCAATGATTGCATTCACTAGTTTCAAGTCTCATAAAAAACACAAAACGTTTTATGTTCCTGTAACATTTGGTTCCAGTGAGACTCATAAGAGATGCTAAAGTAGACTATGGTTCAGGATAGGCCACCTTGTGACGGTCATGATTGTTATGAGTTTGCAGTGTCCCTCAGTTTCTTGATTAGATCCACTCCTAGCTTATTACATTCATTTTCAAAACACCAAGGTGCTCAGAACACTGAGCTTAAGGCGGTGGTGTCAAACATAATGCCCGGGGGCCAGAATCGGCCTGACAAAGTCTCCAATTTGGCCCACTTAACTGCTTTGGAAAATGTGATGGGACGAGGAATGGACATTTAACAGTACTTTCATAGGTTTAACAGCTTTTCCTACTGATCAAGACTTTCCCCATGGTTACTCATACTACACCAAAATAAATAAAAATTAAATTACAGTTTTTTTCACTATCTGATGTAGAAATTTATGGTTTTTATAATGGTTCCACAGTAAAAAAGGGTGGGGGCTTTACTGGTCGGGCCTATTTAAGCTTGTATGTGGCACATGGTGTATTTGAAATTTCAACTGAAAGCACTTGTGTAAGATAAAGACAAATAAAGCACATTACAGTATCTGTCACTGTCTCTTATTTATGAATTTATTTTTGTTTGATTCCTCTAATTTTGCAATGGTGACCCACCTGCTACAAAAGCCGTAAAACTTTACCCCTCATTAAGTGTACATGTGAGGGACATAATGTTAAAGCTCATTTAAAACACAACTATACTCTCTCACTGAGCTGAAACGCATCAACCAATCAGTATTCTAATACACTGTAGGTTTATTACTTCACCTGTTATCGCAATCAGGCATCCAGCTGCTCCTGCAAATGAGACAGTTTTGCCCCCATCTGGAAGAGTTAAAGGCAGTGAGAAGGAGCATCTAAGCAGGCAGTTTCTTCCAAATGAAAATGTTCTCCTATCCTAATATTAATGTTGTTATCTTATAAAGTGCTACTGAATCAAAAGCGAGGAAGGTGTAAAGCAGGGGATTAGGAAAAGGTGCAGATAAAGAAGGCACAGAGTAAGAAGCTCATTTTCTTTTCATTTAGTCCCAAGTGGTGATTCTGGAGCTCCGATCGATGCTGGGTGATAAATAAATAAATAAATAAATAGAAACATAATGCAAATCTGTTTTCTTTAAGATTAGCCGTCATTAAAAATGGAGCCTTGCTATATCTCACTGTGAGGAGGAAGTGAAAAAAACCCAAAAAACCTGGACTTTCTTTTGATAGTGGCGGGTTTATATAAGTAAATAAAGCAATCCCTTGTTTCCTGTCAGCTAAAGCTGATATTTTGTAAGGTGTCACAGGCAGTCTGCAGCAGTTTTTCTAGCAAAATACACAGCACAGTTCGGTGTTGCTATGAATGCATAAACACATCCCCTTGGAAAGCATTTGTTTATGAATACTATTTACTGACATTATGATCCCTTAGCACTTGCATGCAGCATGCTGAAGTGTGGGATGAGGGAGGAAAAACTTCATTTTCACTGCATTCTCCAGACTTCACTCCACACTTGTCTCTTACTCGCTCTTATATATATATTTTTCCCTTCTTAACCAAGCCAAGAGGAGAAGCAGAGTGCAAGTATTGGAATAAAATTTATGAATCATTAAGAGAAGAAGCGCATTAATATTTTACGGCTCTTAGACCACCAAGTGTTTGAGTGGAAACAGGAGTTTGCCCTCTAACACACATATATGCACGTTTCACAGTCTCGACTGCATTTATGCAGCACTAGATAAAAACCACGCACAACCGCACCCTTCACCATAATGCACATATTCAACACATGCACACACAGACACGCTAACAATAAACACAGACTAAAATTCCTCTGGAGAATTTTTAATTGCTGTCTGTGAGGGTGACGCGGTAAGCACATCTGAAATCAACCCTCCAGCAAAGTCTTCCTCAACCCTGTCCTCCTCCTCTCATTGGTTCCTACTCCAAAATGCTCAGCCCTCTCTCTCCTCAACCCTTGAGCATAATTACCCCTCTATCTACAGACAGAGTATTGGTTTCCTCTAACTAAAGAGCAGCAGGCTCCTGCTTCCTCCTATCACTCTAGACCTTAGTTCGGTCGCCTCGCCTAATCATCCACTAAAAGCCTGGAACTATATCAAAGGGGATTTGTGTGTGCGTGTGCATGTGTATGTGTGTTTTTCTGTGTGATAGCTTTTGTGTGTATGAAGGTATATGTGTTTATATGAGAATTGAGAGGGAGCAATGCGCTAATTTGTGTATGGGTGTGTGTGCATGTATGCACAATTTCCCCCCTCACTCACAGGGTATTGTGCGTTAGATCAAAGCTATAAACCCCTCTGGGCTTGACACACTCTAGCAAGGCTGCTGCAGTGTTGAATCCAAGCCGAAGTAATTCTGCTGATACTGTATGCTGCTATTTAAAAAAATAATAAAAAGTTCTTTTTTTGTACAATGGGGATCACAGACTCCTCTCATTGTTCTGCAGAGGTAAGTGTGTGTCTGTGTGTTGATGGGATAGGAAAGATAGCGCGGTCAGCTGGGGAAAAGAAAGTGATATGTGTTCAGTTATAGATTTCCACTCTCTTTCCTGAAACTTTCCCCTGGGAAGCCAGGACATCAGGATTTCTAGAGAGGCTGGATAGTGCAGGTCATTGTTCATTGATATCTTTACTGATGGCCATTGCTAAGCCTGAGCCAACATAGGAAGAAAAAAAACAAAACAAGCCGGAACAGTGTATGCTCCACAGGGAGAACAAAACAGAGTGCTGAAAAAAAAGTGCAACAAGAGCTTGGGACCTGCATGGACAGGAAAGTGTGACGTTCTTCTGCGTTCACTCCATCTTTGGGTTTGGAGATTGGAAAGAAAAAACGTGTTTTCACTTCTTTCTTTGGGTGCAAGCTTTTTTTAAGTTGTGAGATGACCCCATGGCTGGTATGGTACTGCTGCTGCTTGTGATAGGGGACGACTTGTATTTCAGGGGAGGACAGTTCCAAGGAAATTTGTTTCTACTCCTGGAAACTCTTCTCATCTTGGCCAGTGGTCGACCTGCAGTCATCAAGGTGGCATAGTAGGTGTCAGATTTGGAGACATTAAAGACATCTTTTTATTTTGGATTCATATCTCAGTTGAATATATATATCTCAATTTAATAAACACTATGGGTCTTTTAGCTAGTGGCTAGACAAGGGGAAAGTGCTTTAGCTGTCTCTTTTTTTCCTGTTGGTCCTTCATTTATTTTGCCTCCATCCTTTGTTTCTTAACCACAGGTACAGACAGGGGAACTCCTTTCAAAATACATTTCTCTGTTTCTCTCCTTCTCATTTCTTTCCTAACATTCCCCAGCTTTAGCACAGAGGCTAATGAATAATAGAGTGAACCATGACCCTTGCAGTGTGGGTTCAGGCCTGGCATCCGTCTGATCTGGTGACCATTTTTAATCCAACACACAATAAAGCTCCAAGATACCTGGAAAAGACCTCACAGACAATACTGTGTGCACTCTGAGCCTTAAAAATCACAGCGTTTAGCTCAAAGCGACCACTTCAGGAGAAACAAGAAGCCAAAAATGTACAAAGGCCTTTTAGTGTTGTTTGTTTTCTGTCCCGCTGAATTGCTAGTGAAAAGCTAATATGACAGCCTTGCACCTCTAAATGAAGTGTCACAGCAGCATAGTGTGAACATAAGCTAAAATATCGTGCTTGTGTCTTTAACTTTAGCATCCCAAGCCATATGCCTTTTTCACAGGTGTCAGATTCTGTGTCAGGGTGGATATCAGAATGAAAAACACATCCGCAGGGGTAAAACAGAAAGCTGTGATTTGGCAAAAAGATCTATATTTTTTGCAAATGATTTGCTGTGCTCAATTTGTTTGCATTGCCCGGGGATAACCCTCCACCCTGCATCGCCTCACTGACCTCTGAGTCAAAGCTATCTTTTTTCACACCTTGCGCTTTCTCTCTCTCTCTCCCTTTTGGCCCGGGGAAATCTCTCGCTGGGATAGCTTAAATAACACGCTCACACTTCTGGGAAAGCGAGAGGTGCAGAGAAAAGTGCAAGACAAAAGGTGATAGAGGGAAAGTGAAAAGGAAGAAAGAACACCTGTCTCAGCAACCCCTCGAGTGGGGAGATGATATCCTGATTAAAGGGTGATGTAGAGTCTGGGAGACATTGATCACACAAAACACTTGACCCAAGATGTGGTAGATATTAAAAAATCATGAAGTATCTCCCCCCACCCCCTAGTTATGTCAGGGATGAAGAACACAAAGGTGTGAGAGAGGGAGAGAGAGTATTCTGATGGATGGAGCGAAAACTTAAAGTGTTCCTGCCAAGCAGCATGTGAAGTAAGGTCAGGAGAGCTGCATGCAAGAGTGCAGAGAAGAGTCACTCATCCCGTCACTTTAAGAGAAGAACTCCTACATCCTAGGCTAATTCTACCTTTGTGGTCTGCATCCACGCTAATATACGTTTTTAAATGGGGGTTTTAAAACTGTAATGCACATGGCTTAAAACACATATCGCACTGAATATTAAAAGGGCACACACAGGCAAGCTTGTAGAAAATACTACACCAATGACAAAAAGTAACACCAGAGATAAACACAGAAGCACACAATAATCCAGCGATGGTGGCGGAAAACATCGGATTCGCGAATCAAGCAGCAACAAAATAGAGAAATACTTATGGCTGGAAAGTGCCTGCACAAGAAAGATGAAATCACAAATGATATATGAGTTTAATTTTAATGACTAGGCTTTTATTTCCTTGCTACTGACAGAACTCGGCTAGCATGTAATCATATGTGTCTGCGTCACTGTTTAAAAAAAAGATACTCGAATACTTTCAGTCATCCTACAATATGTTTCAGTATTGCTGATGCTTCATATTAAGTTCCTAAAACAGTGAATGTGTAAGTGTGGAACGTACGAGCTACGCTTTGCATCCAATATTAGAGGAAGTTGAGCTGTGAAAGGTGCTGAAATCTGGATTTTGAAAGGGACCGATGAGTCATTTTGGTGCAGATGGGTTCATTCTCTCCCACTCTCCTTTCTGTTTAAAATGCACACGGGAAAGCACGAGCATGTGTTAGCCTTCTTCCTAAAGTGTACTAAGTAATCGGCTGTAGCGAGGGGATGGTAATTTGACAGCTGGCGAGAGTGCAAGCAAACTGAACTGTGAAACAAAAAAGTTAAAACAAAAAAAAAAGAGTGAAAGAAAGACTGTGGGGGTGAAAGAGTCCAAAGTAAATGGTCCTGTTTAAAAGCTTCGATATGCATCTTTCAAGAGACTCCTGGATTCCCTTTGTGAGAAACAGTTTATTTGCTGGCATGTACCGATACACGCAGACATAAACACACATCATTCGCAAATGGGATCAAAGATCTGATGGAGCTGAAAGAGTGCCCAATAAGTGCTGCTGCCCCAGACTAAATGAGTGACAATTTACCAGTGTTGTTGCTGCCGCTGCTCTTGAGCCCTTGTGATCATGTTAAAAATGCAGGGAAGTGGAGGAGGAGCAAAAGGATTTCAGGAGAAAGGACAGCTCTCAAATGTCCAACGCAACACTCACAGATGAAGCCTCTGGCCGCTGAAAATTGGTCTTTGAGAGATTCACAACCTATAATTTCAGTTGCATGTGCGAGGAAAATGTGCGCAGTGACATCCAGCTTCTCAAATACCACATTTGCACACATTTGTACGACTCCTCACAAAGTGTTGGAACAATGCAAAAATGGGCCAAATGCACAGAATCAGACGTGGAGAACAATGCAGACACACCTCTGGCACCAACATGAAAGCTCATACTAAACCAGCAACGCTACTTGTTTAGCAAATAAGAGTGATTTGAAGACTTTCCCCAGAATCCCATCTGATTTAGAAGCCTAAATCTAACGGACGTGCCCTTCTTTCTTTAGGGAAAAAACATTTTAATTGACATAAAAACATGCAAACTTTGATGTTCTCACATGTTAACGATCTGCTGCACAGTCTCTGAGCTCCTGTGCTGTGCGCCGCATGTTTCCAATCTAGCCCCGCTTAGTCCATCCACTCCTTGAGTTAAGATCCTAGAGAGACAATTTGTGCAGTCCATTAAGAGCTGATGAATTGGATTTAGACCAGCAAACTGGTGTGAATGGGCGGCCTAAACACACAGGCTGACAGCCCCCACTCCCCAATCGTTTGTGCAACTCTGTGAATAATGCTGGCCCAGCGTTCGCTCCTGTTTCAAACACACATACAGTTCCCTAGCCCAGTGCTTACGGCTGTATTCACAGCAGAAAACATGACTTCTATTGCTGTATATTGACTGACATCTACTCTACGCTATAAAAGGCTTGTGCAGGGAGCTTTCTATTTGCAGAGGAGACAAAGCACACTCGACAAAATTTGAGTCGTTACGCTAATAGAGGCGTGTACATCCTGTGAACAGCTTTTAATCTAAAAATCAAGAATGGAAAAGTGCTTGACACTTTAATCCCTTTTTGATATGGAAGTGTTACATGCTGCTCTAAGCATAAATATGGGGGTGAGCGGCAAAAAAGAAGAGAGTTTGGTTTACCACACAAAATGCAAGCATCCCCACAACAATGTAATGCAAACGTTCGACACAAAAACAAAACAAAAGCAAAAACCACACACACACACACACAAGGACTTGAAAACTGGCCATAAGTGACTCAACAGATCTTTTGGTTCAGTGCGCCGCATTATTGCATTTTGGTATTTTATTAGTAAGGGTAAAGTCTTGATGGTAAAATTCAGATCTAAAAAACTGCGATCCCTCCATGTAAAAAAGTGTGAGCTGCTAATGAATTGGATACGTGTGATAAAGGCTGAGCAAATTCCCTCCTGGCTCTTAAAAGTGCAGTCCTGTCTCAGTTTCATTTAAACAGAGTGAACAGTAGTTACACATATTTAAACACCGAGGGTGTATTTGATACTGCTTCAATTATTAAGATTGCAAAAAAAAAGGAAAGCTGCCAGTGGAAAAGTGCCAACAATGTTCATGTGGTTTTCTATTCTATTTCTACCCTAATGAAAAAGACTTAATTGAAGCAAAAAAATTTATGTTTTAAACTGTTTTTATGCACATTTCCATCATTGGTAATATTCCCTATCAGCACAGCCCTACTGAACTTTTATTCATGTCTGAGTTGAGTGTTTGTTTTGAAACTGGCCTAAAGTGTTGCCGATTGTTGTATTAGAGCTTTGGTTCCTGTTTTTTAACGCTCACTTTTTTCTCCATGTCTGCTTTGTGTCTCAGTTCTGTTTTAATTGCTCTTCTCGTGCAGGTTTTCTTGTTGTCCTTACCACCTGCGATTCCTTGATCATTTCCACTTGTATCTTCCTTCCCAATTACCCCTGAACATATATGATTCAGTGTCTCCCTCTGTCATTGTCAGACTCTCTACACTGTCTGTGTGTATACCATGTGCTCCACACCTGCGCTTTTTGGCTTTCCTCCCCGTGCCATCATGCCGTTTGTCTCAAACATATCTTTCTCACTCGATCAGCTTTGTGTGTGAAGCTTGTCTTTAGTTTTGTACTTAGTTTCTCACATCTGCATTTGGAGCCTCATTTTGTACCACCCTGAGCACAAATGTATTTAGCGCCGGACATGACATTGTGAATACCATAAGTACTGGAATGTGTGTGCAGTCGTGAACTGGCAAAGCACTGCAGCAATTTTGATTATTATTTATCTCAAGCTTTGAATAAACAAATTCTTGCAAAATGAAAGTCAAAGGGTTAGTTTGATACCGTCAAACCTACTGCAAGTTTCATGCAGTCATCCAGGAAGTGTCTGTAGCACTCTGCCAGTGGTATTAAATATTAATCTCTCCACTTAGGATCTACTGATTCAGAGAGAATGTGCAGGCCATAGGGAACTTAATGGGACACTTATCACACTTACTGTGATAGGCCTAGTGCATGTCTCGCTATTTAACATTTTGCAGTACTCAAAGTCCCACAATATAGTTTTTCATCGGGATTACGATGAAACATCTGTTTTGGCTTTGTGTGTATGTGTGGTAGTAGATGGTTTGAGCATATGTTTGTAATTTTTTGTGGTTCTGTGCCTTTATTTAAGCACGCAGGTAGTGCAATAAGCAAGTGTGTGGGCGGGTACATCTGCGCAGGGCTTAGTGCCTAACTGAAGCTGGATATTTACTGTAGCCTGTTAAACGCCCAATATCAAAAGTTGGTCTTGCAAAACTGTCAGCCACATGGCGGCCACTGGACTTGAATCTCACATGGACCTTGGATTAGTTTCTGTCTATTGCTCAGGGTGAAATGTGTAATCCTGATTCTGAGAGGCGGGTGAGAGGAGAAGGAGTGGGGAGGCGGGGATTCCTGCTATTAATGTCTAACCTTTTAAAAAATGAATTTGCAATTGTGACAAGATACGGGGGCAGATGTGATCCCGAAAATATTTCTGCCCTGTCACAAATACCTTGGGAGAAGAGAAGAGCATTAGAGCTTTTATGATAAAAAATTAAATGCAGTGTGCTTAAGATGTTGCCTTTCATCTCATATCACATAATAACAGCGTAGAAAGAAACAACAAAAGTTGCTGCAATTAATGTGATTTCTTTTTAAGTGCATAGTGTGTTTTGTTTTTTATAAATAATTACTTACCTCCGGTGTGTGTGTGTGTGTGTGTGTGTGTGTGTGTGTGTGTGTGTGTGTGTGTGTGGGTGGAGTGGTGGGTAAACTGCCAAAGAAAGCTTGCTTTATAAAGCTGCCCAACGCCGACATCTTACTTTGACACGAAACTTCATACTTTCTTTGAAAGTAATTTAGCAATTACAACTGTGGCTATACTGGTGAATTTTCTCTTTAAATGGGAAAAAGCAAAAACAAAACATTTAAAAACACCTACACCTATCCATGTGTACAGGTCTGTTCATATGAAATGAATATGCATTTATATGCTCTGAGACAATGATCTGGCTCCTCAGCAAACCCATCAGTGAAGCGGCAGGGCAAAATAAGGAATGCTTTTAAAAAAGGTTAAAATCTTCACTGTCTGGCAGATGGGGAGTGTGGCCTGCTCGTGAAGACCCTATAACAACCTCTCTTAGCTGCTCCTGGCCCACCATTACAGTATCTCCCTGATCAAATGGATGCCATCTGTCTGGCTGGGGTTCAGCAAGAGTGCTACAGCAAGCTGGTTTGCTGGCTCAGCCAGACGCATCCTACCTTGTTCTTTTGCATACACATAAGCTCATTTTCTTATCCCACTCTCTCTCACAAACAAACACAGGCGAACACAAAGAGGTGAGTTCAGCCATGCAAATGTCCAGAGGAAACGGATTTAAGATGGCAACTGGGATCTTGTGGCAAATGACGTGTAACAGGTAAGTGGTAAATGATGATCGATGGTAGTGTAATCTTTGGATAGGGACGTGAAATTGACTGTCAGAATTTTCTGTTAAAATACATCGTTGCCTCCTCTAGCTGGCACTCGTGAACAAGAGCCGCACATCCATGAATTTTAATTCACTCTTGTATCCAACGTCAAAGCATGAGGGAAAGCATTCTGCCTAGGTAGCAATAAGAATTTAACACAATTACTGAGTCATTCCCGTGTGCTTCCTAAATGTTTCACACTGTTATCAATATTAAACCTACAACTCCTGCCTCTTATTTTGATTTCTATCTTTCACATGTCGAGTACACATGAAAGCCACATTCCTACTTTAAGGCTCTTACATATAAATGATTCTATAGGTGGTTTTATTGCAGCTCTCCCATGTAGTTTAAGAGTCCTGGCAGAGAGCTGTGGCACCTGCAATCATTCCCTATCACATTCAAGTTGTAGGTGTGTTCACAAAAGCTTGCGATTCCTAACTAGAAATTTGTATTCCATTGTGAATGCCATCAGTATCGCTAACATTAGCACAGTACACCTTTGGGTAGAAAGAATGAAAGAGGTTAGGGCTGCTCGATTATGGCAAAAATGATAATCACGATTATTTTCACTGAAATTGAGATCTCGATTATTTGACGATATTTGTTTAACCCTTTAAGACCTACCATAGAACCAAGTCCGCCAGAGCTTATATTATTTTTTTACATGTTGTAGTGCCATTTGTGGGAGCATTTCAAGTTGCTATACAACTGTTATAGCCCATATTTTAATAATATGTATGCATTAAGTCCATAGTAACTACATTAATTGCAAAAAAGTGCAATAAACTACAAAAAAATTGAAAATAGTTTTTGTTTTGTTTTTTACATATATTTCTACTTGGAGAAATTTAAGAGGTTTATCCCTCAAAACTTTAAATACAAAAAAGTCGCAAAAAATAGTTTACAACAACAGGAAATTTATTTGGAGTGGCTTCATAGTTTTATTTTGGAGATACACAAATTTTTATATACTGCAGGAAAAACGAAAAAACAATCATATGATGCAAATTTGCAAAGAAAACAGCAGGTGCATCAAAATTAACTATTTCCAGCAGTGCAATTTGAGTTCTAAGCATCCCAGAAACTATTCAGAAAAGTCAAACATGGCCAGTATAGGTTTTTAAGGCCTACAAGTAAAAAACTACATTTCCGCGAAAATGACGTCACTTCCAGTTTCGGCCAGGAAATTGCAGACATGTGATAGTTCTCGCTGACGTCTGTTTCACTGTGGGAAGTGTTACGAACAGCTGATCGGATCGGCAAAGCGTGTTTCTGGAATATTATGTTTTTGTTCCTGCAAGGCTTTTTATGCAATTTTTGCAAAGCTTTATGTGGAAGGAAACCGTGACCGAGGACAAGCTGATGGCATAAGATGTAAGTACAACTCCTCTGGTTTCATATGCAAAACAAATTATTGCGCTAGCTTACGCGGTCCAGGTTCTACCGGGATTTAAAAATAGTTACACAAAACTGAGCGTGCTGCTCTGACCGGATTTAAAGGGTTAACAATGACTTTAAAAAATAATATAAAATAGTGTGCAACACCACTGAAGTTTTTTTTAACCTCTCTTTTCAACCAACGGCAGTCACTCTCCTCTCCAAATAACTTCTGCTTAGCTTTCCGAGCTTCCCTCGGGTCCTCTTAATCAGTGGTCTCCAACCTTTTTTGCGCCACGAACCGGTTTATGCCCGACAATATTTTCACGGACCGGCCTTTAAGGTGTCGCGGATAAACGAGGGAGGGGCTAATAATCGGCTCAGTCATTTTTAATGATCATTGAAAGCCCAGATTGTAATCGTGATTAAAATTCGATTAATTGAGCAGCCCTAAAAGAGGTCCCCTTACTTTCCATTGCTGTCATTGAATAACATCTGATAGGTTCAACTGTTGAGCTTTCATCTCCTCCAGATCCACAAAATCTCCCCTCATTGATTCAGTGCTGAAGTGGGACTCAAGTTAATTCCACATGTGTTTTTCCTACAGGTAGGTTATACATTTATCACACACACTTTGGAGCTAGAAACTTAAAATGTGTATCCGCTTTAAACGATTAAGGTTGTTACATTTCTCTATTGATCAATACATTTATTTTCTTTTAATTCTTTACATTTTATTTCTTTAGAATAGAATAGAATAGAATAGAATAGAATAGAATAGAATAGAATAATCCTTTAATTGTCCCACAAGGGGAAATTTGGTAAAGAAGAATTTGTTTGGTGTAAATCTCTCCATTATTCCTCCTAGTGTTTTATTTGTGTCTAGTAAAGAATCTCAATAAAATACTATTTTTCATGTTTTTATAGGTTCAACTATTTGCAGAATTAACTGGATCATAGATTACTAGCACACTTTCCCGTAAGCATGCTGCGTGTTTTTGTTTGTGAGAGTCTCACATGACAATGGTGTAGGCGTGTGTGACGTCCGTAGCAGCACCAGACGTGTGTAGATCAGCAATGGATAATATGGAGTTCGGGAGACAGTACGACCATGCAGCGTTTAAAGCTTGGAAGTACTTACATTACTTCAAGTTTTATTCCGTAAGAAGTGACAAAAGCATTAGCGTACGCAGTAAACTCTGCGTGGGAAGAAAACTTCTTCTTCTTCGTCTTTGATTTTATTTATTCTTTGCTGTGCTTTACTTGCATCCGTTTACAAAGAGTGAGTGTAAACACAAAACATTTTATTTTACATGCTGAAATACGCAGAAAATAGGTTTAAATGTTAAACAATTTCAACTTCAAAGACCGTTGCATATAATTTAATTTTTGCTTAATGCAATGTGCATAAAATTAAAAGATTAAAGCTAATTTAAAAAGCATTTTGAGTTTATTTTGTAGTTTTGATTTTCATATGTTACATTGCAATAATGTTACGTGCTTGTTTTGTTATTTAGTTAGGGTCTTAGTTGAGTTTTAGTCTAGTTTATGTTTCTTCTATAGCTCCTGACTCATGAGTCTTTTCCTGTCCCCTGTGCAGTCTGTCATGTGTCATTTCTGTGTTAACATTGTCAAGCTTGTGTTGTCTTGTCTACGTTCTGTTGTTTCCTGTTTTACTTTGAAGGGTCTGGTGTTCCATGTTCAGTGTGTCTAGTTGTACTTCCGCTGTGTCGTTCAGGTTCATTTGTGTCAGCTGTTTCCCCCAGGTCTTCTCATTTCCCTCAAGTCTTCCTCCATTCAGTGTCGGGTCGTCTGTTTTGTCAAGATTCATGTACTTAGTTATTTTAATTATTTTAAAGTTTCGGTTCATGTTCAGGTCTCTCGCCATAGTTTTTGCATGTACCTGTTCTGATTCATGTTCAAGTTTTCATGTTAGTGTTAGCTTATCCCAGTTGAGGTTTTAGTTTAGTTTCACCTTTGTTCACCTTGCCTTGTTTTTCTGTTTCGGTATTCAACCTAATAAATGGCTCACTTTTTGTAATACTTAGTTTCCTCTCTTCCATGTCTGCTTTTTGGGTCCACACCACAAACACACCAGCTGCTCAGCCGTGACAATTTTTCCTTCCCACTGTCACCAAGTGATTGCGCATGTCTAATTGTTGTAGTTTTCTCTGCATTATTGTACGGTCTTTACCTTACAATATAAAGCACCTGGAGATGCTGTTGCTGTGATTTGACTCTATATAAATTAAGTGGAACTGAAATTAAATGAATTAATACTTTTGTCCATATAGTGCAATTCATCTTAAATTTAAAATATAAAAGCAAGCAAACACAAAATAAAAAAAAATACAAATAACACTGAATGTTTTCACAGTTCTGGGACTGTGGGTAGAAAGCTAGGAAAACTAACTTCTCAAACTTTACTGTGCAAAACAAGATATGATTACACCTAAGCTAACCTAACTGGTTATATGCGACTGTACCTGAATGGTAATGTTAGCCAACATCTGTCTTAGAGTAATAAATAAATTAAAAAAATAATGATGCATAATAAATAATGAACATTGGATTAGTATTTCCTAGTTCCATCTCCTTCTGCTTATCCATTTCACGGTCACAGAACAGCTGGAGTCTGTCTCAGGTATCATCAGGCCAGAAGCAGGGTACATGTCATGTCATCAGCTGGTCACAGGGCTAACACAGAGAGACACTCTCACATTCACATATTTAAAAAATCAAAACAAACAAACACAAAAACCCCATTCAAATACAGCTTGCGCGTTGATGATTAACATAGCAATGAAAACAAGTTCTTCTTATTTTTTTTAAAGGTGTATAACACTGAAAATTCCTGTGAGTCACAAAAGGTAACAGCATTTGATAGAGCTGGAAGCTGTATGACACACATCTTAACACCTAGATACCATCAGACTAGGGCACTAACAAACAGAAGGTTCAAGGTTGTGAAGCCTTGTTGCAAGTCAAAGGGTGCTGAATGGAACGGATATATTTTCTGTTTCCATCTCAACCAACTAATTCCTTTTTCGGAGGCTTCCTTTCACACATTTCCTTTCCTTTGCCTTCACTAAGTATGTCTTTACCGCCGCACTTTTAGCATTTACTCGTCTACCCTTTGGTATATACCACCAACTGCATTATGCCAGTGTAACAAATAGTTATAGCTCTTTGGATTTGTACTCCCTTAATCCTGCCCTCGCTGATGCTTTGGGTGACATTTCTCATTTGCTGAACAGTTTAGAAAAAAAAAAAGAAAACGCTGTCTGCCCTCTCATGTGAAACATCCAAAATTGTAATAACATCACTATAGCAACATTCTGCTGCACAGAGACACAGTCTGGCGTGACTGGCTGCCAGCACGTGCACAGCTCATCACCACCCCAACAAACTGTTAAAAGCAGCATCCCCTGCTTAAGCCATGTTTCACACTAAGGTTATTCTCAGTCATGCAAAGAAACGTGAACAAGATGTGAACTTATCCAATATACAGCCAGATGGAAGAATAATGCACAGAAGTGTTGTTTAGGTTCATGGTCCTTCCACACGTTTGCCTATCAAAGGTTTAGTACGACTTACACTTTTTTAGAATAAATACACTGTAAACAAGATTTAAACAACTTGCATTTGCACAATAAAATCGTTTTTAGATAATTGCATTAAAATGCTTCAAAAGGCACTAAGGTCAGAAACATGGTTCCAGCATAGGGATGGAAATTAGCTGAGTGCCATCTAGCAGACAGCTACTGGCTACAGCTGCATGTGTCACTCTCAAAATATCAATACAGGTGTGCACAGCCCTAGTAAAACATATATTTAACCTTTAACACTATTTAAATTGATGTGAAGCTACAAAATTAGCAATAGAAACCAAATGCATTTTTAAACTGGGGAGTAAACTTTTCATTTCTGCTTTAAACTTGTGCATTTTAACATAACCATATGGAGACCGACTTGCTTTTGGAGCTTTTCAACTGGCCATGGCTTCCTTTTTAAGCCCCAGAGGTTGCCGCCTGGTTCTGCCTCTTTCACGCTCTACCCAGGCTCTACCCAGGCTCTACCCCTTGGCTTAAACCAAACAGTGGTTTTCCAGTATGAACGTATCTGACACAGAGACTCTCCTGTTGCGTGCTACATCTGAGAAAGGGCAATTTCGGACAAAGCCCAGGCTTGATTCTCTCTTTCGTGTGTGAAAACGGCTTAAGATAGTGATTGAATAGGCTAGTTTTATCCCTTTCTGCCAGCTCTCTGCCTGACATGCATTCTGCAAAAAAAAAAAAAAAAAAAAAGGAAAATGTAGCATCAAGCCAGACAAGTTCTTTTCAGTCCACTGACTGTATCACAAAACATTTTCTGTATTTTATTCAGCTAAATCAAAAACCGATGCTTTGATTGCACCCCAGAGAAGAGGGGGAGTTGTTTTGAGATATGAGCGTAGCTCTATGCAAGGGCTGTACCCAGTAAGACGAGGGAAGAGGTGGAATGTAACACTAAAAGGTAAAATACAGTATGTTAGCCAGAGGTTCTCCTTCTCTGTTCAGCAAAACACTACACAGATACGGTGATTCTTTGGATCTGCTGAGAGTGAAACTAAAGCCCTTTTTTTTCTTGACAAGAGCGGAGCACATTGGCTCAGCTATGAGTAGAATTTTCATTGCATGCTCTTGCCAAGTCACCCACATATACACAAATGTGGGACATAAATGGCTGAAATACAAAATGACTTGGGAGAAATAATGCAGCAGTTAGCTTGTCAAAGGAAATCGTGTATACAGCATGAATCGGGTAGAGCATTAACTGCATCAAACCAGAGTATCTAATACAGCCGCTACATTGTTTTAGTCATTAACCTTAGGTCTATACATTGACCTGCACAGTATACTTGTGCACTAAATCCTTAATAAAGACGTGCATCCTCTGTGTAGATATAAGCAAGGAAATAACTTTGAACCCGATCTTAGCTTGAATATCCCACAAAAACTCATCTGCAGCATAACAGTTGATGTTTTTGTTTGTCTTTCACGAAGGAGCTTAAGCTCACAGGCCTTGATGTGGACTCCACAAGGACACGGAGGGGAAAAAAATTGTATTATCATAAAAGATGAGGTGAGGGAAACTGTTTTGCATCGGTACTGTTCCAGCTCTCTTTATTTAGCATGCATGTGTGCCTCGCGGTGTATGCCTTGGAGAGGGCTGAAATCCACAAGGATGGGAAAAAGATGTTATGATCAAAGAGAGCATGCAAAGGTATTCCGTTCTATTAGCTCGGTTCCAATAACACTCTTCTTTTATACACATGTACGGCAACCTCATACTTTTGTTGATGCCTTTTGGGAGAAGGCTGAAAAAGTTCCTCGGAGCAGCCATTAATTCTCATTTAAACTCAACTCACAGAACTTACAGAAAGCAGGTCAAAAGGTCTTTTTGTTGGAAAAAGCTCAGTTCCTCAAACCACTTAAACCTCTGGGATGTGAGACGAGGAGGAGAAAAATCCTACACAGCCTGCCTGGTTGCCTGAGGTTCTAAATATTATTTCCTTGCAAACAAACGCACACTGCAAATTTTAAGATAATTGGAGCTAAGCACAGCTTTTTTGTTTCTTTTTTGTTTTTTACTAACACCTCAAATGAAACTGACATATAGGGGAGCCTGCGTCTGTACAAATAAGACTAATGTGCATAAGAATAATAAGAGATCAGGCAAATAAATAAAACCAGGATGTCCGGGGCAGGAGAAAGAGAAAGGGCACAGAAGAAAAGAATGAGGCAGCGAGTGAGATGCGCAGCTCCGCTGGGTCATTAGGCTAGAGACAGACACATGCAATTGCCACCTCATCCTTCATTCTCTGGCTCTCCTGGCCAAAAGGCACTGGGGTATTGAGCCATGTTCAGTGAACCTGACATGTGCTGCAGATACTGTGGCAAATGAAGATACACTACAGGGCCCATGGACACTAATTCTCCTCCTCCTTTTTCAGCAGTCTGTCACCATTGTTACTGTGTACAGTATGAGTGACTGGCATATTAATACGAGATGCAAAATAGCGAGAAAACTCTAAAACATGGTGGCTGGAGCAGATTAAAATATGATTTCCTGTCTGTTTATACAAGCATTTGGCTGTGTCCATCTCATGTGTCTTACTCTGTACAGCGGTGATAAATAGTTAGCTGTGACATCTCAACCTAACTTCCATTATTAGAGCGTCTGCTGTCAGATAAAGCTGTGATAAGACAATACAGTGGTGCCTCGGCCCAGCAGTCGCATAGATTCATCCAGACACATCAGACAAGACAAATAGACCTCAGCTAATGCTGACAGAGCATCCCGGGTGGAAAATTTAGACAGACTTTCAATCATTTGTTTGACAAGTGGGGACATATTCAAGCAAGAGATTTCGGTTTCCATAATTCCAAACCCCATAATCCATTTTTGTCCCATAGTCAGGGCTCGAATGACTGGACTGGACTGAAAAATGGAGTCTCCCTGGCAACAAATATGCAACTGAAATTTCATGTTATTAGAAGTGTGAAAGCAATTTTTGAAACACAGAAGGTCTAAATATGAATATGGCATGAGTGTTTAGAAGTAAGGTGTGCATATAAAAGGCAACAAGATAGGTTTCATTCAGAGTGGTGTTCGTGTCCACTTGAAGTCCAATATTCATTATGTTTTGGTCTCCTCTAATATCTGAAGAAGATATCTTATTTTTAGCAGGCAATTCCTTCACTACATTCACTAGCTGGTAGCAAACATTGTTTGTTTGTTTGTTTACTGGTGCAGAGAAAGTAGCATACAGTAGTTAAGCCATTTCCTGATGCAGAAACAGCATTATTAGAACTTAGAAATTTCAGTTGCAATGCATATTATACACACATACCATAGATGAGAATGAACAGACTGTTTTGAACTGACAGAAAGGCAAGATTAACTCAAAAAACCACTTCTTAGAACCAATGTACGGAGAAAAGCATCTCAGAAAGTACAACCTGGCAACCTTTCTTTTTACCCAGTTAGCATCGGACCTTGAAGCAGAAGGGCTACAGCAGCAGACTTAGGTTTAGAAACTGTGGTAACAATTTACACTGACTCACCAAAATTGGACAGAAGACTGGAAAAATGTTGCCAGGTCTGATGACTTTTGATTTCTGTTGAGACATTCATATAGTAGCGTCAGACTATGGCATAAATAAAAAGAAACCAGAGATCCTCGTATCAAAGGTTCAGGCTGGTGCTCTTGGCATTACTGTGTAATGGTACAGGGGATATTATTTTCTTGACACACGTTGAGCCCCTTGGGACCAACTCCCCATCGCTTAAACGCCACAGCCTACCTGAGTCTTGTTGTTGACCATGTCCATCTCTTTATGACCACAGTGTACCCATTTTCAAAAGGCTGCGTCCAGCAGGATAAAGCACCGTGTCACAAAGCTCAAATCATCTCGAACTGGTTTGTTGAACATGACATTGAGTTCACTGTACTTAAATGGCATCCACAGTCACCAGATCTCAATCCAATAGAGCTCCTTTGGTGAAATGGGAGATTCATATCATGGATGTGCAGCTGACAAATCTGCAGCAACTCTTTGATGCTATCATGTCAAAAATCCAAATAGACCATGTTTCCAGCATTTTGTTGAATTGATCCCACACAGAATTAAAGCAGCTCTGAAGGCAAAAGTGGATCCAGCAACTTTTATTAGGTGTACCTAATGAAGTGTCTACTGAGTTTATATATTAAAATAAAGTTGCATGCTGTCAAATGGAAAAATAGGATAAAAGAGCCTACAAATCTTTATTGAGCACCAAGAAACTGCAGAAGTTGTGTAATAATTCTCACATTGCCTTTCATGATGTGCTTTAAAGGAAGATTTTTAAGTATAACTACTTAAGACACTCAAAAGGTAAACTCCCTCACCGCTGCTCGCTCAATAAAACGAAAACAGAATTGATTACTTCAGACTAGACGCAATGTTTTTATCTGTGTACACTGCAAACCATCAGAGGGGGAACTGAGGGGGTGGGACGAATCAGTAAAATGGCCCTTTCCCTTGCATGAGCTTCAAGTTCATTGCTAAAACAGTGATGATGACATCATGACAGAATGAAACTCGTCTTTAGGATCTGTTTGCTGTCTGTTCACATTTGCCGGACAGTGACGACAACGACATGTACAAAGCAATGCACGATTTAAAAGCCTCACTGGAATGGCTTACCAGAAGAAGACCTGTAGCACGGTTAAGACAAACCTAATTTGACTGCCACTGGATAAATGAGTTGCTCGGGTAAAGTGAGACCTCTGCAAACAAAACACTGAATGAGTAACATTTGTCCCCTGCAGTGGTTTTAACTGATGCGGCGGAGTAGCTCTTTTGCATCACAATTACCTGGCATTGTGTCTTTTCGCTCCATTAGCATAAGCAACCCATTTCACTTCAGTGAGATGCTACTGAAGGGCTCGAGGAGCCCGGAGGCAATCGGGAAGCCGCACGTAGCTACTGTATGAATAAAGATGGCAGTGATGTATGATATAGTAACTATATGCTTTGTATAAATAGAATGGATGTGCTACATGTAACTGGACTACTCTGAGATAAACATGGGATAATAAGACACAGATGTGTATCTCGGTATGCTGCTAGACAGCTGGGCGATGTGAGACCTGTCTATTTTAATGCTCTTCACATTCTTAAAAATAATTGGTGAAGTGAGCCACCCATGCTCGATAGCACCTGCTCACTCAGTGTGTCACAATTATCTAACATCAGAAAAGAACAGGATCTAATCTACCATCTAATCACTCCAGGATTATGAAAAATACTCCCGAGCACACGCAGTTAAAGGCTTCAGATGGAAAAAGACCGCTCGCTGAGTAAATAAATCCCAATGACACGGCAGAACTCTCACAGGTGAATCGGACTACGTTTGTCGAGGGGGCACATGAAGCAGTGAATCTTCATTCATTCATTAATTAACAGACGCAAGTGGCATTTTCAATAAAGTCACAGCTGGTGACACATATATCAGTAAGGCAGATTGTACAATGCGACTGTACTGTGCAAAAAAATAAAAAAGTTTGACAGTTACCTGAGATTTGGTCATTTTAGAAGTGGTTACTCAGGAAAGAACACAGAGAAGCTCATCTACTTTTCCAGTTTGACACATTAGTGAAGCTCACCTCTAAGTGAATATCTGATTATGTGTGGAGGGGAGAAAAAAAAGTCAAGAAATGGTGCACAGGCGATAGAAAGCACCAGTTCAACCTACAGTCCTTTCTCCCCTCTTGCCGGCCATAAAACGCAGTGTAATAGGATTCCTAAGCTTTTCCAGTGACTGCTTCCACTATCACACAGACATTTAAGTGCACTAATCCATGACAAATTGTCTCATCTGATCCATGACAAATCGTCTGAAGGGCCGATAGAGACGAGGAGATGAAAGAGGGGTGGGCTGGGGAATGGGCGGCAAGAGGATGAAGAGTCGGTGGTGGCGGTGGTGGCGGTGGTGGCGGCGGCGGCGGTGGTGGGGGTGGCTGGTGTGAAGAGAGTGCTGCTCGGCACCTAAATGGTCAGACAGTTATTGCCTAGTTTTTTAGAAAGGTTGCTTTCATTACCTTGAAGGGCATGCTGTGTGATAAAATGTGAGTGATCACATAGCGCTGATGAGCTCTCCACCTAAGCCTGCCATTTTCAAAGCAATTATAATCCCATGTGGAGGTAGATTATAGGATTTCACTTCCTTTGTTGGCAAAAGGCCGGATTTGTAGATGTCATGTTCGCAAAACGAATGGTTCTAATTGAATTTGTGTGATATGTAATTTATGATTTTCATCACCCGGTAGTTACATTTAGGTTCTTTTTTTTTCTTTTTCTTTTCTTTTAAAAAAGACACACACAGACTGACTAAATATTCATTTACAAAAAAAAGATAACAGATAAAATTTAACAAACAAGAAAACTGAGCTTATTCAGAGGTCATACCAGAACCTTGCATATTATTGATTTAAATGTGTGTGTGTGTGTGTGTGTGTGTGTGTGTGTGTGTCTTGTACTGTACTACGTTGTATTTCTGCCAAGCAGATAAAAAAAAAAATCCTTTTCATCCACTTTGCAAAAATAAGATTAAGGCATCATCCATTCAAGTGACTGTAATTACATTGAATTTTCTTTTGCCATAAATTCTCACACTAATTAGTCCCCATCGTTTAATGAGGATGCAAATAAAGCTGATTCGATGACGAGAACGCAGCCTATGCGCTCCTACCTTCCTGTGGGTAGCACGGATGGATCGGCTGTTCAAAAGCACCAAAGTGACGAGATTGCCACTGTGCGTTCCTCCGCCTGTTCGCGCCGCTAACTCCGAGCTATTGTAATGAGGAGTGTGACAACTATGGAAATGAGTTCCAAGTTTAAAAAAAAAAAAAACTGTATGTGCGTTTGGTTCTTAAATCTGTGAAGTTAATTTCTTAGAGTTCCAAAGTGCTGCAAGAGAAATCGTATATCTTCTGAAGTAAAAAAAAATAATAAAAAATCAGTTCATACTGTGTATATGTACAGCTTCCAGATGTCAGTGCTATCCTCATTTACCAATCTGGCAGCTTTCCTAAATCCGTTTCATAGTTTAGGTTTAACACCCTGTATCCTGTCTGTTTTTTATCTCCCTAGAAAACTCCATACAGCTCACTGTTACATAAAGTTAGAGTTAAGCTCTGTGGTGTTTTGACAGGATGTGTTCTCAGAGCTGGAGACATGCTGCCTAATTTAACCAACATCCCTGCTTACGGTTATGCTGTTGCCCTTACTTGACCATGTGATGCATCTTGGCTAATCAAAGTAATTACGTGGAGGGGTTTTTATTTTCCACCTCAAAGAAAACTTCTACAGCGACAGAGCATTATGCCACATTGAACAATGAGCTCATTAAAATGCATTCCAATCATCTGGGATTAGACTTTACAGTCCAT
This sequence comes from Maylandia zebra, assembly GCF_041146795.1. Lineage (NCBI taxonomy): Eukaryota > Metazoa > Chordata > Actinopteri > Cichliformes > Cichlidae > Maylandia > Maylandia zebra. The sequence goes on from NC_135171.1 coordinate 14,061,120, forward strand.
TTCAGATCAATGGATAAAAACATAACAGCAGCACCACTGCATTATTTATCAGCCTTTTCAGTTAGATCATAGCCCCCTTTTGTGTTTTTACATGTAACATGTTTCACGTCCATGAAAAAAATAAAATAAATAAACTTTTTTTTTTAAAATCAGTGCATTTACAGCTGACACTCACAGTTGATTTCATATTCCAATTGTTTTTTTCTCTGACGAACACCAGATAACGTAATTAGTACAAGTGCAGTTCTGTAACAATGCAGATACACCGCAACGCTGCGGCTGACGAGGAATTTGGAGAATAAAACCGGATCCTGTCAGGGTGTGACAGCCTAGTTAGTTTTACAGCTGCACCTGCTCTATTAGATCCAAGTCTCTCTTAAATAATAATAAATAATAAAACAAAGCAGCGGCTAAGGTGCTGTTATATCAAGACTGCTCCTCTTGGTATTGATATATTATAAACTGTACGCTGACTTCATGCATGCAGCAAGGGTAAATAGGTAGAGCACCTGCTAAGTATAACTTAATGACAAAACTCTTATCAGACAACGCATTAGGGAGCGTGTTTCATTTTATCATTAGGAGGCACAAATTCTCCATTAACTTCTGCCAGCAAATGCACTGACAATGTAAATGCAAATTGGTTACACTGAAAACCAGTACTATTTATCAAGAGTGGCCTGGTTTGTGCAGCAGCACTCTTGGCAGTGAGAACTTGTGCTCACTGTGCTGGCAGGTGGGGAGAGTGCATAGCCAGGCTTGTGTGTGTCATGTCACATTCAGCTCATCTGTCAATGTAGTGGATTATTTCTTGAGAGACCAGAATTGGCTTCCCAGAATCAGGGCACCATCAATCTTCAGCCGCACGAGCAGGACACGCGGGAGGCTGTGTGAAGCGGAGGCTCGCCGGAGAGAGTGCGGCGCCGCGCTTCCCGAGCAGGTGACGAAGCAGTCGGGCAACTCGTTACTCAATCGCAGCATCAGCCGTGTCTATGGCGATTTGTCACTGAAACGTTTGGAGAAATAAATAAACAAACAAGTGCAATGTGAAATCTTCGCCCAATCTGTGGTGCCTTATTTTAACGTGTGCTGTGAGTTACTGTTGCAGGAGGCAGAGAAGCTGATCTCTCAAAAACTGTTAGCTGCTTCAACAGGCTGGAAGATAACATGACCTTCACTTCCCCTCCTCATATATATACCCACACAGCCCCTTCGCTGTGGGTTTTTTGTTTGTTAGCTTTTGTACCACTCAGTTTCTCAGGCAGTCTGCCAAGCTGCATTCACAGAGCCACACAAAGTAATTTCAGGGCATGTTTTCTTTAAAGGTACCAACCTCCAATTTCAGCATCATCATCTCAATGAAATGTATCTTTTAAAAATTGTGACTTAATAGCAAACATAAAGCATGTTAGTCTAATGTAACATTATACTTCTGTTCACAAAATATGTTTCAGTGCTTCATGAGGAAAGCTCTACTGAAACTTAACTTGCAGTAGGACCATGCAGCACATGATATCATTCTTTAGAAACACAGAAACATCCGCTTATGGAAAACAGCAGAGCGTGAAAGCCAATGGATTTTTCAAGGCAAGACATCTCTTTCTTGCCACGTCCTACATAGCCATATCTATTTATATCTGAGGGTTCTGGCCTCAATGAAACCAGAGAGCTTCTCAAATTATAAAATCAATTCTAATTCAAATATTCATCATAGCATTTCAATTCTGAGAGAGGAGTTCTGGTTAGATCGGTTAACGCCACTTCACGGATGAGTAAGATTGATGTCAGCTTAATCCTCTAAAAAAAAAACCCCAAAAAACATGATATACAGTAAATTGTCCAGTCAGAGAACAGCAGCTGGAGGGGATGCATTCTGTGAGCAGTCAGATGTGATAGAACAATGCCTGCTGGGAAGTCTGCTGATTAGGACTGTAAAACTTCATAATACACTGGCAGACTAAGATTATAAGTGCATTGTTCTGCACTTGTCTATTTGTCTCTGTTTGTTAAGTTTTAAAGTTTTCTAGAAATTACTCATTGCACCCGTCTCAGTGAGAATCCCAGAGATGTTATTCAAAATTGAGTGGCCCAACCAGAAACACCCCAGTAACATGAATTAAATCTGGGTCAATCACCCATCTCTGTGTTTGAAACTTGCTACTGAAATGCACCCTAAACACAGCTCCAGTATCCCCACAGCACCCATGAGGAAAGGCCACAGCATAATGGCCTTAAAGACGAGACTTCATTTACATCCCTGTACCCTCCTCGGTGCAGTAAATGCATGAGTTGATCTGTCTGACAGGAAAAACCCTTCCCTATCACCATCTTGTGGTTGGATGCCTCTTCTAAATGTACAAGGAAGGGTGTGGAGGCCAACCACTACTCCCCCCCCCCCCCCCCCCCCCCCCCAGCCCCTTTGGGATCACTGCATTATTCAAAAAAGACATTTACTGAGCCATGCACTTCCTTGTACATCTTTGGCACCAAGCTTGACTTGTCAACCAGTCAAACCCAAAAAAAAAGGGAGGAGGAGGAGAAAGGAAAGGGGGGTAAAAAAAAAGAAAATGAAGGCAGCCTTTAAAAAATTCATTCTGAGCTCTCTATTGCTCATCCCTTACTGTCTTGTTCCAATTAACGGGGCTGGGATACTTTGAGAACTTTCTATCTATCATAGCTGGGATTTTCATGTGTCAGCTGTTCCACAGAAAAAAGTACGCCAGCTCTCTGACATGCTGCTTAAAGCCACCAATGTTCAACACAAGCATAGAGAATTCAATGCTGGATTTTTTTTTCCACTTGCTGTGCTTCAATTACTGTCTTTTTGCCTGGCAATGCAACACACACAAAAGGGAACCAAGCAGAAGATAGCATCAATGTTTAACAGCCGCTTGGCATCCACAGAAAGCTCCGCTCCACACAAGAGTTCAGCACAGAAGTCGCACTTATTGTTAGAAGCTTAAGGAAAGCACTTGCTTTGCTCTAAAAACCTTCGCCTCCAGTGTAACAGTTCTACATGCACTATAAGCGATTCTGGTAAGCTTCTCCGTAATCAGTGAATTAGAGCCACCTCTGTGTCTACCTCCCCTTTTGCCCTTACAGTGCAGCAAGGCGTCGGGCTTAATTGCCAAATGTTTCCAGTGCAAAAGAGGGGAACATAATTGTCATTTCTATCTAAGCCGCAGTGATCAAAGCTCCCCTGGCTACCAGCACAGTAATGGGGATTTCTCTCTACAGCTTGGCCTATTCGTAACAGTGTGCCAGCAAGATTCACGCTGCAGTAGTCAAGAATTCCACATCGCGACTGTGAATCATCGTTCCACTAGCTAACTCGGAGTGCTGAAAGGATGTCGTCCTCGTTGAGGTCTACACACAGAGATGGGGCGTAGCAGCCATATTTCTCCAATAGGTTGCAAAAAATGTATATGGGTAGGTTTGATTAAATTAACCTAGGGTAATGCATGATTAGAGGTAGCTGTCTTTGCTTATCTTGTATGACTGCGAGCACAGTGAATCATCTTGTACAGTACCGTGGCAAATCATCCTGACATACTGCAGCAGTGTCTCGCTGTTGCCTTTTAAACAGCCAAAGCTGACAACTGCTGCCCCATGGAGAGGGCACCATGTTTCACTGTAACAGGGTGCTATGAAGCTGAAATCTGACAAAGAGGGACACGTACCCAGGGTGAGAATGTCAGTGCGACCAGGCCGGGCCACATGGTGCTGTTGGATGGTCTGGTAGAGAGTTGCCTGGCACAGCAGCAGGAAGCCGAGGCTAATCCACATGGCCAACAACCAGGACATGGTAAGGCCGAGTCTGCAGGATGGCACGCCGCGGGGGAGAAACAACAGGGGGACAGGGGCAGAGTTGTATTACAGCATGTCTCCATATATATTTACAACACACACTGTGTTTATTTCATGTGCCAAAAAGACAAACAATGCTGACATCAACCACATACATCAAGACCACCGCGTCGAATACTGTCACCTGTTCTTTTTTTTTTTTTCAAAGTAACACAGCTAATGGGAAGAAAAAGACGACAAAGGGGCTTTGAGGGAAATCCCAGCGGTCAAACACAAACTTTAACATGCTAATATCACACCACAAAAAGGAGAGCAAAGAAACACGGGGGAAAAAAACACCCTGCCTCCAATTTTTTTTAGACTGTAAGAATGATTCACCCCTTTTTAGGAAAACCAGAGTTATTAAAAACAACAGCAAGACTGTGTTTCTAAGCACAGGCAGCCTTCTTGCAGATTTGTGCAGCGACTGCCTAATGGCTGGTGAGGGCCAGCATATGGAGACACGCCTTAGCCCTTATTGAATAATGAGGCTCTCCTCCTTTCCAGGTGTTATTAGGGCCTCTCTCCACAGCATACCCCCCCCACCCCCAACCAAGAAATGTGTCTTAGTGTGTTTAGAATTAGTACATATAAGGCTGAGGAGCTCATTTAGTATATTCAGACAAATGACAAATCACATGTTCTGAAGTGATGTCATGACTCTAATGTAACTATGAATTTAGTAGTGTTTGATTCTACCTGTCCTTTTACACTCTTTACCAACACTAAACCTGCCAATAAAGGAAAATCTAAATGCTCCAGTTTTCCAAATTAAGTGCCAATGATCTGTTCTGATCTAATAATACACTTTCAGAACCCCCCACCCCCTCCTGGTTTGATGTACATCTGAGATTAAAGCCATTAAGGTATTAAATGTTACCCATGTGTTCTTTACCCTCAGTGACATTGAGGCTGCTTAATATTCAGCGAAAATTAAGCATATAATTATTAACAGCACATTGTAAATCCCCACCCCTGCACTAAATCCATCATAATCCGGTTTTGTGGAAATATGAACGGGTCCTGTGGGTTTATTTTCCTTAAAAAAGAAAAAAGAAAAAGAAAAAAAAACATTAAAAAAAACTATCGTGTTCTTCTTATCGGGCTGCATTTATTATATATTCAAACAAAAAATTGCGCTTGTGTGCTTTGCTGTTTATTGCACAGACTTGGAGGGTGCACGTTCTGACCAAAAAAATAAAAACATCACCTGATGTGAACACACACAGTTTATCATCGAAAGGAGGAGGAGTATTAGTATCATTTTAAAGGAACTTAAGAAATAAAAACACACACAACCAGCTTTGAGGAAAAGCAGACAGGAAAACTCACGTGCATCTCGTTTTCCTTGCGGGAAACAAAAGAATTCACAAGAGCCGGTTTGGCTCTCACAGTTTTATCGCCTTAAAAGAGAGGCAGCCGCTCAACTGTGCGTAACAGGTAAGTCTAGCGTGAGATTTTAAATGCGGTTCGGAGCAGAAGCAGCAGACACACCTGCGGGCGCATAACCTCCTGATGCACCTGCGTGCAGCGTGGATTTAACAAAGTAAGGCGGTTTTATGAGCCCGCTCGTCTTAATGCTGCGGAGACAAGTTTAAGCAGTGACTCCCTAACACATAGACCTGTCTACCTGATTGCAATACACCGGGAGGAAATCACTCACCCTTGTCCGCTGGCTTGTAAATAGCCCACATCTTTCCAAGAACTATATTTGTTTAGTGCTTAGCCTGCTACTCCTGTACTGTTTATCTGGGGAGGTCACCTACCGCTATGTGGAACTATTCATTCTAATTCTAAACATAGGTGGAAACTTAGCATCTTGGTTCAAATGTATTCTTGAGGCTAGAAAAGCTTTTCTACTTGGACTCCAGCATATCTTTACATAAACCAGATGCATTTTTCAGCAGGCAGTATACTGTGGGGAATTAAATCAACAGCCCTCCTACCCCATCCCCAAACACCAAAGGTGCTCCATTCAAGCCCCCCACGCCCTTACCTGAGCGCTGCGTTCAGAAGCAAAGGAGTTCAGTCAGAATCACTGCCTGCCCAGCAGACTCACTCCTCAGTCTTAAATCCATCCATACTTGGGAGCCAGGGTTTTCAGCCTGAAATTCCACTAACAGATAAGCCAAACACTGCACAAAAGGGAGCTAAAAAGGCTGTTCTTTCCTTTCTATATATCCTTTTGGACCCCTGCTGCTCAGGTTCTTTTTGAAATCCTTTGGCAACACAAACAGTCACCAAAAGCAAAACACCCAGGGGTCTTTGTTACAAACTGGCCAGGATTTGAGGGATGGAAGGCTGATCATGTCACTGCTGTCTCAGCCACATTCGTGAAGATGTGCTCTCCTTCCTTCAGTGTCTCTTCTCCGTCAGTAAAACTCCTATGTTCTGTTGACAGGGAGCTAATTTACCCTCCTCACTTGTCGTCTCCTTCTCACGCGTGCAGCGGAAGGCTCCAGTGGAATGACTGCTCTGTCTGCTCTTGGCTGCATCCCCCCATTGAGAAGCAGTGCTGATAGTGTGAGCTTCAGTCCTCTCTCTCCAGCGCTCTAAGTAGAGAGTCTGTGTCAGACAGGCAGAGCGAATGTGAGTGAGTGTGCATGTGTGTGTGTATTACAATGTAGCCCAGCTGGAAAGCAAGGGAGAGAGCGAGAGAGCGAGAGAGAGCTGAGAGAGTCAGATCACACGTCTTAAAGCAAGACTACCCACTTCTGCATCAAGACTTCATTGGCAAATGAGGCATGCTTTATTAACCCACCTCTCTTTACGTCCCGGCTTCCCATCCAGAGCACTGGGAGACGTGCGAGTGTAGCCTTCAGCTCACTTTGAATCTGTTTGCGTCCACGTGCACGCCTGCGAGTGTGAGTTGGAGAGAGGGAGTGTGCGTCTGTTTTAGTCATCGCCCTCCAGCAAATTATCAGTCAAAGTGAAATGCTCCGAGCACAGCACTTTTAATAGAAGGCAGGGTGCCTCATCTCAGCTCTGCAATCACCATATTACATGTTGTGAGCTGGCTTTGCTCTTCCTCTAGTTTCCCGGTGATCAGCGAGGATTTGTTTTTTCCTTCTTTTAAACCACGAACCCTTCAGAAAACATCTTGCCACCCCTGAAACGAATTGAATGGGAAAGAGCCATGACAATAAATCTATTCCCTTTAAAGGAAACCCATCTCTTCTCTTCTTCTTCTTTTTTTGTATGCGTGTGAGTTGGTGTGGGTCACGTGTGACACGTGTGTTTGTATGGAGTGTGTGGAGTACCATTTCCTCCAATATACTGAATTTTCCTCTACAAGCATGAGTTCCTCTTTAATTCATCCTAATGTTAACCAGAGATTTACTGTATATGCCACTCCCACACACCTGCCATGACTGACTCACTCATAGTGTGATATTTCAAGTGAACCGTATGCTGCACACAAGAATACTCAGAGGGGCTAAATAAACTTGCAGACAGTGAAGAGAGTGTTGTTACTGCGGAGGAGTAATACAGATGAACTTGATGATGACTATCTGGATAATTCTCAGATCCGTGTTCCTACACTTTGCGTTCTGTGATGTGCGAGCACAGTGAAACAATCTATTTCTCTGTATGAGAGCTTTGTTGCTAAAAAAAAAAAAATCAGCTTTCTGATTGGCTGTGATTTTTGGGCTATCTTTTTTTTTTTTTTGTTTCAGCTGCTGGTCAGGGTGCCATGATTCGGGGCATCCTGGACTTATTTGCGCTGCTGTGTTATCACCTCTGCTTGTTCTTTACACGCCATAGTGGGATGTGACAGCCAGATGCACACAGCCCCACAGAGTTAAAATCTGCAGGAAAAGGGCTGAAGTCAAAAAACACACAGTGTGACAAAATGCCACATGGGGATATTATTCCTGCAGTGCAAAGTGCGGAGCAAGTGGGTAAAAAGCTGTTAAAATTACTCGTCTTAAGACTGAAAAATGTCGTGGATGCAGTTCAAGCCATGTGTTGCTGTTGTTTTTTCATAGTTCTGTAATAATCTATTGGGAAGACAGTTATGAATAGTGGCGCTGCCATCTGGATCTCTGTTGGGTAAAGCACACCACATGTTAAGTGACCAGATTCGCATTAGGCAGAAACTGCAGCGTAATTACCACAATGATTAGTGCGTCTACATTGTAAATGCGTATTTGCACAAAGTGGCTTGATTACTAATAAACAGGCTCATTTGTACATCTTTGTATTAGCTTTTTTTTTTGCATGCGTGTAAGAATTATTAATAGTACCCATGCTTGGATTTCATTTTGTCCTCAGCACTTAATGCTTTTATGATCTGTCCCATTGGACTAAGATGAAGGCGTGAAATGAAAGTCCTACAAACAAGCCTCAGTGGAGAACTTAGGACTGAAGGCATCCAGTTATTATGGGTTTCTTTTCGGCGTTGTGTAACACAAGTCTCCCATTTATAGCTTTATTTCTCTGTCGTTGTTATTTTGTCGCTGCCTCCTGTTTTTCATTCTGTGTCAGTCTGAGCTGTGCTGGAAGAATGGACCAGGACAACAGAATTTCACAGTAATTCTGGATTGTTGTCGCAGTCTCATTCCTTCCTGTCTCCCTTCTCAGGGGTTTCCATCATTTCCAAACAGCTGTCGCCGCAGCCCATGCCAAGACCTAACCACAACCGACCAGTCGCTGGCCAACTCTGTGTTTGGATCTGGGCAGACCTGTTAAACACCAGCGTTTGCCAGTATTCCTCTCTCAGTCCTCTTCTTTTTCATTCTGTCATTCTCTTTTTTCTCCCCCGCCTTTATGTTTTCCCCTCTAGCTAATAAAATTCTTCCTTTCAGATCAGCCAACAAGCTTCAATATGCACCCGCTAGCTGTACCAAAATGCCAATTTAAGCCCCCACCACCACCCCAGAAGCTTTCTGCTTTTCTTTATTAAATGAGCTTTGTGCTTTTCATCATTTCAGACTAGGAAAACAAAGAATTTCTTCATCTGATGTGAAAAGTTGTCGTGTTAGTAAACCTTTTCTCCAGAGTTATCGTAGAGTGACAGAGAGAGTCAGAGGAAAGAAGGGAAATAAAAGAACAGGGGGGAAAAAGAAGGAGATTAAGGCAAACGGGAAAATTCATTTGGAGGAACTGTGCCGCAGCACTCTTGCTCACTGATGGATGGTAATGGGAAGAAAATGATTAATGAAATAAAGAAACCTGATATATAGTAATAATTTATTTCACATTTATCAGAGCATCTTTTGTGTGCACTTCCTCACATGGGTACCTTACTGTAACAGCAAAGTGTAAAATGTAAGGTTAGTGGATATACAGTTTTCCAAACATAAGCCTTTGAAGCATTAGGTTTATCCTGTTTCTCATGTGTCAGCAGAACCGGTGAGAGTAAACACTAAAATGTCAGCATGAACTCCGAAAGGAAGAGAAATACTGGTTCTCACAAGCAAATTATTTCGTATCTACAAAGATGAATGTTTTGGGGTTTTTCTTGTTATGGCCCTAATTATATTCTCATTTTCACTACTAGACAAAATCAAGTCAGTTAGACACATTTGAATCCTGTAAAACTGAGCTATTTTTATTGATTGTCTGCTCCTGTTCAGTAGCAAATGCATACAACTGTATGTTGTTAGGAGGCGGTTATATAAACAGCAGATTATAATAACACATGTGATTCTGGAGTAAATTACCATCATCTATCCAATTCATTTCTATTTTAAGCTGTGTTTGCCTAAGCCACTTATTATGGCCTGTTTGCTTGTTGGGGCTCTTTTGAGTCACCAGCTTTGATTTGACCTTATACAAGTTTTCAGTGGAAGGGTTGTAATTTTCCATCACCTAAAGGCGATAGGTCAGCTGAGGATCAAGACCAGTTTTTGCAGTCTTCACGGTTTGAGACTGTCAGCCTGGAGTTCCTGACGTGCTGATAGCTAGCATGCCATCATTTGCAGGCAAGCGACACAGTGCAGTAATATTTCTTTTTTTTCTTTCTTCTAAAATGAAAATCAAATTGAAGAAATGGCATTTTGAGTGTAGATCCAGCATGCAGAGACATAATTACAGGAGTAATCAATGAGACTTCCATTGAGTGATCTTAAGGTAGCAGCCACACTGAAAGTTTCTGGACATGCCCAGATGGGCAGATTAGACTAATTCAAGGTTTAGGGTTAAGACCTGTAATTTTTATTGGCCTGGTTCTGGAATATTTTCATCATGGCTTCTAACTGGCATGCACAAGTTAGTATTCAACATTTCCTTAATAAGATGGATCTTGACTCATTGGCCACACTGTATTTGTTACAGTACCAAACATTTTGTTTACTACTGAGCTTTCAGTCCATTCTTCTGACATCACTCCATCCCTATATTTGTCAAATTTCCTTTTATAGCCGGGCATTTTTAATATTATCCTCCCAAGGCACGCTGAGCTACAATATGAACCCCACTTTTGAGGCTTGTGAAAGCAGGACACCAGACCTCACTGATGCTGATGAAAAGGTGCCAGGGAACTTGCCCAGCTACTTGCCTTTGTTAACAGTTGAAGGGAAATGCTCTGGCACATCACTCAGATGTGGCACCGATACCACCCCGTGCTCCACCCTGTGCTCTCAGCCACTGTAACATTGTAACTTCAGTGCCTCAGTTTATGATGTACGAAGTTGCTTTGCAGTACACCCACCTGGTGGTCCATGTCAAAACTTTAAAAACTGATCAGAATGCATCAAACATGATCTCATTTGGATTCTGTGCTGTTTAGCTAAAGATCTAATGCTGATGAAGGGTCTAAATTATTTCTACTTGACTTTGAGACTTTAAAGGAGTGTCAAACATCCCTGTCAACTGATCGATCACCTATCTCTGTAAAACTGACACTGAGCTTTGGATTTGTTTATGTCTCTGCCCCAGATCTTCTACAGTTTTGTATTGGTGTGCTGCTCCTTGGCTAAATAATCCATAGTCAGTTGCCCTTACGCTGGCACTGCAATCATTTATCTCTGATCACCAATTAGTTTCATGCCTTGTAAGGTTTTCTAAAATTTTGGTTATCCAGCTCCCTCCTTACATTGAGTTGTTTTCTATATCCACATCTCCCCACACACACGGAGACACACATATATATGATTATGTATCATGTCCTGATGTTTGGGAATTCTCATGGCTGTCACTCTGTATTTGTGACTAACAGCATGTAGTAAGCTGTGACAAAGCAGGCTTTTACATCAAAGGTAATGGCATTGGTAAAAAAAAAAAGAAAGAAAAAAGAAAGAAAGAAGGAAAGAAAAAAAATCACTCATAAAAATAATACGTTTATAATTAAGGCTTATTCATCACCATTTTTTACATAGGTATTCTGTTGTATAATGCTGATAACATCAGACAACATAATCGAATGATCTCCATAAATGCTACACATATCTACACACTTAAAGTTAAATTCCTTTTTAAAGAATCTCTGTTAGTGCTGCTATAGTCAAACTCCTGGGGAATATTACTCCCCACATATTTAATCATATACTACAGGTAGAAGTGAAAATAATTTGTGGGATTTTTTGTGTTTTGAAGTAGGTCAGAAAATCTGGGCTGGTAATGTACTGGGACTCACCAAGTCTCAGCAGGGCATAGTTTCCTTCTCTTGCCGTTTCAGGCTGGAGGAGTAATTGAGCACTAGGTGCCTCTACTCCTGGAGACGACTGCAGCCATGGAAATGTCCCCTCACAGACCAATAAAAATGTCCTCTCCCTCTTGCTGTAATTGGACCAGGGACGGTGGGGTTGGGCTGTGGCCCAAGGAGACCACCTGTGGAAATGCTTTGCTCAATACACCACTATTAAACTGATGAGGCAGGGGACTCCCTGGGAGGGAAAAAAAAAAGCACAGTAAAAAGAGTGATGCTGATGAGAACAAGGAGACAAAACAACTGCAACAAAACTGGAACATTTCAGAAATGCTCACTGCTTACTCAAATTGACAGCTGCCAGAGTTCTACAAATCTACTGAAAATCTGTCTGCCACCACAGATTGGGATTGTGTAGTGACAAGAGCTATCATCGGAATACAATTTCAATATGAACAATAGAATAAAAAACAAAACGCCTGAATACAACCAGTGAGAAGTCAGGCAATAACAGTAACATTAACAATTAGAGCATCAAAGTTAAATAACCTAATGTGAAAAGAGAACGAAATATGCTTTCCTATAAAAGTAACACTTTGATTACATTTTTTCAGCTAGGTTTTGGGGTTTTATCTTCCAGTTTTTTATTTAGCAGTGAAAAAGAAAAACCTGATGTCAGGTGTCTTAATTTTTTAACTACCCATGACCTTTATCAGTTACACCCTATCTTTAGATTACATGGTAACATGATTAAAAAATACAAGACTGACATTTTTTATTTATCAGGGAGAATGATTCATATCGAGCAATCACCACACTTCTATACACTGTATGGATATACTGAGGAGTTTAAGTGCTACATGCTCTGCAGTTGTGCTTCAGCAACTGTTTCAAATAAAATCATTCTAGGCTATTCCCACAAAATATCACAATCAGTGTGAAAACGCTGAAAAGAAGCGACATCGAGAGCATTCCAAAGCAGCAGGTGGTGATATAATCCTAACCATATAAAAAGTTTAGCTAATGAAAAACCTACAAATAATAACACCGGTTTTACGTTACAGTATAACCATGTATGCATCGGCGCTTGTGATTGGCCATTAGGGGATTCAATTCAGTTCATAATAATTATTCAGAATTATTTCATTTATTGGTTTTGCTACGTGTCATGCACTTTTTCATACATGCTATATGTCTGCATCATTTATGTTGCTCTCGCTTTAATCACTGATCACATTGGATGATAATAGCTGGAATGTAGCAGTGGACACCTACAGCCAATGATAATGTAACAGATGATAACAACCACTCTGTCAGGTTCTACAGGATAACTTCATCCTTCTTGTTTTTATTGTCCAATTCATCCATCCATCCATCCATCCATCCATCCATCCATCCATCCATCCATCCACCCAGCCATCCATTCTCTGCCATTTATCCTTTTCAGGGTCGCAGGGGGGAGGCTATCCCAGCTGTCTTAGGGTGAGAGGCAGGGTACACCCTGGACAGGTCACTAGTCTATCACAGGGCTAACTCATAGACACAGAGTTTCCAATTAACCTATCTCCAGAGTACCCAGAGAGAACCCACGCAAACACGGGGAAAACATGCAAACTTCACACAGAAGGACCCCGGCCTGATGGTGGAACTGAACTCAGGACCTTCATGCTGTGAGGCTAGAGTGCTAAATTCTGCGAAATTCTGAATTTACCGGATTTGAGCTTGCCATGTAACGTATATTCACACTAAATCCACTGAATTTAAAAAAATGAAGTCAACATCAAGCTATGATGAGGTGGCACTGATGTTTATAAAATAGAAAAGTAAGAAACTGAGTCAGATCTGTTTATTCTGATCTGAACAACTGGAAAAACTGACCTTGGTTTAAAAAAATAAATAAATGCTGCAAATTTTCCCAGTAAAATTATGTGAACAGCTGCATTAAGAATAAGTGAAATATTTGGACTAAAGACTTTTAATTTGTTATTTCAGCAACAGACATGTGGCCTGGCCACCGAGACTGGTGGCTATGAACCTGAGTGATAAAACAGCTTTGAAGCACAGTCTTCTTATTTTTATCTCTTTATCTGGCAGGACTTTGAAAATGTCACGCGTAAATTATAAGTGCAAATTTAAAAGCTAAAACCGTTGTGAGACATATCTTAGATGAGTTCAGCATTACTTTAATGGTCTGATCTGTTTCTTACTGTATTCATCAGGATGATGATGTAGGTCAGGCGTTACAGTGTCACAGCCTTTCAGTTACAGTCACCCAGGTCACACATGGATCAAAACCAAGGTGTTTTAACGCTCTGCATACAGGGCTGAAGAAGGTATGGAAGAAAAGGTTGAGATAAGAGGAAGAGGAGAGAGGGAGCAACAAGAGACAGAAGACAGAGAGAAGCTGCAGGCAGACAGAGTAAAAACACTAAGGCATTCACACTCAAAGCCCATTTAAACATTCATCTGGCTTCTCTCTTCTCCTGCATTCATGCTGCACAGCCAATTCTGGGGCGATAAGCCAGCTGTGTGCTTCTCAAGGTAAGAGAGTGTATAGAGCAGTACAATCTCTGGCTGATGCTGAGGAGGGACAGAGCCTACACACTTACCTTCCGTATGCTAGCTTTACTTCAGCAGTAGAGGAGGGTTTCATAAATGGATTATTCCGCTCAGTCACCTTTGACCTGTCTGGCTGCCTTCCATAATGGCTCAAGCTGCCTGTCCATCACTCAAAGAGAAGCAGAAAGAGAGGAAGATAAGAGGGGAGATGGTTTCAACCTGTGGGAAGGGATTAAACCCTCTGTTGCTTGGCTGTAGAGACACAGGGGGGCCAAAGTGAGGGATCGGCAACTGAGTTGTCAGAAACTGCAGCTGCCACCGTCTGTGCTGGTGACTCAGTAGGTCAGGGTAATATGGAGGAACTGAAGTGACCTTTTTCATCAACTGTGAGACAAGGCTGTTCAACATTTTCCCTCTGCTGACAATTATGATCTATCAAATGTGGCAGAGAAGCCCGAGGAGAGCCACTGAATGCCAAACATCCCGAGTTCCACCCACAAAGAACTGCATTTTCCAATGTGATTCACAGGAGCTGGAAAGGAACTTCCAGCCCTTCATTGAAAAAATACTGAGGATGACTCAGCCGTATTTGAAAGCATTGTTATAGAACACACATTTAGCAACTGACTCACCAGATCTAGATAATGACTGCTATTTAATTGAAAAAGTGAGTATAACCTGGAGAAGAATTATAGAAGCACATTTTCTCATTGCTTAAATCAGAACACTGGATATGTTGGAGTGAAAATCCTCTGTAACATGTCAAAAGGAAATTAACATGTTATATCACAAGTTTATATAGAAAATGATTACAAAAAAATATGCTCTTGTTGCCAACTCTTTGTATTCCGAAGGACCGTAGCTGGCCGTGACTGACAGTTGATGTTTTGGATGATGGTGAGCCAGTGAGCTGTAACAACTCACTCCAACAAAACAAAATCTCCTACAAGTCTCAAAGGAAAGCTCTTTGAGGGAGGCATCCAATTCCACCTTCCTTTCAGCAATCATCCACCAGGCACGCAGGAATAAAAGAAACAGGACTGAGAGGGCAAGAAAGTAAAGGAGATTGAGACGCACAGAGGAGAGATGAGGGGGGCAGAAGAAGGAAGCGGGAGAGAATGAATGCATGAAGTATTGTAAGCAGGAAGCTGAAAGAGAAAGAAAGGTTGTGCGAGTACAGGGGATTTTCTCCTCTCTACTGTCTCCATTTCTCCCTCTGGCAATGTAGCGGTTATTTACTGCGGCTTCTCCCCTCCCGGTGGAATGGGAGGGAAATGGGCTCTTAACTGGGTTTCCATACATCACCTGCTGACACTGATGCTTGTAGTTTTGGAATGCCTACATCTGATGTTTCTCTTTAAAATCAATTATTTACAGAGTATCTAAGAGCCTTACAATTCATCATAGCTAATTGCAGTGCATCACCGCGGCCCTAGATCATGTCAGCGGCGTCTCGCTCTGTTTCGAATTTGTTTTAAGTGGCAGAAAAGTGGTGAAAGCTTCTGACGTTCTCAGCTATGAAATTATAGAAACTGAGCTCAGCAGTTGAGCTTTCATCAGCCCACCCTTGATTAAAAAAATCTGTCAATCATTTGCACCTCGGATGAAAGTCGTTGTTTTTACACTGTTTATTGTGCACTGGCAATGCATTTTAATAAGACTTGTCAAGCCATCAGACTATTAATAGAACAGAATAAAGTAAAACTGAAAATAGTTTCATCAGGCACTTATGTATTTAGTATTATGAAGCACTGATCCCCATGCTGACATGTCACATGTAGTCACAAGGCTTTCACCTAGAGGACAGAGTTAGTTTTTGACTTTCAGATTTCATTTTCATTGCTTTTTTTTTTTTTTTACATTGATGTTCTCTGTCTCAGCTGGAACAGGCTGCAGATATTTCCAGAGCGACAAGTCTCTTCCCATTTGTCTGTGTCCTTTCAAAGAAAGTGACAGTAGAAAAGCAAGTCAGTAATTGGCAACAATATAGTAAGGTGACTACAAACACATGTGTGATATGCTGCAATCAATCACAATCAAGGAGAAAACATGTTTCAGTTTGGTTTCACGAGAGTCAAAACTTTAGACAAACACCCGCATTTAGTCAGTTTGATCAGTTAATGGAAACGTCTTATTAACAACAGACAATCGGGATCCGTTTTTAAAATGCTCTGACTTTGATTAATCACACCTTTAAGGAGGAAGCACGAATACAATTTTGGGTTTTTAAATAACTGACTGCTGACTGATCAGCAGTCAGTGGTGTTTGGTTGTTAGAAATGTTGATGGTTCTTCAACAACCTTGGATGCCATGAGGACATCCCACAAGGGTCCTGAGGGATTATACATGGTGTTCATTAGATATGATGGAAATAAAGGCACCTGCTGGTACCCAGCTGTGTTTAGATACGAGGTATACATCAGTGAGATTGCAAGGACACCCCAGCATGTGTATCCCTTTAGATCTTGTTGCTTGCTATTGACACACATGATGAAATCCTTCCACTCTGAAGAGACCTCAGCACACCTGTACCCCACAGGGTGGATGAAGTTGTCATCCACTGTGGAAATTTGTTTGAATTTTCCCAATGTGGCTGCCCCCCTCCTCCACCACCACCACCACCACCACCAGTGTTCACAGTCTGATTGCTTTTACACAAATCTAAATGAAATACAACTGCATTATGAGCCAATCCAAGAAATACATTAACCTTTACAAATCAAAACATGTCATATCCTTTGAGCTGGTGCTGTTTGCCTAAAACGGTTGGATTAAAAAGAACATAATTATGTTTTTGTTTTTTTACTTGTGTTTAGCTGCCTATTGTTTATTGAGTCAGTGGACCTTTTAGTTACTCTCTTAAATGGAAACATCCATGTACAGTAAAATCTTGTGTTTATCTTCCCATTATTAGAGGAAGGATGTGTTTCCCTTTTTTTTTTAATAATTAAAATGCCACAGGCATTAATGCACCGCAGTTATTCAGAAGTTGTTTGGAGATGACCTTCTTCGCTCCTTTTCTGAAAACGAACGACATTAATGGCAGCGTGTAGGGGCAGATCAAAACAGGGATAACAGAGAAGCAGGAAGTGGAGATAATATGTAAAATGCCGTGAGAAGATGAATTGGGGAGTGGGAGCAAGGTGAATGATGGCAAGATGATCATGGGGAACGAGGTGAAGACAGCAGCGAAAGATGGTCAAGCGCGGATGGGAGAGAGAGGACTGATTGACAATTTGCATCCTCTTCAGAGGGTATCAGGGGACATGATTGAATCCAGTCAGGCTGAACCCATTAGGGGTGCGCTGCTGTCGGAGGCCGAGCAGAAAGCCATTCACTGACACCCAGTCCCTGCTCTTCACCGGTCTCCATTTATATTCATGTCAGGGTTGAGTTATTGAGGGACAAGAGAGAGAGAGGCAGGCCTCGCCCAGCCATCCATTTGCTGTTTGTAAGCCATAAAGTTCTTACCCCCTGCCTAAATTGCTCACTTAACCTGTGCACAACTGATCCCATTTGCATGCGATTTTGAAGGTTCAATGTGTCTATAAATTGGATTCAAATTGCGGACGTATGACATTTCAAACCACTTAAAAGCACTGGGAGAAACTATTTAAATACCCTGCAGAAAATGCAAAGCATATTTGCATTTTAAGCAGTTTATGTGTCTCTTCTCATTAGCCCGGTTCGACAGTGCTGGCATAACTGAAACCTAGATGGTGCATATTCTTGGGAGATGGCCATGCAAGAGATTTTTAGTTGAACCGAAACAAGCGTTTTGCTGAAGGTTCTTCTTTGTGCTTCTCGGTAGTCTCGGGGCATGATGAAAGCAGCGGAGATATACAGCACTTGAGGGTGTGATAAGCCACAATGGCCGAGGGCTGCTGGGAACAGTTCCTGACAGCTGCCCCGCTGCTCGTGTCTCCATTCACCTCAGCCAGACAGCAGATCCAGGGCAGCCTCAGAGTTTGACTAGGTGACAAAGGAGGTGGAGTGTTGCGGAGTGTCGTCCACGTGTCGCCATTTATCTCACAAATACAGCACACACGCCCAAAGCTACAATATTACAGCAAGCTTGGTTTTGTTACAGCTCGGTTGTCAAAGCAGAGATGATGGAACCATGCCGACAGACTTCTCTTTATTCTCTCGAGTGGAAATCAGACGCTAATAGAGAAGATTTCTTCCTTTGTGTGTGAGTGCTTTCAGTGGACCTTTTGTGATATTCTGCAGTTGTGAGTGACTCAGACGTAAGTACTAAAAAGGGACACTGTGGCATTTGAAAACAATTGTATTCATATTTTAGTTTGTACCTTAGAAGTGCACTCAGGATGCCAAATTGCCTATTAGGCTGTTTTCATAAAAGCTGCCATGGCGCCGCTAATCCAGTTTTTATACATTGGCTCCTTGCTTTGATGTAATTATCTAAACACAAATTTGATAAGTGTTTTCTGGGTATTTTAGGAGTCCAGCAGGAGTGTAGCTGAAATACTGTTTAATGTCATACAGTCGCCATATAAAGATCACGAGAAAGAGATGTGGTTAGTTGGTTCCTCCTGGGACTACTGTGGAAGGGACTGGCTATATGGGCACAGTCATTTTTGCTGCACAGCAATACGTTTGTTTCCAATGTCTCTTGCCCCGCCTCGCCTCGCCCGCCTCTTCGTTTGTGTCCCTGAAGTTTAAAATAGTCACAGAGGGATCATGTTCGAGTTATTAATGTCCTAATTACCAGAAGGTAGAGAGAGAGAGGGTCCTGAAAGTGGTGCTCAAGTGACTGGTTCAAAAACATTGCCAGGCCATAGTTTTTATTTAGGCAGGCTTAATGCAGGCTATTGACTTCTCAGTGAGGACCAGGATTAGGTCAGATATACTTCACTCACTAATGCATGCCTAATGGTTCTACTATAGATTAGCCATAAAAATGGATGAACATAAATATTGCTAGATTTTAAAACATTTATGAGTGAAATCCAATGCCCCGCTTCGAAAACTGAGAGTCACTAAGCAGAGTCACTGAGTGCAGATTTATGCTTTATGTTTAAAAAAAACAAAAGTGGTGGAAAATGTTTGGACTCAGCATAGCTGCATTGATTCCAGTACCACTCTACAAGATGTGTTGTGTTTTTGTTTGGCTGCTGTGTTGCACATTCTCCAGCTGGCATATCCATCACAGAGTAATGAAAGAGCAGGAACGGTGGGTCTCGGAGCTTCCAGAGTTGACTTGTTCGTGCCGGCCTGCCACGGTTACTTCGGCGTCTGTGGCACAGCTGTTGACAAGTGCCTGCTTCACCTGTCACAAGCTCAACTGTCACCTTTGACCTCTGGCAGGATTTTATGGCAGGTGTTGAGATCTGCCTCTGAAAACTCAAACACACATAACGCTGTCAGTGCTGTATGAGACGATTTCAGAGCGAAAGCAATAGTGAAGACCACAGCACATGACAGGCAGGTAGTCAGCAGCAGAACTACCAAGAAGTAACGTTTTCCTGCTGACGGGATTGAGAGACAGTCTTCCTGATGAAGACGTCACCGCCTTCACTGCTAAATCTATTAAAACAAAGTCACCTTTAACTTTAATAAGACTCTTTAAATCAAACTACCTTTGTCACTATCATCACTGAACTAATCAGTAGTTTTTAGCAGTGGGGCTCTCCTCACATGGTGACTGAGAGTGCCATTGTCAGTTCAGCCACAGTACATTACCTTCTCATTAAAAGCTTATTAAAAGACCATGAAAGCCACAGAAACAGTCATAATACAGCTCAGTTTTTAATAATAGGCTGCTGAGCTTTAACCTTATGTGCTGTGCAGATGTAGTTTTTCTACTAAACTGAATATTAGAGTCTGGGCAGGCAACCGACTGAGCATACCCCTGAAATGAAGACATTTACAATCAGGACAGAGCACAGGGTTGTTTGAAAGATGATGATGATGATGATGATGATGATTTCACCGACTGATGTGCTGAAGTGCATTTCTGCAGTGATCAGAATGGCATCATCAGTTACTAAGAATCTATAGACCAAACAAGTAGACCATGATTGCTCTAGAGTCTTCGAGTCTTCTTCTTAGTTGATATATATTTTAAGCATAGATATAAGCATACACTGTATAAAAAGTATGTAGTTGAGTTAACCCACTGGTTTGTAGGCACATGCTTACATTAGCAGCTTATCAGTCGAAGGATAGTTTCATTCTAAATCATGTATTATCATCCATTTTCTCTAAATGTGACTTTCATTTGGTGAACAAAAGTAATTCTATTAAATATAAGTGTCTTAGTTATTGTTATTCTCTGGCTCTCTTAGACAGCGGGTCTTTTTTCTTGTCTTCCTCCCCTCACCCCCCACCAGTCATGGCAGATGGCCGCCCATACTTGAGCCTGGTTCTGCCGGAGGTTTCTTCCTGTTGAAGGGAGTTTTCCCTTCCCACTGTTGCCAAAGCAGTTGCTCATATGGGGTCTGATAGTTGGGGTTTTCCCTGTATTATTGTATTATTGTAGGGTCTCTGCCCCTTAGGATGATCTGATATCGTCGTGTTGGTGTTGTTCCCAGCTCAAATGTTGTTCCAGGTTTAACATTGCAAGTGACGTTATTCTTTTGCACGCCAAGCCATTCCTGCATTTATGAGATTCCAATGTTGCAAGGACAATATCAATTCTGCTTACCGTTTATTAAAGGGTTAGGGTCAGGGTCCGTTAATCGGCGGACAGAGGTGGTTTCTCGCAGCTTAAGTACAGTTTTTTGTTTTACGGTGGTTTTCCCCAAAGTCGCAAAAGTATGACGTCGCAACATTCTGATTGGTCACTTGCAATGTTGATCCTGGAACAACATTTAGTATGATGATCTGGGAACAACACCAACACGACGACATCAGATCGTGCCTCTACCTTACAGTATAAAGCACCTTGAGGCAACGGTTGTTGTTATTTGGTGCTGTATAAATAAACTTGAATTCGATTGAAGCTTTAGGACTATAAATTAATTAGTTAATTAGTGTTTAACAAAGTCAAAAACAAAGAAAAAAGCAGGGGTCATTTTACATATACTTACCGTATATCTTTATATACGAATACTACAAATGGACTTCTTTTTGCAACCGAAGGATTCACCCTGCTCACCATTGGAATTCTGATTTAAGGCACTTTTTCCTTGCTTCACTTTTCAAGACCCAGAGGCAAAAAAACTCCCCTCTGAGCTCTGCAACGCCCCAGCAAGGAAATCTTTCAAAAAGCAGCCAAAATGTCACCTATTGACTAGAAGCCTTTGGCCTTTGACTCTTTTCCTCCGTGTGTGTGTGTGTGTGTGTGTATGTGTGTGTGTGTGCGTGCGTGCGTGTGTGTGTGTGTGTAAAGCCTTGTGTTACCTCGTGTTACCATAGTCGGCCCTTAATAAATCTAAGTTATTATTATTAGTAATAGTATTAGTGGTAGTTTTAGTATTAGTTTTATTCAAGTTTTTCATGTGAGATTGTGCACACATTGCTCAAGAGCTGTCCACTGCCTGAAGTTTGTTAAGCTTTGTGACACAAAATGCTGACAAGCATGCAAACGTCTATAGGCCTTGAGATCTTGCTGTGTATAATTTGAGGGGTTGTTGAGAACATAATGATACTAATTGTGTGTCATGAAGTCAGAGAGAGCGTCAGGGCTGCACTTCACTGCACCAGTAAACAAACCTGGCGACAGTAAGTAAATGTCCGACATCAGCCCTTCCATGCTCCATTTCATCACATAATGCACAAAATGCTCACCCTGCAAGTGTTTTTGTCAGAGAGGGTGTATGCATTTTTTTTCACACACTGCAGACATAGTTTATCTTGTGTACATTTAATGTATTGCAGGTTTATTCACTGTGTCACTATCACTTGGAGAATAGTTAGCAAGCGTTTGCAGATAATTCAATGTCTTCCAAGCAAACTATAGGTGGCTGTGGTAATACAAAGTAGCGTGTTACTGTACTAAATCAAATAATCACATTACAGCCACAATTATTTCAGTACTTGTACTACAAAGGTTCTTCAGTCATTTGCACGCCATTCGGATAGAAAGAAGAAAAACATCAAACATAAGCACCTTTTTCTTTTTCGTATTGAGAACTACATACTTATATATCATATATCATAACTGGTGGTTTCTAAATTTTTGCTGAGGAGTCTCTAGATCCTGCATTCACGTCCAAAATGACAAGTTAAGCTCAGGAAAACATATTTTATCAGTGTACTTATTTTACACATATTCATCAGAAAGTGTTAAAACAGAAGTATGTTGCCTATGTGTCATAGATTGTGCATCACTGAGCAACCTGATCTTTACAAGTGCACTGTAAACCCGAATAAGTTACCAGAACTCAAAAAAATTGAGGCAATCGATTGCCTCAATTTTTTTGAGTTGATCAACTCAAAAGCCAAATTTTTCCAGAACATAAAAGTTTGGATTACATGGTACTTGTGTCTTTTGAGAACGGTCAACTCAAATATTTGCAGTTAATATGACTTAAAGTTTCAAGTTTACAAATTCAAAGAAATAAGTTCACAGAACTTATAAAAAATAAGTACACAACTACAACATTTTTATGTTAACAAAACTCAAATGTTTATTAGTTTGTGTTGTCATTATTTTAAGTACACGTTAGTCAAATATGTTGACTACTTGATACTTAAAAACATGTGACCCAAAACTTAAAATTTTTGAGGCAATTGATTGCCTCAATTACACTGAGTATCGGTAACTTAACATGCAAAACTCATAAACATCTGCCATTGAACAGTATCTTGCCTGCTCACTTTTAGCACTATGTTGAAATTAAATACATTTTTAAAAAAAAATTACATAAATTAAAAATAATTAACAAAAACATTTATAAATTAAAATAAGTAGACCAAAAATTGTTTAGTCAGGAAAACTGTCAGAGTAATGAAAAATAATAATTAATAATATCAAAATGTGCTTTTGGCTCTCTGGCTAATATCTGAATAAGACAACAAGGCAGCAATTTGAGTGAATTACAATGCTATTTGTTTTACATTAACCAGTATCAAACAGTGAAATTTAGGTCATCTTGCGCAGCCCACAATGTTTTGGAAATAGTATTACGAAAAACATTAAAACATACAAAACATTAGTGTTGCTTTGCATTATGTTAATGAGAACAAAGGCACGTTGTATAGTTTGGACCTATTGGCTGAACACCTGTAGAGTAATCTAATAATGTTTTGAGGCATTATTTAGATGAAAGGAGAGAACTTTGAACTAGCCTTTTATAATGCTTCACCCTGCATCCTTCTTTCAGATGAGTTCCTACATAACCAAGTCATTCTTGAGGGTCTGTAACCTGGGTGACAGTTTACCACTTTCTAGACCAAATAAAATCTTTTGAGTAAATTCTAAAGTGTTGGTCAGGCCTTTGGGGTAGCTGAGGGGAAGTGCATAGATCAGTCCAAACATTACTAGGAAGGCTTCACCAAATCTGGGGAGACTGAACACGGCATCACTTTCAATGACGACAGAGATTTTCACAGGTTGGTAGTGAACTGGACTTGTTGTGTGATGGTCACTGATGACAGTGAAGAGGGCCACTTCAACACCATCAAGCTCCAACTCATCAGATTCGTCCTGAATTAATGAAAAAGAGATACTAATCACAATCTAACCCAAGAAATACAACAGACGACATATAATTTCTCATTTTACCAACTCCCACTGAGATCCAATACCTCTTTTACAAGGGAGACCTGAGTCTCACTGTAAGAGGTGAAAAACAGAAGATCCATGTTCTGCACACATAAATCAGCTAATTCACCAGAGAATCAAGTGGTGTGAGATAGACTGAAACTAAGCTAAAGGAAATACACAGGAAAATGTTTTACTAAACATCTTATCACTTTCAACAAAACACCAATTCAGTTCATTCGTAGTGAGGCGACAGAAAAGACCATACATGGAAACCTTATGGGTAGACTAAACAAAGATAAGTCCAAACAGTGCATCAAAATACATGTTTGTACTTTGATGCACTGTTTATATACACAGTAGTATCTGTTAGATACTTAAGGACACTCACAGTGCAGGTTCTGAAAAATCCAGAGACATCCTCATGCAGATAGACAGGAAGGGCAGGGAGAACGGTAGTGCGCTTGGTGTGGATATCATGGATTTCCTATTTCCAGATAAAAACAGAATTTTATATACTGGTGAGTTTACTGAACAACAACAAAAACAACAGTCAAATCAGAACATATGTCCACAAATAACCTGTTCACATCTTTAATACAGTCAGACAAATAGCAAACACAAAGTGGAGTAATAGCAAAATTCAAAAAGCTCATTTAAATCATTGAACCTGTCCAATGTTCCACTGGTTCAACCTATGAAATGTGTAACAATCTATTATTACCTGTTCATTGTGAATTCTTAGAATTTCAACCAGGGCATCTGCTGTCTTCCCAGTTTTTGATGCCCTGGCTGAATAAGGTCATCAGTCGAGGAAGATGGCGGTCAAGTTCAGCGTAGAATGTATTGGGCAGGTTCTGATTTGTAATCCGCTGAAACTCTGCATACAACTACAGCAGAAGAACAATACAGTTCAATTTGAAGAATCTCGCACATCTTTATAAAGCAGCAAAAAGCTGCCACATGAGTAAGAATTACAATTTTCATTTTAAACAGAGCTGATCCATATTACCTCAGACTCCATTTTTAGAGCAGGCCAGAGGTCCGAGAGCTCCTTCACAACCCTAACCCTACACATATAGTTTAAAATATAGCGTTTCTAACAAGAAAACTGCTTGAAAGCACTCTCACTGCAGACAGGCATCTCCGTTGTGTAACTGCAGGGACAACGGGCTTGTTTGGACCCAACTATTCTGAGTCATGAGAGGGGGTTTAAAAATTTAGAGAGATTAAAATACTTTGTTTCATACTAGGCGACCGGGCGCCACCTCTAGAGCAAGTAGTATCTAACTTTTTAAACAGCCTGCGACCGTCATTACAACAACTTAATGCTAGCTCTGCAAGCGCAAAGTTTCCTTCGGGGAGAGCAGCAAAGCACATAAAAAACACGGACCGACATTTCTGCTATTCTTTTCGACACGCACCCAAAATACAACTAAATATTCGTATTTTAACAATAAACTAATATCAACATTGAAAACTTACTGTAAGTCCAGTGATGCTAGTTGCTGCCATTAGGTCCAACTTTCTCCAGTCGTCCGTGTTGCCTCTTTGGTGCTGTTCCCGCCCATATACCTTTACTTCTTCTGTGTTTCGTATTAATGCTCATTAGCGCCGCCTTCCGCTTCGGAGGGTGAATCAGAGATTAACTCGGAATAAAAATTGATTCCTGCAGCTGCTCAACACTTACGGAAAAAATTAAAAATATATATGTAGGACACAGTGATAAAACAATGAATATTAAAATAAATACATTTTGTCTTCCACTAATGCATTTAAGACAATTTGATTTTACTTATTTGGTGAAACACTTTGAGATTTTATTGTATTTTAGCATGTGCTACATAAATTAAGTTTATTATTAAATCCTACCTACTTGAAACAACAAAAATAACAGGACTTTACCATTCTTATATGTCCTAACTTAACTGTGTTACGTTGTGCTTAAGTTATTATTTTAAGTGATGCTTACTTAATATAGAAATAGTTCAATTCAATCAAATATTATTAGTTTCATTTACTCAAAAAGAAGAACATGTTATACGAACTTGACATATTTAAGTTAACAGAACTTTTTAAAGACTTTGAGTATACACTACTTAATCTGTTTAATTACTTTGAACATTCGGGTTTACAGTGTGCTTCTTCATAGCACTGACGACACAGTCTCACACTTACCAAACAGTCAAATCAGTGAGTCATCATTTAGTCCCATTGAATTCTTCTTCGGTTCATTTATGCAGTAAACTGTTTAAAGTCATTGCAAACATAAACAGAGCCGGGGTTATCGTGGGTTAACCCTTTCCCACTACACCAGTACTTTCACACAGATGAGTGTTGCAGCTTCTGTCTTTGTCACTCGTGCACCTGATTCTACGACTGACGAGCCTGGAGACATGCTCATCGCATATTTCTTTCTTTTATAGAGCTATGAATCAGTGCTGACTTGTATTAAGCACATTTTCCAGCTAACATCAATCGCCACTCTCACTCTCGTACTTTTTGCTGCTGTCCTCATCCTCCCTTTACTCGCCTTGCGCCCTCTCCAAGCAGCAGATAAATACATGTTGCTGGCTCGTTCTCTTCTTCTTTGTCCCTGTCTCTGTTTCATACACACAGACAAAAACAAGCAGTTTGTTTAAACAAGTGCTGCTCTTTTGTTCTCTGCTGTGAGTGGGGTCAGCAAAAGGTTGGCAGCAGATAGTGTGTGTCCAATGGATCGCTGCTCAGGAGTCAATTAACGAGGGTCTTTGCAAATGAACAGAACAAGGGCATAATCAGCGCCAGTCTCCTGCTAAGACCTGCCTCCTGACTCATCTGTTAAAGCATGCTGGTAAATTGACTGCTCTGGACTTTAATGGGATGAATCTTAAGTGGTGGAGGTTGGAGGCTCTTAAGACAATTGGTCCAGAGTTTTTAGAACAAGCGCGAGTGATAAGAGTAATCGAGATGCAAAGAGAAGAGCCTTCTGCTCTCACCGTGCCGGTGTAATGTAATGGGTTTCTGGACATGCTCTGTTCAGATACATTGCATAAAACATTATGAGACTGAGCAGGGTGCGTTACCAGCGATTTTAATTAATTACCTTCCCATGGCCACAAACAGCCTCAACCACTCCACACCACTGCCCCCAAACACTAATCCATGAAATCCGTGCTGACAATCCTCTCAAGGCTGTCCTCTTCTCCTACCACTCGGTTTCCCTGCCCATTTTAACATGTGGAAATTCACTGGTGACATTTTCAAATCGAGATGATTTCCCAAGTGGGCAGATCAATGAGTTCACTGCAATGCTACATCGAAAGGTGCAGAAAAGTATATAACAAGCAACTCACACCTCTCCCTGTACATTTATGCATTACTAATCAGCTATAGTGTACAAATAACGGAGTGGCCCTGAGCAAGGTCAGGTACCATCTACTGCTATTAAGATCATTTGTGTATATTTATACTGAATAACTATCTTAATATACAGCTTTGATCAGAAGTTTACATACACTCATCGTAGGCATGAATATCATGGTAATTTTATTGTTTTGATGATTTCTTTGAACTTTTTCAAGGGTGAAATGATTATACAGTATACATCTTTAACGAATTTAAAAAAAACAAAGCTTATGTGGAAAAGTTTGAATTAATTCTCTCTAATCCACACAGGGTCAAAGTATACATATAGGTTCAAAAATATACATAAACTTACTTAAATCTTTTAAAAGGGTTGAATATTGTCTTTTAACTTGACAAGGCCAAGACCCATTAACTTCTCATTAATGATAATGATTGCCCACAACTGGTAATTTCTCTTTCCCAACATAAAAAGGATCGTTTAATATCACTCAGTGGGTTGGCCAATACTGAGAGCAATGGGGAAGTAAAAGGGACTCAGAGAAGAGCTAAGAAGAAGAATTGTAGATTTACAGAAGTTGGGAAGGTCTCAGTTTCTAAACAGCTGTAGCCTCCGAGATCATCAATGAAAACACGCAGTTGTATCAAAAATTTATGCTTTCATGTCACCACCAATGTCTGGAAGAAGACCCAGGCTGTCACTCCCACATTACAGGGCAGGTCAGGCTCTTAAAGAACAACCCAGACTGAGTTATTTGGCACAGGGACAAGAGGTATGCTTGGAGGCTTTCAAACCTAAGAACACTGAACCAACTGGGCTGATAAGCTGTTAAGCTGTTAAGTGGATAGAATAATTAAAAAGGAAGTTCACCTCGAATAAAAAGCTAGATGGTTAAAATTTGGACACCAATGGGTGTTCCAACAAGACAGTGATCCCAAACACACATTAAAACTGGTTTGGGGATGGATAAAGCAACTGACATTAAGCTTCTGGAATAGCCTTCCCAAGTCCGTAACCTCAAGCTTACTAAAAATTTGTGGAGTATACTTAGTGTTTGTGGATTAGAGAAAATCCAGAATAAAACTTTAAACTTGAGCACCCAGTTCTTGTTTTTTACAGTCATTAATGATGTGCACTGTACGATCATTTCACTCTGGAAAAACAATCGCTCAAATAAAGAATTAAAAACCTAAAATTAGCATGATACTCATGCTCATGAGCATATGTAAACATCTGACCACAACTGTATGTTTGTCTCAAGTAAATCCATCATAACTGAATATTATTGGCATCTTGTCTACAATGAATCTATATCTCGCCTCAGTCTTTTTCCTGCTGAGCAAAAGTGGCTGGCCTTTTTTCTTTTTTCTTTTTTTTAGTTCATTTTTTCTAGGCAACTGGTGAAATGACGAAAGAACGCTGTGAACTTCACACGACCATCAACATTTCCCAGTGTCCTTTAAAAGTCAGGCTGCCCATTTCCTTTCTAAAATAGCAAAGTGTATTTAAATAGCTCGAGCAGAAACAAGCTTAAAAACTGAAACAATGAAAGTCCAGCCTCACGGTGCGTACCAGCTGTGACATTAGAAGCAAGTAAAACTTTCAAATAAAATATGTCTGCCTCGTTCCTCCTATATTTCATTTTAGTGGTGTTGTGTTCACTGAGCAGTGCAATAAAAGTTTGAATCATTTTTAAAGGCCTGTAAATCGAATCTGTGGATTGGACACAATGGGGAAAAGGGGAAGAAAGGGCACAGTCATCAGCCGGCTACAAGGTATTAGAAGCTCCTCTTATAGGAAGGCTTGGGGCTTCTGTCAATGTCAGCTGGCACAATGGAGCCGGATAGGCCGGAGAATCGTCAATTATTTCATTGTTATTTTGTTCAGCCTATGTTTTTATTCTTCTCTGGCCATATATCTCCAAAGACATGAAATGTGCAGCTTTGTTGTCCTTGTCTGTCTCATGTTGTGTCTTCCTGTCATTTTTTTTCCAAGTTTGTTAATAGCGTTGCACGACTGTTTTTAAAATGCTAACGTTTACAGTTAAATTTGACTAAGATATGTGACATATTTTTGGCTAAATGTATTTAAGCAAGAGGTTTGTTTTTTATTTGAATCTATTATCATCATAATTAAATAAAGAGAAGAAGCCATTGCTGTTGTTTTATATTAGAGCATCTAAATTTGGAGCACATTGTCATATTATACTTATACATATACATATTATACTTGTCATATTATACAGTTTATACCCTCAAAATAGTCTAGCAAAAATCTACAGTAATTTAGCTGCCTGCCTAAAGGGACCAATTAATGAGAGCCCTAATTAACACGTTTGCACACTGTATTCTAATGTATTTGAATAATGGCGATACTTAGAAATGGATGAGGAAAAATACCCAGACGTGTCAGTTATTATTTATTAATTATTGTTTATTTATTTTTACCTCAAATGTTCTGGCCAGTAGTAAGAATGCCCTATAAGGTCACTGCTTACCTTAGCTGTCACCATGCCTGGTTTGAAGCGTCCATGTCTATTCGCTCTTGGGGAGGCTGTAAAACTTTGTGAAAGGAGTCTGATAGGGGTCAATGAGTAAATCGAGCTCATGTCTGACCTATGACTGTGATTTTGAAGTGAATTGTTAAGAATATCCTGAACGTTTATGTCAGAAAGCACTGCTTTTTTTGCCGGTGTTAGTCAGTCTTACTAAAGCTTTCTTTGAAGTGGATCAAACATTGTCAGATTGAACAATTAGAAAAAAAAAACCTCCTATATGATGTGAGAATGTAATGAACCAATTTATCAAAGGAAAAGTGGGATTTTTATACACTCAAGCTTTGAGTTAGCTGGCCTAATGTTAACTTACATGTACATTATAGATGGCTCATTTTCAGCTATCCAGACTAATCTGCTGACAGTAACTGAGTGCAACAGAAGACAAGACTTCAGGTGGATTCAGAGGCAAATGAAGAGAAGAAGAAAGAGACGATCATTAAGAGAGGAAGAAAATATAAAATACAACTTTTTAATGAGTTTTGTCATTTGAATGAAGTATGTGTGACCATTAAATATCAAGGCTCGCATATTTGAGACTCTTCAATAGATTTTTAGCTAAATGTAAGTGTGCTTGATGTTTATCAGATTTCCCTTTTCTTTTGGAGTCTGGAATAATCGAATAGAATAACAGTGGGCTATGGATGGATAAAACTGGGCCGTGCTTGTACAAGAGGATGAGGGTGACTACTGTCAGCTTAGCTAACATTTAACAATTAACATTATGATGTATTAAATAAGAGCTGGAGCTAGTAACTAAGACCATAAACACATTACGGAAATGTTTACTGGGGTAATAAGTCAAGTGTAAGATAAATTTTTATAGGCCTCCGTAGATCTTGCTTTCTACCAAATGAGTTCCTTAACATTAGAAAGAACATAAATTAATATACATTTGACATGGAAAACTGTGACTTAGTCTCTTGCTTTTTCAGTGAAATGCACAAGCTTTGAAGTAAGAACAAGTGCTGGTTTCCAATTTCCCACCTGGAAAACTCCAGCTGTCAGTGCGCTGTCCATTTAGCAGAATATTATAATGAAAATCCACTTTCACCTGCTCCCTTGTTATAAGAGGTCACCATAGCAGGAAGCTCCACATCTTTGCTCTGCCAGGGTTTTATGCCAGATGCCCTTCCTGATGCAAAATGAAATGGGATTCAGGTCTCCAGCCAGAATTAAACCAGCAACCTTTTGCTTACAAAGTAAACGTGTAATCCACTATAGTATAGTATAATAGTATAGTTTGCTACATAGTACAATAGTATAGTATAATTATTATTATAGTATCATTTTATATCTGACCCCTGCTTTTCTGCACTACCAATAAAAAATGTTTAAAACTGTGTTTTTAAATTTTGGTGTCACATTTCTAGGATGTAAGGGATCTGTATTTCTTTTCCCACTCAGAGTACAGGCACAATCTTACGTGCGAGAAATTCTTCACATATAGTACCTGTTCTTATTCAAAGAGCACAAAAAGACGGGGGACAAAGTTTAGAGTGCGTTCATCATCGTTTACATGCAGGAAAGAGTTGTCAGACAACAACTAAAGCAACACTGCAGAAATACCTATTGAGCTTGTCTGTGTTGGACTGCTGTACACGATCCCCACAGGATCCATCTATCTGCTACTCCAGCTCCCTGATGAGCTGTGCATCGCCGATCCAATAAAAAACTCATGGAACTCCGCTGACAGCTCTGTGCTGCTGCAGGCTCTGATCAAAAAGAGCTACAGCCATTCTAATAGCCACATCTCATTGCATTATATTTCACACAGTAAATATGGCATCAACCTGTCAAGGCCCAGTGAAATTTAGGACACAGAGCTGGCAGACATTTTTTTTGTCCTGGCAGGAGCTTTTCCATGTAAAAATGGGACAGAGTGATAGACTTTAACTTACTTTGTAGAAAATACCTCAGGCAGTAAGCACCAGGTTCATAAGACAGGCATCCCTTTTTGGCAAAATATGTAAGGAGTAGATATGTACACATACGACAGACATCAAGATGTAAAATAGTGTGTTGCACACATGTTACCCAGGGTAATAAAATCCCATTGTCTGCCCTTGGAACATGGGAGAAAAATGGACTTGGGCAGCTAGCACCAGCTTCTTTGGATTTCCCAAAGAAGGATTTGACACAGTTTATCTTTACACACCATATAGCAACCTCCCTTTACCTTTTACTTCAGTGGCAGCATGAAACCATTTCTTTTGCGTACTGTGTGTCATCATCAGTTCATTTGGCAGCCGAGTCACACATGGCAGATACCAAGGGCATAAGCAGATAACCAGATAATCCCACTTCAAGCGTCATTCCGGTGAGGTAACACACAAAATGTTCAACTGTCTTCAAGAGATTCAGCTCTGAGGGAATCCAACGGCTCTTCTGACAGCTTGGCTGATACAGCTATCTTATCTGAGGAAGGTGTTGCTGGGGTTCATTTATTGCTGGTACTTTATTCTATCAGAGTGTTCTAGTTTGAGAAACAGTATGCCATTGTCTGATATTTTAAATGTAGAACGCTGTGCAAAAGTTGTGAGTCACCCTTCCTTTCTTTATATTTTGCTTCCAAGGAGCCAGACGTTCTTGTAAAAGTAGTATTGAACATTAGTTTGCCAGGATTTCTGAAGGTAATTCGAATTTTTTCTTTGGCTGCTTTTTCACTCATTTTCAACCCATTCCTTGCACCTGACCATTTTGAGGACAAGTAGGAGGAATATTTGGTCTGTTTTTAAGCATGTAACACATGTAACAAACATCTTAGCAAAGAACAGATTTTCAATGTTATCTTTCAGAACTTTGTTATTAGCAACCTGTCGCAAAAACACATAACTTGTTCCCTTTACTTTAGTTGAATCAACAGAAAATGACAAAGATAAAACAGTTTGAAAGACATCGAATAGTATTTTTGCACCAACAAGACGATTCCCAAGGACTTACCCCAAAACCTGGCATCCCAAAGCATGGTGTGTAGCGTGTCCTAAAGAAATTTGACAAGTGGAGGACAAAAGAAGAAGCAGCAGGCCCAAGAAACTTTCTACAGCGGATGAGCACTATGTGAAAGTCATGTCCTTTCATGGATAAAAATCCAACAAAGGTCTGACACAGGACCTGAGAGCTGCATCTCACCCTTCAGTTGATCTATTGACTGTTTTCCAGAGCTCCATCAGAAATGGTCTGTGGACAGGTGGCTGTCAGGAAACCAATCTTGTGGGAAACGGGCAGAAAAAGACTGAGGTAGAAGTTTGCTAATGTGATTTATTACAAACAGATTGGATGCAGTTTCCAACTTGAACCCATTCAGTTGCTTCAGTTGACTGACTCTAACTTAGTCACTTTGAAGACAAGGAAAGGAAATTTTTTGGTGATCTGGCCCCTGTATTCAAAACAACCATTTCAAAGGAAATGGCACTGCAAGTTTATTGAACACTAAAATACTATCCTCAGAGTTCTGATTACAGATGAGTTCATACTTGTAGGGAGTTTTACTAACAGTGATGCTAGGATTCATTGTGACACTGGACGATGTGATGCCTCCAGTCTAACTGAATGATGATAACTGTTCTACGGTTGAAAGGATATGCCTGTCCAAGTCAGCCTTTGTTCAGGAATCTTTGCAGCAATATTCCCACACAGTTACCTCAGTCATAAGATGTGAATTCTAGGGGGTTACGGAAAGCAGTGGCAGCATGTGAACCAAGTATTGGTTAGCCATAGGATTCTGCAAATGAAAAATAGGCTGACAAAGCACATGAGAAAACAATAATAACTAAATAATAAATATTTTCTGGTAGGCGTTAGCAAAAACCTTTATTTAGCTTTAGTGTTATTAGTATGCTGAACATTGTGTTTGTAAAAATCACTCAGCTGCATCATTGCACCGCGTTATTAAAGCATCTATGACTGTCTTCCAAGGCCTTAGTTGATATGTGTTTATCGCCTTTTGCTTATCTCACTTGAATCTCTAAAAAGTTTGATAGAAGCTTCAACTGAAGATAATTATTTATAAGCTATGATCTGGCTCACTATCTTACTTGTGAACATTATCCATATATGTTTCAAATATTTTGAGACTGCACTTGTACATAAAAATATCGTTGAGTAAAAATATTGAAACCCTGACAGTGAGGATCTAATATTTTCTAAATTAAGCAATTTTAACCTTTAATGCATGCTGTGAGGAGGGCATTCTCTAATGAGGTAGGAGAAAAGGAATGATGGAGGCTCAGTGAGGTGTGCTGAACTTTGTGGGAGTCTGTATGCTCTGGATGAGACGAGGCGATCTCTTTGCTGGAAATGCTGGAAACATCTCTTTAATTAGCCAGCTGCTGTATTTTCTATCTTATCAAAGCCATTTGCTTCAAAAGCAACAATTAAATCAGAATTTCAACTTTTTTGAACTTGTCGCTGCCCTCGCTGCACATCAAACAAGCACATTCTTTTTGTCTTCCAAGCTAAAACCCTACAATATATGCAACGAGCTAGGACCAAAAGAACCAAACTGATTTCATTACTCGCAGAGACGATATGACAAGCCGAGAAAATGGCACTTAAGGAATCCCACGGGTGCCCCACGTTCCGCTGCCACGTGTCCTGCACACTTAATGGAATCTGTGCACTTCTCGGTTTCCATATCAGTGGAGCTGAAATGTCAAAGGACTAATGTGGACTTCCCCTCCTGACACTGCAGTCTTAATTAAAGACCCTGGACACATCATTATTTTGATGGGGATGTTTAGCTTATATGAAGGTGGCATGTTGGTCTGGCACATGTAATTGTAAATATAGCATTATACGTGAATAATAAGCCAGTGTTGTATTCGTTGTATCACTAATGATGTCTCAGGGACACCAAAGTCCCAACTTAGACTTTCAATTTTAGGTGTGAAAATGCAATGCCGAGGACAGTACATACTCTGCATGCAACCAGGTTGTTGCTATCATAGTGAATATGACTTGTAGACATATCACGTCCCAGCCAATTTCATCCTTTTTGTATGGAGCAGCAGCAGCAGCAGCAGCAGCAAAGGTTTAAGTTAATGTTAGGTTTTAGCATGAATCAATCCCAGAGATAAAGTGCAAACCATTTTCAGATTATGGAGATTTTTGTACATGTTTCTGATACTTTTGCCTTGGTGTTATCATTTTGGATAAGCTCTGACTGAGCTAGCCCCTTGTTGTTAAAGGGCAGCTTCAAAGAATGAATAAATCTGCAGGTCTCTGCTGGATTTTATTTCTCTCAGACTGAGTTTTTGCTGTGGCCAGTATTAGACAGCTGGATGGCTGACCAGCTGCTTAACACTGGCTGTACTGCAGGAAACACCCCAAGGTTTCTATACCCAGAGTGCCAGCTGATAAATCTGCAGCTACATTGATATTCTTCCGCTCTCACCACCCAGTATGCCGAAACACCTTTCAGCATATGGTGGGAGACCAGGAATAGTTCTGACCTAGTTGGAGCTTCTGTGCTTCACCATCCAACTTCTTTCTCCCTCTAGATTCTGAGTTCCCGTGGCCTGGGCATCAGAGCCAAAGAGCTTCACTAACTTTACAAGTTGTTGTGTTGTGTGTGTGTGTGTTTTAGAAAGACCTCATTTTTACATGAAATAGTTACATTTCTCTAAATGTAAACAAAAGGGACATTTTAAGCAACTGCCCTGAAGCCCATGAATTTAAAAACAGGCTGCCATTATTTAATCTGTCATATTGTATTGTTTATCGTCCATCTTTTAGAAATGTGAAAAATAGTATTAAGTTCAACATACAAATTTCCTGCCATGGCCACACCACCCCTGTTGAGAAAGAAATACAGCTTGCAACAATTCCTATTTTTTTAGTGTATAAAAGGTCTTGGGCAGCACAGCTGTTCCCCTCATGCACTTCACAATATGACTGAAGCCTATTGATTGACAAGCCAGGAGTTCTAAGAGCTTTGACAAACAGATACAAGTGCAAATAATCCATAGCTGGCCACATTAAGGATAGTGTCCATTTATATACATGAAGGTCAGTCAATCGATGGTTGGTATTAAAACAAGAAACACAAGGCAATGCTTTGTCAGATCAATGGGAGAGCAATCCATCGCAGCAACTCCACAAAGTTCTGACCTTTGCAGTTAAATTTAAAATCTCCTTGGATCACTCACTCTTTCTTTCTTTGTTTTTTTGTTTTTGTTTTTTTTGCCTGTTTGTAGCTTTGAACATGTTCTCTGGAATCATAATTTTTTTAAATTTGGCTTTACACATAAAATATTTAGAAGTATATTTAACCATTCAGATGATCATAGATTCAAACAAAGGAAATTAAGTATTCACGAGGCTTTCATGATCTAAATCTTCGCTTTGTTGCTTCTGAAAGGGCACCTGTGCCCAATAGTTGGACGGCACCAAGGAGAGCCCTCCACCAATCACTCGGCGTGTTGCACTGAGTTCAGCACCATGGACAGCTCCCTCTGCTCATTCTGCTCATGGAGGTGAACTGCACTCTCTTTTCTTTGTGCGGTTCTCATGGCCTGTTAGATGACTAAACACCATTATCAACAACCTTGCGGCTAAACTTTCGATTCCTACTTGTGTCCTGGAACATTTCAGCCTCTGCGTCGCCATCAACATGACCTTTATGCTGCAAATGCAGCACCTGTTTGATGGGCTGCACCTGAACGGTCATGAGACAGCCTTGTGAGATGTTAAATTGACAATTGTCTAGTAAAAATCTGAGAGGATTCTGAGATAAAGCCCAGGCAGAATATTTCTATCCTTGCGTGTGCTGTGAATGCAGTCTCCTTCACAGCACTACAGCCTTGTCTGATTCTGATTCACTGTCTTGCCAGACACTATGAGTCACACAAACAAGCTCACTGCAGGTGTTTTCACTCTTGGTTAGTTCAAGCTATTGGTGAAATTCTTAACACACATATTTTAAGTTAGCAATGTGTGTCTGTGTGTGTTTGTCTACCTGTGTTGCATAGTAAATCTTCAAATCTATACACTTTTGTAAAGCAGATGGGAGCCCAGGCTCCCTGGGGGCTGCTAAATACTATTCCAGGTGCACATTCTAATTTCCTGACTTCTTACTGAAATGCTAACTAAGTGTTTCTAAAGACCCAACGGCTTGTAGTTAAAGAAGTGCTTTGTTGTGGATACCTTGTATAAATAGCCAATAAGTAACCTGGAAAGGTGAAAAGAGGTCTTGAAGTTGATGTAAACCCCAGGTGTAATGTCTGCTGCTGTGATAAGGACCTGTTTGTTTTTCCCCCCGTACTGCACTAAGCTAAAAATTGACTGGCACTATCTAAGCCTCTGGCGATTATCTGACGTGCCAGAGGGTTCATGCCGCAAAGACTAATTAGTTTCATTAACTTGCACTCCAGATAAAAAACAATTGCTTTCATGTAATTGAAATTCGGATTTTCTTATCCCGCAGCTCTCCCATCACCACTGCCTTGTCTCACTTTTCTCTGGATTGGATATCTGTGCCCTGACCTGCCCCTCCATCTCTGTACTTAAGGGGTTGATCTCACCATCAACGCACTCTTAATGTTTTTGCTACTTAATTTTATTCTACCGTCACACTTGAAAATCACTTGAATGTGTGAGTCCGTTTTCTTTGGTCATCTCGCCAACCAACTGGACAAATCTGTATTAGTATGTAGACAGTATATAACTTTGGGAAAACCAAACTGATCATAGTTTGGCCATATATAATGATTTTTGTGAAATTTTACCCTTATACATCAAATATTTTCAAGATACATTGTTTTGAAAAATGGGCCGCTGACCCACTTTCAGGGCATGTTTTGGAACACTGAATTGTTTGAACATGAATATTTTAAAAAGTATTAAAGCCAAGAGCCTGAAATTTTCAATGGTCTTTCTTATCAACATGAATCAGGATCTGTAATTTGGCACAGACACAAACAATTAAATGAAAATATAAATACATATATAAAAAATAATTAAAACTTAAATTTTTTTTACTGCATTCATTATATATGTCCAAACTTTGGATCAGAAAAAGGGTTGGACCAGAAAACGTTCTAAAAATTGGCTGATTTAAGAATAAAAAGAGGCAAAGATTCAACAATCTGCAAAAAAACTGCGTCTGTAAATTCTGGAAAATTTTCAGAATAATGTTCCTTACCTTAAAATTATGAAGACTTTAAATATCTCATCATCTACAGTAGACATGGCCTGGGCCATTTTGACCCAGCATTTTGAGTTTAATATTTTGTATTATGGTTTATGCTCGGGTTCATTTATAGTCCTAGTTGTTGTATTTTTGAGTTTCCTGTATTCCATGTTTAGTTCCTTGATGATTAGATTCCCTCTTGTGTCTTATTTGTCTTGTGTTCAATTCTGCTTCCCACAGCCCATCATGACCCCTCTCGTCTGCCTTTCCTCCACTCCTCTGTCACACTCGTGTGTCAGTCTTGCATTTTTTCATTTCCTGTTTTATTGTGAAGGTCGTATGTTCCATGTTCAGTGTGCTTAGTTTGGCTTCCCTGGTCTCATCATGTCTAATTTGTCTCAGCTGCGTTCCCCAACTAGTGTCTTTTAGGGAAACAGTAGAAAGTTGTTATTGGATGTCCGTGATCTTTGTGCCATCCGACAACACTGTATTAAAAACAGGCATGATCCTGAAATCACTGCATGAGCTCAAGAACACTTTCAGAAATTATTGTCTGTGAACCCAGTTTGCCATGCTGTCCAAAACTGCAGGAAGAAGAAGCCATATGTGAACATGAGCCAGACATCTTGCCGTCTCTTCTGGGCCAAAGCTCATTTAAAATGCCCTGAGACAAAGATGGAAAAAAACAACTATTGTGCTGTGAAATAAATCTGAAATTCTCCTTTTGGAGAACATAGACATGGACTAAAAAGAAGAGGGACCATCCAGCCTGTTATCAACGCTCAGTTCAAAAGCCTGCATCTCAGCTAGTACAGAGGTGCATCAGTGTTTGTAGAACTGGCAACTTACACATCTGGAAAGGCACGACCAATGCTGAAAGTGTTTTCCAGCGAAGCCCTTGGACACTTCAGCAAGCCAATGCCAAACCGCATACCTCATCTATTACACTGCTATTTTTGTGTATGCACACAAACCCCCCTAACCATTTTAAAAAATAAAATATATAGAACAATCAATCCTTTTGTTATGAAGCTTTATGTTTAATTACCGTTTTGTTTAATTTTGCGCAACACAGCAGCAAACCGATATTTCAAAATGGATGTGAAAATGTCACAGATTGCTAATTGCATCAGCAAGCATGTTATTGTCACATTATTAGATCACGTATGATTGAAAGTCATTATTGTTGCTATTACCAACCCCCTCCCCAGCTAGCAAGCCCATCATTAATCATCATCATCATCGTCATCATTACTGTCTTCATAATGAACAAAAACACCAGCAAAAGTTGCAGCTTCCACAGCCGCACCAACTGCACCAGAAGCAGCATGATAGTGGGTGTTAACAGCTGGTGTCTTCATAATGAAATGTCACTTTTCATTCAAAAGAAAATCCAGAGAATCCAGCCAAACAATGGTTCAATAATACAGGCTGAATAGCGTGACATGAAGCACACAGTTGAGGAAGTGCTTGTCAAAAGAGCCATAAATATCAGCTGTGTTGTATTCAAGGTAGCTGTAAACACCTGTTTTCACACCACAAAGAACAGTGAGAATAGTGTTCTCCCCCCACTACTGTGCCTTTACACTTTTACCCCTCTCCTACATTTTCTTAAGCTGACAACATCTCTTTCACGTGGTCGCATGTACTGCCCTTCTTTACGAGAGCTGAATGGCAGAACTGCAACCTGGTTTTAACTGGATGCATCTTTGTAGTGTATACTGGTATATGCAGTACTGCGTTCCTCCACTTAAAAAAATAAAAATTGACGCTGAAATGACTGACATCATCTCAACCTGCAGACGTCCCTTTGAGACAAGGTGCACATTCCTCTTTATTTTCAGTGTATGCGATTTTCTGATAAGACAGTCTATTACATACACACCAGGATGACAATCCAAATTGGTATTTCTGAGGTGTG
Organism: Maylandia zebra; assembly: GCF_041146795.1. NCBI lineage: Eukaryota > Metazoa > Chordata > Actinopteri > Cichliformes > Cichlidae > Maylandia > Maylandia zebra. Next base: position 14,100,739 of record NC_135171.1, read on the forward strand.
GTCAGAAAACTCCTATATGAATGTCAGTCTTGTGTCCTTTATGTAAATTTACAATCTACCTATGATCTCCCAGAGAAAGCCCACCTGTGGGCTACGAGTCCACATAAAAGTTTTTGTTTTTTTAGTTCAGCATGCATTTGCTCTTTACTCTGTACTCTCTCTCTCTTTCTCTTCAGCAGTTTATATAAACGATGGTAGGTAATATGGTCGCAAAGACAGAGGCAGTCACAAAACTATAATTTAATTAAAAGGTTACTGAAGTACACGGCATTTGTTACTCCCCACCTCTGAGTGGCTTCAGGTTAAAAATTTCATTTGCTGGAGCAATAAAATCCCTCAGTTGCACCCAGCTGGGGACCTTTGTTGCATATCTCTTTCCACTTTTCCCCTTATAATCTCTCTGTTGGTGCCATATGATATGTTATAAAAGGCCCAGTGAAAACATACCTTAACCCTATGAAGCCCAAAGCACGAAATAAAACTCAAGTGTCTATTGAACCTTTTGACCAAACTGTTTTACAGTTTTGGTCATTGCATTTTTTTGCAAATATGTGTTTTCAATTTACACTATTTTTGCTACATCTGCAATTTTTATAATGAAATGTATTGCTTTAAATTGTTTTGTGCAACTTATTTAGGTTTTATGGAGGCGGTTTCGATTCACACGGATGACGCAAAGGTGTCAAAAACTCATGTGTCAGATACGATACACTTGGCATCAAAGGGTTAATATTGGAGTTTCTCAGGCACGTTCATGAATAACTATTTCCTACAAAACTAACGACGTTCCCGTCACCCTGAGCTGCACAATGTGTTTGGAGAAGACTTACAAATGTTGGCACATCATTTCTCATAACACCCTTGCAAGCAGTGTCTTGTTTCACCTGCTGTATGAATAAAACTCCATTTGATAGCCCCAACCTGCACATGACTCTTCACCCAGCTTCACCTGCTCTCGCTATGTACTACATGTACATGACTGCAAACAGGGCAGATATTGTACACTATGGAAATAAGCTTGCAGTTTACTGAAACAAACACCACCTACGCCACCCACCTTGCATATAAGTTAACTTTTTCTTCTCCTTCAGGGCTTCTGGTCTTTTATAACAGTGTAGGTGAGCAATGACGTGTGTGATATTGTTTGATATTGTTTGGAAAGTGACACACTCCGGGGTTAGACAGAGAGGCGCAGCAGGGACTGGATCGGACCCATTCGCTCTGTGAAGAGATATTGGCGTTTTGACCGAAGGGGTCCGTGCCCATCATTAATGACCTTTTCAAACACGCAGACTGAATACATTTTATCGAGTCTGCACTGTTAAACCTCACGCTATCCCAGGGCTGCTTTGTTCTGTGAAGAGTTGGGCCCGCATAAATCACAGATTCAAATATTTTGATGTAGTTCCTTTTAACAACAGCACAGCAATGATGGGAGCAGGCATAAATAGAAAGAGAGCCGCTGTAGCTTTTCTGTGATTAGTGTGTGTAATTTGCCTGTAGCCATAAAGAAAACATTATCCTAAATATAAAGGAGGCCAGCTTGTGAGAAGATGAGTCATTATTTATTAGCAGCTGCATTCAACAGTGTATTTGTAATTTTACAGTTTGCACTAAATGACTTAACGGTACGTTGTAAATGTTTATAGGCGTTCTATGAGGCTGGCTATGAGGATAATTAGAGTTGCTGCTTTGGATCAACCGAACGTCACTCAAACAGCATTCTCATTAAAGTGTGTTCAAATGACACTGAGCAGCCATATTCATTAGTTTTTAAGCATTGTTAAAGGAAACAAAGACTTTCCTCAACATAAAGCTTCCATAATGACTGAAAAAGTCTCGGAAATCCTCAAACTTTTGAAGCTTATGGATTTTAGAGCCGAGCCCGCGAAAGTGATTATGTGCCATGAATGATTATAGGCTAATGTGAACAGAAAGTGGCAGTAATAAAGCACCACAGGATGAACAGGGAGACTGACTGGCAGGCAGAGGAAGACACTTCCTCCTTCTGAAGCGTTACTTGCCGAATTTCCATTTCAATCATGGGCTGCCTCCAGAGAGGCCCCCAGCCCCAGAGCCTGAATGGGAGGAGTCAAGCCCCCTCTTTGCCAGTGGCGCTTAGCATCGAGCAGAACAGCCTGATGCTTCTGCTTTGTACACCTCTATCGCACCTGTGAAGAGTTTGCATGCAGCACAGGCTCCATCCTCCACTTCGCAGTCTCACTATCGCTCCCTCTGCCTGTCTCCCTTTGCAAACACCTCGGTATCTTCAAGCACAATGTGATAACACCAACCCTTTCTACCATGCTCCACAAAGAAGTTGGCAGTCTTTCCAAACTTTACTTTCACTTTCTTATAGATGCTATAAAAAGAGAAAAATAATTGAGTGCATCAAATCAGCAAACTTTTGTCCACCTTAAGTCCTGAGTTTGGAAGAAACTCAGGAGTGGACAGAAGTGGATCATCTGAGTTTCTCATTGGACGCTGCATCCTTTCATTGTGGAAATGAAGATCCAATTTAGGGGTTTAATTTTTTAATACAATCTTGGTTGAAATGTGAGTGCAGCTCTCAAAACGTCTGAATCTTGTGAAAAGTTCTATTTTATTTTATTCAAAAACCTAAACTTTGATGTATTCTTTATTCATGGTAAATGAAGTGAAATATTTCAAGCTTTTTTTGTCGTAATTAGAGCTTCTAGCTTGTGGAAATCCAGTAACTCAAATATCTGAACATTTTCTGAGATCGATCAAACAGAAATGTCTGCCTTCTCACGAGTATGTTATTTATTCACTATATAGTTAATTGTGACTCCTTTGCCATGAACTACTGCCTCAGTGTGGTGTGATAAGAGAAGCTCAGATTGCCGTGAGCAGCCTAGTGTTTCTCATCTTCCTATTTACAATACCGCACAGCTGACTGACTGCTTCTCTATGGGGTTCAGCTTGGGTGAGTTGGCTGGCCAATCGATGATGGCGCTACCATATTCAGCACATATTTAGTAGTAGTTTTGGTCCAGTGGGCAGGTGCTAAGGCTTGTTGGAAAAATAAATTCAGCATCTGCATAAAGCTTGTCAGCAGATGAAGTGCTCTAAAGTCTTCTGATAGCCATCCTGCTGCCTGAACCAACCATCAACATCAGCAGGTGATATGATACCCTAAATCATCAGAGAATGTGGAAGCTTCATACTGGACTTCTAACAGCTTGGATTCTATGACTCTACACTCTTCCTTCAAACTTTCAAAATGAAATGCAAAAGGTTTTTCTTTTTCTCCCTCCTGACACTGCCTCTGGTTCAGGAGCAGCTGATTGGATCAGGCCACTCTTGCATGTAATGTAAGAGTTGTAGCCCCTGTTTAAGAGCCTTTACCTGGCTCTTGATGCACTCACACCAGCCTCAATCCGCTCACTGTGAAGTTCTCCAAAGTTCTTGAATTGACTTTTGTTGACAGTCCTCTCAAGGCTGCTCCCATTCTCACTGCTCGTGCACATCTTGCCACACATTGCCTTCCCAGTCAACTTTCCACCTTTTCAGCAGTAACCTTGTTTGCTTTACCCTCATTTTATAGAGCATCACTGATCGCCTCAGCGCTATCAGGTCAGCAGTCTTACCCACGTCTCTGGTTAAATATACTGAACTAGACCCAGAGATACACAATATACTGTTACTATAGTCATTTACTCATAATTTGAGATATTAGTTTTTTGATTTTCATGAACTCAAAATATTTCATTTTACATGCAATGAATGCAGAATATATGAAAGATGTTGAGTTGCTGATAGCAAGAATATTTGAAATAAAGATCAAAACGGGAACTTTTTCAATCTAATCTTTTGAGATGTACTAGTATGTGACATGCTGGCTGTGCCGAGGAGTCGAAGCAGCACTTTTTGTCTGTAAGTGGGATGTACTGATGCTCACTGACATAAATAGGTCCTGCATATTTGGTAACACATCGCCTGGGTATATTTGGATGTGTTGCAATAAAACCTCTGTTTGTTCTCTCTCCCACTCTTTCTCTGTGTTTTATGTTTTATATAAGACTGTCACAACTAAAATGTTTTATCTTTGTGCAAATGAATTCTGGTGCAACAACTTCTTAGGGGCAGTCACAAATAATATCCTCTTGAAAGCAGTTCTGCTTTAGAAGAATGCAGATAAAATGATCAGGGAAAAATTAAGCTCGAGTAAGTGGCTCACTGGCTTTCTCCCTCTGTGTCTCCTTCTCTCTCCCTCTGTGCTGTCAATACTGTAAGTAAGATGAAAGGGCTGTTTAGGTGAAATACAATAAAGACATTTCTACCTCCGGGTCCACTGGCTCAGGATCGATGGCTGCCAGGCATGTTTTACTGTAACTAACATGCACGAATAACATCAGATGATGGATCTTTCGTTTGTCACAAATATTTTTTTTGTCTGCCATGACACAAGAGAGCAGTCATCCATGAGGAGAGCATTACCTCACTGATCTTGATTTGCCTTTCTGATATGACTGGAACACGAGGGTATCTTCAACATGTCAGAGAACAGATTCTTTACTGTGATGCCATGTGTCTGATTATTTCTGTTTGCTCTGATAACCTCAGAAGAAATGAGTGAGCATTCTATAACACAACAAACGTGCACTGAGACTCACTGAGCAAGGTTTTTAAACAAGGTTGCTTATTGCAGCTTTGAAAGAACTCAGAGTGTAGGTCATGCCCTTGATGACGTTTTAATACTTTGACAGTCTGACTACATTAGATTTATTGCCAGTTATTAACTACAGTTCTATTAATTTTTTAAACAACACATCAGGCAACAAAACGAGCTCACCAAGGCTGAAAAGTGCTATGCAAAAAGATGCCAGAGGAAGGAATCAATATCTTAAAGGACGGCAGACCTGCATGGGTGAAAGATACATGGAGGCTCCAAAGCTATTGAAATGCACTGTACGGTAAAATGATGTGATTTTACAAATCATGATCATTATTTTAGGAGAGAAAAAAATGCAAGTTGACCAGTTGGGCAAATCCATGTATTTTTACACAGCAGTGGTAATGGTGCATTGCACTTGAACATTCAGAATGCTGTAAAAATCAAGCGAAACCACCAAATAAGTTCATCCGTAATAATATGTTCCACTGCGCAGTTCTTTTAATTTGCTAAACTTCATTAGTAACAGTTGCATGGCTGCATTTAATAACGTGACATAATGCATTATTTATTAAACAAATGTGGCATGAATACACACATCTCATCCTGGCTAACTAATAGTAAGTGCTTGTGTTAATGTGCTTAACCAGGTTTCACTGTCCTCTGTGGCTTAACGTTTTCAAGTGTGCTCCTCCTCTGTATATATATATATATATATATATATATATATATATATATATATATATATATATATATATATATATATATTAGGGGTGCAACGATATTCGTATCGATATTGAACCGTTCGATACAGTGCTTTCGGTTCGGTACGCATATGTATCGAACAATACAACATTTGTAATTTATTTTATCAATTTTCCTTCTGACGATGCTGTCTGTGTTGAGCGCTCAGTGAATCTGTGTTCGACTACTCCGCCTAGGCTGCACTGTCCAGCGCAGATCCACTGAGCGCTCAACACAGACAGCATAGTCAGAAGGAAGAGCGCAGGGCAAGCTAGCAAGACAGAAGTTAAGCTCTCCTTGCAACAGGCAAATTGAACCTCATTCAGATCTGGCGTTTGGAATTATTTTGGTTTTCATGTGACGTATGACCCTGAAGGTAAGCGAATCATGGACTAAAGTAAAACAGTATGTTGGATGTGCCATGCAATGCTCAATTACATTGGTGTGAACTAGTGTGCTAGCGCAGTTAGCTCGTTAACGTGTTGGCCGTCTAGCCCCATGCACGGAGCGATCGGCGGTAGCTCGTTAACGGAGATTTGCCGTGTTGTGGCGTTAAGGTCATTTCAACGAGATTAACCTGAAAGCACTAGTGGGAACACAACGAATATGACTGCACATTTACACCGACATCATCCTAGTGCAAAGACAAGTGGAAGCAGAAAAAAAAACAAGCAAGCATGCTACTAACTTTAGCCGAGTCATTTAGACAGCTGTTAGCACATGATTCTCCTTATGCTGCTGAGAATATAGCCCAGAAGAAGCGGATAGTATAGCTTTTATTTGGGAAAGAGCCATTTCTCTGTAATAAACTCTCTTTTCCAAAGATGAGTGATTCCTCAATCAGATACAGGGCTCGCAATATCGCTAGCCCGACGTCCCGGGGCTAGAGATTTTTTCAGTCGGGCTACCAAAATCTATCTCTTCCCTGCCCGTCGGGCTATTGTAGGAAAAATATATGTCAATGCTTTTGCATTCTTTCAGAAATGTAGCTGGGTAATTATGTCATTGGCATCGGTGAGCCACTGTCAATATGTGACATATTGAAGTCGCGTTTGAATTTGCGCTTGTTTTTTTGCTTTCACTTTGCAATCGCGCGAACTGTGTATAGAGAGCGACAGCACTGATCTGTGAGTGATGATAATTTGTGCACCAATTCCTCTGACATCGTCTTATTAATTGTTAGCTTACTATGCAAACATGACAAGTGAAATCTCCCGCAGCTTAAACATGTGAGAGGTTGATCGCGCAGAGAATCGCTGAGCTTATGTGAATGCGTGTGTAAAAGCATTTCAGTTCTGCTGAGCCAAATAAGACAGGTCAGGGTGAAGAAGTGACAGCCAAAGAAAAGCTTACCACAAAACGGAGAAGTTATGACAAATCAGACTATAAGGCAAAAAGAAAGTGCAGCTTTATGGTTTCATGGACAAAAGAATTTCTGTGGCTGAAATATGACGAGCTAAATAACCAGGGCTGCACATAAGTGGTCCGCAGGTGCGCATTCGCTGTCAAAATAAAAAACACGCACAAGGGTTAGGGTTAAATTTAAAAACTGTACTTTTGAGTTAAAATATATATTTATAATTTTAATAAATGACAAATTAAAAAGGCATGAATATATATATATATATATATATATATACATACATATGACCGAGCTAAGATCCTGTGGGACTTCCAGATACAGACGGACAAAATGGTGGTGGCTAACCAACCGGACATAGTGGTGGTAGACAAACAGAAGAAGACGGCCGTAGTGATCGATGTAGCGGTTCCGAATGACAGCAATATCAGGAAGAAGGAACACGAGAAGCTGGAGAAATACCAAGGGCTCAGAGAAGCGCTCGAGAGGATGTGGAGGGTGAAGGTGACGGTGGTCCCCGTGGTAATCGGAGCACTAGGTGCGGTGACTCCCAAGCTAGGCGAGTGGCTCCAGCAGATCCCGGGAACAACATCGGAGATCTCTGTCCAGAAGAGCGCAGTCCTGGGAACAGCTAAGATACTGTGCAGGACCCTCAAGCTCCCAGGCCTCTGGTAGAGGACCCGAGCTTGAAGGATAAACCGCCCGCAGGGGTGTGCTGGGTGGTTTTTTATATACAGTGGGGCAAAAAAGTATTTAGTCAGCCACCGATTGTGCAAGTTCCCCCACCTAAAATGATGACAGAGGTCAGTAATTTGCACCAGAGGTACACTTCAACTGTGAGAGACAGAATGTGAAATAAAAATCCATGAATCCACATGGTAGGATTTGTAAAGAATTTATTCGTAAATCAGGGTGGAAAATAAGTATTTGGTCAATAACGAAAATACAACTCAATACTTCGTAACATAACCTTTGTTGGCAATAACAGAGGTCAAATGTTTACTATAGGTCTTTACCAGGTTTCGGGCCTGGACATGCACTGGCTTCAGCAGCGGAACACGTCTGGCACTGCGGGATTTGATTCCCTGCCGTTGTAGTGTGTTACTGATGGTGACCTTTGATACTTTGGTCCCAGCTCTCTGCAGGTCATTCACCAGGTCCCCCCGTGTGGTTCTGGGATCTTTGCTCACCGTTCTCATGATCATTTTGACCCCACGGGATGAGATCTTGCGTGGAGCCCCAGATCGAGGGAGATTATCAGTGGTCTTGTATGTCTTCCATTTTCTGATGATTGCTCCCACAGTTGATTTTTTCACACCAAGCTGCTTGCCTATTGTAGATTCACTCTTCCCAGTCTGGTGCAGGTCTACAATACTGTTCCTGGTGTCCTTCGAAAGCTCTTTGGTCTTGGCCATGGCGGAGTTTGGAGTCTGACTGTTTGAGGCTGTGGACAGGTGTCTTTTATACAGATGATGAGTTCAAACAGGTGCCATTCATACAGGTAACGAGTGGGGGACAGAAAAGCTTCTTACAGAAGACGTTACAGGTCTGTGAGAGCCAGAGATTTTCCTTGTTTGAGGTGACCAAATACTTATTTTCCACCCTGATTTACGAATAAATTCTTTACAAATCCTACCATGTGAATTCATGGATTTTTTTTTTCACATTCTGTCTCTCACAGTTGAAGTGTACCTCTGGTGCAAATTACTGACCTCTGTCATCATTTTAGGTGGGGGAACTTGCACAATCGGTGGCTGACTAAATACTTTTTTGCCCCACTGTATATATATATATATATATATATATATATATATATATATATATATATATAGATTGCTGGAAAGAGAGCCCGAATGCAGAACACTGAGGAAGGTTAAATAAGCACAATACAAGCTCTTAATGGCTGATACCAAAACTAAAGGTAACACACTTCAACAAGCAGTTAGAACAAAACAGGAATCTGAAAGGGGATAGAAGAAGGTCAGAGGGTGAGTAAACAGACTAACAGCTGACAAGGGGAGAAGCAAGATGACTATAGTAAGCACACGCACAGGCCAGACAGGATACAAGTGAACACAAACATGTGAAACTAGGTGGCACAAACAATCATAACGAAGGGGAAAACAAGCAAAAAACCCTGGAGATGTGAAATATAAAATCAGAAGTAAGAATCAACAATACAAGGAAACAAATACATTAAACAGAGTGGGGCAAAGCAGAGACACAGGTGGCACTTGGAGCTCTTCTTATGTCATTAATATGCACTTTGCTCCTTTTTCATCCCTGCTCCTGCCTGAGATGCCAAAAATCAATCACAGTCTATCAAAAAACTAAGTACACCTTGTGATTCAGTAGCTTGTAGAAGCACCTTTAGCTGCAGTAACCTGAAGTAATCAATTTTTCTGTATGACTTTCTCAGTTCATCACATGGTTGTGGAGCAATTTTTGGCCCAGACTGTTATAGTTATGCAGCTCTGTTTGGGATCATTGTCCTGTTGAATGAACCATTTTCATCCAGGCTTTAACTGTCCGACAGATGTCCTCGCATTTGACTCTGGAATACTTTGGTATACAGAGGAGTATATAGTCAGCTCAATGACTGCAATTTGCAGCTTTAACATTTGACATGCTAACTGAGGCCTGTAGACTCTGAGATGTAGCTCTTGGGTTTTTTTCTAATTTGTGTGAGCATTGCATGATCTGACCTTGGGATGAGTTTGCCAGGATTTCAATCCCTGGTAACACTGTAGTGGAGTCTTAACACACCCTTTAGTTGTCCAGACCAGCAAACTGCCAATACTTCTGCTTTTAGTCTTAATCTAGTGCATCTGATGAGCAGTAGCTGGCTGTTAACCTTCCTATGGAAGCAGTAAGGGTGCACCTAGTTTTTCACAGCACTTGCACAGAGTCCTTAGAAAATCTTTATTTACAGGAGAGAGGAAGCTTACCAGATAATCAAGGATGCACAGGTATATCTTTTTGGAAACCTCGAGTGTTTAAAAGAGGTGTGGTACACAGGTGCAATATACGAACCAGAGTGAAATGAGGACTCTTTAAACAACTAGTCCTTTTCATCTCTGTGAGACAAAGTCATTTAGCATGACTTTGTCTCATTGTGTGATTGAAAAAAGCTGTGCAGATATCTTTTCACTCTGTCTATGTTGTGAATTCAATTAAAATTAAATATAACCATAAGCACTGTTACCAATCATAATATAGAGTTACAGCTGGGCTATAGCTAAGCAATTCATGATGCTCTTGTGTCAAATGTCATGTTTAATAAAAATGATTTTAAAATGATGGCTCCAGGGTAAGGCTGTCTCATTTTGTTGAACGTTTGTTGCCTCAACTCTTTGCTCCTTGTGTCTCTTCCTCACCTCCTCTGCTCACATCTCTAGGAGCAACTAAGACACAAATAGAGGAGTCAAGGAGAGGAATCACACAAGAAAGGATGCAACCAAAAAGCAGCCTAAAGTTAACCAGGAGTAAAATTTCTTTATTTTATCCCAAACGGACATCTGATTTTTAAATAGGGAACACCATTCTTAGGTAAAGAACACACAGAGTGCACTATTCAGTAAATCCCACCAGTGGTTATTCACACATACAGCTTTATTTCTTGTACTTTTGCCATTCCTCTGCACCAAGTGATACAAATCTGGAGGGAAGGGAGTGGATGAACCCTATCAAATGTACAGCAACAACACTCTTTACGATGTAAAGAGGATGTGCCTGCGAGGTGCTGATGATTTCATTTGGTCAACACCATAAAAACAATTTGAGAGCGAGAGGAGAAATTTGACAGGAGACATTTCAAGTGTACAGAGGATGACTGAATGTAAGTGGCTGATTTAAGATGTGTGCACAAACCAACTGATCTCAGTGCAAGCATCACGTTTGAGGCACCTGAGTGCACAGAGAGAACTAAAGAGATCGGTTATAATAATAACACTAATAATAATAATGAGCCTTTTAATGCACAGAACTTTTTAAAAGATATTTACAAAGTGCTTTACAGAACAATAAAATAGATCCCAATCAAAAAGAATCTCTACAAGAACTGGTATCAGTTCTAAATATTTACTTGTATGTTGATTCTGTGCACATATTGGGATTATTCTGTTCCTGCTCATGTGGATTCTCCACGGTGTTCGTTTGTTGTTGTGTGTATGTTCTGTGTGGAAATATGCTAAAAAGGTCGGATTACTGTTTTTATTTCCCTTTCTGTTGGCAACAGAAGACATCTTATGAAAACACATGCCTTTTTAATAAACTGAGCAAGTGTTTGATGTGTAAATTTGTATTCCAGGCATGTAAATAGAATGCTATCAGCTACTCAACATCTGTCTGTCAGAGTTTTGACTTGTCACCAATGTTCTTCTTCTTCATCTATGTGCAGTTCTCTCTTATGTACATTTCCTTTCTGCCTTGACAAGAAAGCAAACTGGCAAGTGTAGCCTGAGGCAGAGCAACAGAGCCTTTGTTTAAAAGGTTATACATTTGTGCTCATGCTGATAGAGAACTTGCAAGCCCACTGGCTTAGCAACTGTTTCATCTAGGACAAAATAATCACATATGTGCACCGAAATTAAATACAGTCATGACAATAAAATAATATGACTTTAAGGACTTAACAACATTACTTCAGTTATAGTACACCAACATCTGTTATACATTAGCACTAAGGGAACACTTAATGACCTGGTGATTTTTGTCCATCTAAGATTATCACAAAGTAAAAGATCTCTCAGCAAAATTATGCAACATTTTAGTCGCACTATTGCCCCGATCAAATCAGTGAGCTGGGATTTTTTATTCTAAACATGAACTACTGTTACAGCAACAGACATGGACTACTGGTGCCCCACACAACAACTTAATGTCCAGTATTTGAAGGAGCCAAACACAGGCCTGCTCCTCTCGTTAACTGAGATAAACTGCTGGCATATTGGTTTTATATCTATACTGTCCAGTCTCTCCTGGTGGACATGGCAACACGTTATTCATGGTTACTGTGAGATTATTATATTATCTTATGCCACGCTATACCCCCCAATTATAGATTGTGAAATTATTATGTAGTTTTAGTTCACATTATTCTCCTGAAGAGGTGATAACTATTAGATTTATTAGACTGATTTGTATTACATTAGACTGCTGATTTATTGTGAATGAATGATATTGTTTTATGCATAATAAAACAATAATGATGCATTATACTGCTGAGTTGTAAGAAATACTGTTTTCAGAGAATCATGGCCTTATTTGTCTGATTAGAAGAGAACAGAACATACCGTAGAGGTTTTCTGCCCCATCTCATCAGGAGGAGATAAAACAGGAAACCAAGGCCGTCACTTAAGACGAGAGAGAGAATGTGAATGCTTAGTTTGGAGGGGGACAGAAGCTATAAGAATGTGAGACACTTCGAGATCAGGCGGACACCCTCCCACGCTCATCTCCCCTCTGGATGGTTTATGCTCAAAAGGGTTGTTTGGAATAATGAGAATTGTATGGAATAAAATGATTGTTGATTGAGCATTTATACACCGAGTGTTGTCCTTCCTTCAGCCCAAAGATCAAAAGAATTGGAGATTTAACATTACATACAATTTTAGACTGATGTGGACCAAAGCCTAGCACATACTTGCCATACTTGAGACATCAGAATTAGGGAGACATTCAAAAGGGCTGTTTGGGATATATATATATATATATATATATATATATATATATATATATATATATATATATATATATATATATATATATATATGTGTATATATATATATATATATATATATATATATATATATATATATATATATATATATTCCCCACTCGCCCCTGTAGGTGGTCAATCCTTCAAGCTCGGGTCCTCTACCAGAGGCCTGGGAGCTTGAGGGTCCTGCGCAGTATCTTAGCTGTTCCCAGGACTGCGCTCTTCTGGACAGAGATCTCCGCTGTTGTTCCCGGGATCTGCTGGAGCCACTCGCCTAGCTTGGGAGTCACCGCACCTAGTACTCCGATTACCACTGGGACCACCGTCACCTTCACCCTCCACATCTTCTCGAGCTCTTCTCTGAGCCCTTGGTATTTCTCCAGCTTCTCGTGTTCCTTCTTCCTGATGTTGCTGTCATTCGGAACCGCTACATTGATCAGGGCCGTCTTCTCATGTTTGTCTACCACCACTATGTCCGGTTGGTTAGCCACCACCATTTTGTCCGCATATATCTGGAAGTCCCACAGGATCTTAGCTCGGTCATTCTCCACCACCCTTGGGGGCATCTCCCATTTTGACCTCGGGACTTCCAGGTTATACTCGGCCCAGATGTTCCTGTACACTATGCCGGCCACTTGGTTATGGCGTTCCATGTATGCCTTGCCTGCTAGCATCTTGCACCCTGCTGTTATGTGCTGGATTGTCTCTGGAGCATCGTTGCACAGCGTGCACCTGGGGTCTTGCCTGGTGTGATAGACCCCAGCCTTAATGGATCTTGTGCTTAGTGCTTGTTCCTGTGCTGCCATGATTAGTGCTTCCATGCTGTTTTTCAGTCCAGCTTTGTCCAGCTACTGGTAGGATTTCTGGATATCAGCCACCTCCTCTATCTGCCGGTGGTACATACCCTGCAGGGGCCTGTCCTTCCATGATGGTTCCTCGCCTTCCTCCACTTTCTTGGGTTTCTGCTGCCTGAGGTATTCACTGAGCACGCTGTCAGTTGGGGCCATCTTCGTGATGTATTCGTGGATGTTCCTTGTCTCATCCTGGACTGTGGTGCTGACACTCACCAGTCCCCGGTCCCCTTCCTTCCGCTAAGCGTACAGCCTCAGGGTACTGGACTTGGGGTGAAACCCTCCATGGTGAGGAGCTTTCTTGTCTTTATGTCAGTGGCTTCTATCTCCTCCTTTGGCCAGCCTATTACCCCAGCAGGGTACCTGATCACGGGCAGGGCGTAGGTGTTGATAGCCCGGATCTTGTTTTTACCGTTCAGCTGACTCCCCAGGACTTGCCTGACCCTCTGCAGGTACTTGGTGGTTGCAGCTTTCCTAGCGGCCTCTTCATGGTTCCCATTTGCCTGCGGGATCCCCAGGTACAGCTTGATGTCATCCATGTACAGGAGGTGGCTGACAACTGCTCCGTTCCGTAGTCGGTATCCGTAGCCAGTCTTGTCAATTATCTCACTGAAGGGGTTCAGGCCTATGCAGAACAGCAGTGGGGACAGAGCATCTCCTTGGTAGATCCCGCACTTGATGGTGACTTGTGCTATGGGCTTGGGGTTGTCCTCCATTGTTGTACGCCACATCCCCATTGAGTTCCTAATGAAGGCTCTCAGGGTCCTGTTGATCTTATATAGTTCTAGGCATTCCAGGATCCAGGTGTGGGGCATTGAGTCATAGGCCTTCTTGTAATCAATCCAGGCAGTGCACAGGTTGGTCAGTCTGGTCCTACAGTCTCGGCTGACTGCTTGGTCTGCCAGTTCGATACAGTGCTTTCGGTTCGGTACCCATATGTATCGAACAATACAAAAGGCTGCACTGTCGAGCGCAGATCCACTGAGCGCAGTGCAAGCTAGCAAGACAAAAGCTAAGCTCGTTGCAACATGGCAACTGCCTCAACGCTACCTGTAAATGAACCTCCCCCACCCTCATTCAGATCTGGCATTTGGAACTATTTTGGTTTTCATGTGAAGCATGACCCTGATGGTAAGCGAGTCATGGACAAAAGTAAAACAGGATGTCTGATGTGCCACGCAATGCTCAATTGTTGGGAGCTAGTGCATTAGCGCAGTTAGCTCATTAACATGTTGACGCTGTCCAGCCCCACGCACGGGACGAGCCGCGGTAACTCGTTAACGGAGATTTTCCGCATTATGGTGTTAATGTCATTTTAGCGAGATTAACGCTGACAGCACTAGTGGGAACACAACGAATATGACTGCACATTTACGCCGACATCATCCTAGTGCAAAGTCAAATGGAAGCAGACAAAAACAACAAGCACACATGCTACAAACTTTACCCGAGTCATTTAGACAGCCGTTAAAACATGATTCTCCTTATGGGGACCTGCTATGTTTAATATGCTGCTGAGAATATAGCCCAGAAGAAGCGTATAGTATAGCTTTTATTTTGGAAAGAGACATTTCTCTGTAATAAACTCTCTTTTCCTCTTTTCCACATGTCAAATGTATCCCTTAAATGATATCAAGTCATCTTGAGCAACAAACAACAATCCTGTAACAAGGTAGAAGCCGCAATCAGTTTTTGGCAGTGACTTTTATGTATGCTTTATTTATGCAGTTAAAAAAAATTCTTGTTGACTTTAAAAATGTCTCTCTTAACAGTAATCTGGCCAAGAGGACAGCTGATATTGCAACACATGCAAAAATAGTTCTGTAAACATATTTTAAGTGGACAAAAGGGAGCTGATTGATTATAATGTAGGTACAATAACACAGTTACAAAGATACTTGAGAAACAGGTATTTTTAAAATTTTATATATAACCCCTTTGTAATACCTGTTCACAGAATTCTATTTAGGATCATATGTAACGATATTACACATAAAAGACACAGGGAAACATTGGAAATCACTTTTTGGCACAACACCGGCTCAGATATTTGAAGTTTACACAGCTACATTCTCGCCTGAAAATATGTTTTGCGACCCAGAAAGAGTAATAAGAGTAATATTAAAACTAAGTAGCTGCAGTGGTAGTAGCCATTGTTGGAAACTGGAATTGGCTGGGCCAAGCTGGGATATTTTTCAATTTTGTTGTCTGGGTGGAAAATTGGGATAAATTGGGGAGAATGGTGGCTCCGGGAGATTTTCAGGAGGGAGCCCTGAAATTCGGGATTCTCCCGGAAAAATCTGGAGGGTTTGCATGTATGGCGTAGCATAGCCTGTAACATTATTTTGACGGACACATGAATGAACTTGACTTTAAGTGACTTACAGGTTTCTTTGAAAAATACTTTCTTATATCCAGGTTCTTCCTTTTTGCTGCCATCCTCCTCTCCTCCTTGCAGGTCCTTGCAGCCGCTGCTAAAACTAAACATAGCTGCCTGAAAGGCACAGCCAATCACATTGGCCATATTTGTCACATGAGGTAGGACTCCAGTAGAGAACATAATTTAACTCTTTCTGCACCGTTGGGTGAATGAGATGTTGACGGATTGTCTTTTTTCTTTCTATCGGGTTTGTTTTTCTTTACTCGAAGAGATCAAATTATTGGTGCGGACAATTCAATAATCGCTGGATATTGGTGGGGACATGTCCCTTCCATCCATGCCAAATCCACGCCCTTGCCTGAAACACTTCAGCGGGCTCTTAGCAGTGCAGAATTGCAGCAGCTCGGCTGTGAGCCCCTGCTGAATAATCAAGCACCCTTTCTCTAAGTATGAACCCAGCCATCCTGTGGAGGAAGAGTTATGTCACTAACCACAGCTCATGGCCAGTGTTGGGGTTGTTACTCACAAAGATTAAAGTACTCATTACTTTTCTTAAAAGTGATGCAGTATGTTACCTAATTCCTCACCATAATTCTTTACAGTACTTTTGCATTATTCCATAAATTATGTGAAACACATTGTCTTGTAATTCCTTGTTCCACACACCAACACAAATCGCTATCCTAATGATGACACACATACAATCTTTCCTTTAGTGTTTACATGTGAACACAAAGCCGACAACACAAAGCAAAGTGATTTTCCTTACAGGTAGGAATGAAGGCCACTGACTGCTCCGCTTGTCTTTTTAGCCTGTTGAAATTCAGCTTTTCTCGCATTCACTCAGCTTTAGCATCACTCTGGTTTCTTTGCTAGCTTTGTGTTAGCATGCTGTCTGTGCAGATGCTTTTGGTAAAGACAGGAAACGAAGAGGGACCAATAAACTGACTGCCTTAGCTTCAGATTCCTGCTTTCTTTTCCCTCCTACTATGTCACTAAAGTAAGTTTTGGTAGCTGGGAACTGGATCACCAAGTTCAGTCTTCTGCCAGTCCAAAACTCACCAGACCCGAACAGTTCATCCTGCAGGTGGTGGACCCAAAGGAAAGCAGCCCCATGTGGTTTTTTTGACAGCTGAGCTGGCTAGGCCTCAGGAGAAGGGTCCCAGTTGTTCATCTCGTAGGCGTGTGTGGTCTCTCACCAGCGACCGCATTCATTTTGGGAAACGCATCATGGACAGAAGGCCTCTGAGAGTATAGCTCCTGGGATCAGTCAAGCAGCACTCAAACCTCTCCACCATGATAAAATGCAACTTAAAAAAAGTGTGAGTTTACAGTTAAACTACTAAAATATACTGTAGTCCCCAATTTTCAGAATTTCAGTATGCTCCTCGCAGAGAAACTATAATGGAGCAGGTAAGTCACAGCCTTAACTTATATGAAATGGAAAGTTCCGCATCTATAGATCCACTGCAATTCAAAGAAGAATGTTTAGACTGTAGCTTTTTACATAAAACATATATTTTTTATCCTATTAAGCACACACTTTTTCATACTCAAACAAAGCCACATTTTATTTTTAATCCTGACAATATTGTTCTATAGTCTTACACCCAGTTGCATAAAGAAAAGTCACACACAGCTGACATTTCAAAGAACACGAGTGAAAGGAAATTGTTGTACAGTTCAATTCAGAATTGCTTATCGCTCGGAGGCATCTGTCTGTACACACGTTCTTCAAGATACAGAACTGCAGAACACTAGGAGAAAAAGGTTTGTACAACATCAACACATTCCTTTACATTAGCAGTTTTCCTGCATAGCACTAGTTCAAAACATATATGCATTCTGAAAGAAGATTAAATATCCATTAAATAACCTCAGGACATTATGTGCATGCTCCTGGAAAGAGTGTGGCTAGAAATATATATGTATGTCTTGTGTTTTCTTGTGCTTTCAAACACTTTGTGTTGTAAAACTCAGCCACTGGAAATAGCCTCACATGAGCTGAAGCCCCCCCACTGTTTGATATAACAACCATCTAAAGGTCACAGTCGGCTCAACTTCCCTCCCAAACCAAACTCCCTCACTCCCACCACTGCTATTGACTTCATAACCAAAAACATTTGTTCATTTCATTTGTGGCTTTTGTAGGAACTAAATATCCCAGAGACGTTTTAGTCCATTTCGATGTCTGATCTTACCATGAGCTCATTAAAAATACATGATCAGCATTCCAGCTTTGGCACTTGGATAACTGCTTTTTTAATTCCCCTCGCCAACATCTCATGGAATTAAAAAGTTGGTATTAACACGACTAATTCCATCCTCAGGGGGATTTACATGCACACTGTATTATGGCAACTTGTCAGGACACACTGATTAGTGACCACTGTATACAGTATGTGCAGTGATCTATTCCCAGCCTCGGAATGTCTGTGAAATGTGCCGTGAAGTTAAATCAGACATTTAAAACTGCAACTTTTGTTAACATTACACATACAAACAGTTAGTACAGATTTGCTTTTTGGTCCTCAGGCTAAATCCTTTGCTTCTTATAATTTGATAAAGCTGATTTAAATATTCCAGGATCTGAATTTCTTTTTTCTTTTTTTTTTGCACCTCTAATATTCAACAATTTGGGATCTTTACAGATAAATTAAATACATTTATACAAGGAAAATGGATAGATGAACAGTTAAGGAACACTCACAAGAAAAAGTAAAGCTTTAAAAAGTTGGATCCTTTAGATAAGATGCTAAAGGCAAGCTGAGAGGAAGGTCATTGCACCAGCAATAAATGAGATTGAGAAGGTGCAGCAATGCTAGCAGTTTGCTAAAACATGCATAAGTGAATATATCAGAGAATCACCAAAACGCTAACCTGGTGGTGGCAGCCAATGAAAAGGTATGAGTTTAAAAAAATTTGACATCAATACAGACAAAAAACATCTGTGCAAGAATATACAGCAATCCATCTGCTAGTTGTTGAGGTATATTATAATGTGGATCATGCTTTAGACTGATTAACACACACACACAGTTACTGCTATCCTTCAAGAACTTTAGCTAAAGGGATTGTTTGTTTGTTTTTTATTGTTTTTTTATTTTTTTATTAATTTTACAGTTGTAGCATCAGTAGCCATAGTTTCAATAAAGTAAACCTGGAACATTAGGCCTGAGCAAACCGTTCAAGCTCATTGTACTTGTCTCCTGAACTGTCTATGTGTGTGTAAGAGACAATGAGAGAGCGAGAGAGGGAGCGAGAGAGTCCAATTTCAGTATTGATATCGCAGATTTCACACACCAGGCACCAAACTGTCTGAACACTTTAAAAGAAGCCCCTTGCAGCAATAAATTGTCAGTCTTATGCCAGCAGAGACACATACACGTCCTATCAGTGACTAATCGTTTGAAAGACTTTTGCCACACCACCGCAAAGGACAGAACCTTTGCTTCTACCATCGATTTGAAGTAATGACCTGTTCCTTTATTCGTCATGATCTTTTGGGGTTGTTTATACTGCCTGTCCAAGATACCTCACACAAAAAATACTCCTAGGTCAAAGGTCTGAGATCAAGTGTTGAACGATTAATAATACAGTGGAGGACAGGGAACTCTTCTCGCTTCCTTGTGCTGTCGCATCTATAATACATGACCCAATATGAAGGACCATCACAGCTAAGAGGGACAGACTTGGTACAGAACAACGGTCATTCCAGGTCTCAAATCCAGTAATCTATATTTCAGGAGTTATCTTGTGAAAGCGAAACTGCCCCCTCTGTTCTTTATGATGAGTTATAACGGATTCCTTTTTTGTTTTCTTCTATACTTCTTTTAATCTTAGCTTTACGTGCCTGATCAATTTTTTACACAGCTGGTCTTCCTGTCTTTTGTGTGGTGGCTTTTGATGTTAGCCTGCACTTTTTCCACCTATGTACAGGGAGTGCAGAATTATTAGGCAAATGAGTATTTTGTCCACATCATCCTCTTCATGCATGTTGTCTTACTCCAAGCTGTATAGGCTCGAAAGCCTACTACCAATTAAGCATGTTAGGTGATGTGCATCTCTGTAATGAGAAGGGGTGTGGTCTAATGACATCAACACCCTATATCAGGTGTGCATAATTATTAGGCAACGTCCTTTCCTTTGGCAAAATGGGTCAAAAGAAGGACTTGACAGGCTCAGAAAAGTCAAAAATAGTGAGATATCTTGCAGAGGGATGCAGCAGTCTCAAAATTGCAAAGCTTCTGAAGCGTGATCATCGAACAATCAAGCGTTTCATTCAAAATAGTCAACAGGGTCGCAAGAAGCGTGTGGAAAAACCAAGGCGCAAAATAACTGCCCATGAACTGAGAAAAGTCAAGCGTGCAGCTGCCAAGATGCCACTTGCCACCAGTTTGGCCATATTTCAGAGCTGCAACATCACTGGAGTGCCCAAAAGCACAAGGTGTGCAATACTCAGAGACATGGCCAAGGTAAGAAAGGCTGAAAGACGACCACCACTGAACAAGACACACAAGCTGAAACATCAAGACTGGGCCAAGAAATATCTCAAGACTGATTTTTCTAAGGTTTTATGGACTGATGAAATGAGAGTGAGTCTTGATGGGCCAGATGGATGGGCCCGTGGCTGGATTGGTAAAGGGCAGAGAGCTCCAGTCCGACTCAGACGCCAGCAAGGTGGAGGTGGAGTACTGGTTTGGGCTGGTATCATCAAAGATGAGCTTGTGGGGCCTTTTCGGGTTGAGGATGGAGTCAAGCTCAACTCCCAGTCCTACTGCCAGTTTCTGGAAGACACCTTCTTCAAGCAGTGGTACAGGAAGAAGTCTGCATCCTTCAAGGAAAACATGATTTTCATGCAGGACAATGCTCCATCACACGCGTCCAAGTACTCCACAGCGTGGCTGGCAAGAAAGGGTATAAAAGAAGAAAAACTAATGACATGGCCTCCTTGTTCACCTGATCTGAACCCCATTGAGAACCTGTGGTCCATCATCAAATGTGAGATTTACAAGGAGGGAAAACAGTACACCTCTCTGAACAGTGTCTGGGAGGCTGTGGTTGCTGCTGCACGCAATGTTGATGGTGAACAGATCAAAACACTGACAGAATCCATGGATGGCAGGCTTTTGAGTGTCCTTGCAAAGAAAGGTGGCTATATTGGTCGCTGATTTGTTTTTGTTTTGTTTTTGAATGTCAGAAATGTATATTTGTGAATGTGGAGATGTTATATTGGTTTCACTGGTAAAAATAAATAATTGAAATGGGTATATATTTGTTTTTTGTTAAGTTGCCTAATAATTATGCACAGTAATAGTCACCTGCACACACAGATATCCCCCTAAAATAGCTACAACTAAAAACAAACTAAAAACTACTTCCAAAAACATTCAGCTTTGATATTAATGAGTTTTTTTGGGTTCATTGAGAACATGGTTGTTGTTCAATAATAAAATTATTCCTCAAAAATACAACTTGCCTAATAATTCTGCACTCCCTGTATTTTTCATGCTCTCTGACAAGCAGTTAAGCATTTACAATGCATTGGTTTGTGATAATCAAATAATAGACTTAAAGAGAATGCTGCCATTCACTTTTTACAGCATGGATATGCATCTAACTTTGAAAGTTTTCATACCTTATTAAAGCTAAAAGAGTGATCATGCTAAACAGTATAGGCCAATATTGCAGCCATGAATTTCATTGTCTCTTTTCAGCTCCAGGATGGAGCAATGCCAGGCAGGTCTCTGCTTGAGGCTCACACCTCTCTTATTGTTGGATGTACAACTCAAAGTAGCACAGGGTCAGGTGGGGGCATCATTAATTAAAAGCATGTGCTCCACAGAAGCGCCTCTCTGCAATGCAATAAAGCAAGTTTATAGGTCTCAGCTGCCCACATTCTTTTCCCCCACTTTTCATCTCTGTGACAAAATGCCCTCTCCCCGCTCAGAGAATAACTCTCCGCTCACTGACAGCTCCGGGATTATGACTGTGGGGAAGAGGGTGAGGTGAGAGGGAATGGGAGGTAACAACTTGGCTCCTCAAAGTCATCATGCCGGCTGTAGATTACCTAGTATCCTCTCCCTCACTCTCCCTGGCAGGCGGACAGCGTGCAGCAGCGTGCATGCTGATCAGTTGTGGGAAAGATGAGGGAGGAAGGATGGCAGGACAGACTCGTGTAGCTTGGGCCTTAGGAAGAAAAGCCACCTGATCCCACAGCTGCCGGTGCAGCCCAGGCGCCTCGCACTATCCCACTCAATAGGTGGAGACAGGAAGGGCTGGTAAGAGCTGAGTGATGTGACTGGAGCCTTGGCTGTGTTAAGATCAGCTCTTTGTGTCTACATTCATACTGCTGGCTGCTCACATCTGGTTTCTGGACTAGCCAGTCATATCTATCCTAGGATATGTGGCATCACTGTCAAACGTCATCACAGCTGTCAGACTAATTCCCGCACAAACAGATACTCTTTGCTCTGAGCAGCGGGCTAAACTGCTGAGGCCCCAGTGGAAATCTTCTTTAGGCTACCCTAATCCTGGTGCTTACTGGAAAGGTAAATGCTTTAGAAAATAATATGTGGAATAAAGGTAACAGATAATTTCTAGCTTAACTAAACTATAGACAGTATATAAACAATAGATCATTTAGCATGATGGCATTTGCTGTCTTACTTATTTGTTTTAAATGTCTTTTAGAAAATCAGCTCGTGCATATTGTTTGTAATGATCTTAGTGTTATAAAAATAGTTACCAAAAGCTACATAGATGAGATGCTACACTAGGCAGTTTATATAGTAACTTTCATCCAAATTGATTAACATGTCTTACATTAGGGAACAGACACAAATTATAGTGAGATTTACTAAAGTTTATTTTATGTCATGGCTGAGCAGCCGGTGTGTTTGTGCAGTGAACTCAAAAGCAGACACGGGAGAAATTAACTGATGATCAAACAAAAAGCATGCCTGTATTATGGCTGATACAAAAAAAAACCCCAGAAAAATAAGGAGAGGCAAAACAAGGCTGAAACTAAACTGAAACCTAAACAGGGACTGAACTAAACTAACTACAAAGACAATGACATGAGACATAACATGAAACCTGAACAGGAGCATGTAAAACCTTGAACTTGAAGTAACTTAACCATGAAATGAGCATGAACCTGAACAAGTGAAAGCAAACACTCTGTGACCTGACCTGACCTGACCTGACCTGACCTGACCTGACCTGACCTGACCTGGAGACAAACAGACATCCCAACACTAAACAGAGGAAGACAGAGGACTTAAATACACAGAAGGGTAACGAGGGAAGTGGAAACAACTGGGAAAAGGAAAACTAAACACACTCAATATGGAAACTCCAGACCTTTCAAAATAAAACAGGAAACATGGAAAACATGAACTAGGACACGCAAGCATGACACAAGAGGCAGAGACAGAAGCAAGAGAGAGAGAGAGAGAGAGAGAGAGAGAGAGAGGAAACAGACACAAGAGGAAACATAGGTGACATAAACAAGTAGACATGTGTCAAACATAAACTAGACTAAAACTCAACTAAATCCTAACTAATAATAACAACACAAGAACTTAGCATATTTCCAATATAACATAAGAAATCAAACATATAAAATACATTCAAAATGATCCTGACACTTTATTTTTTACTTTACTTTCTCACATAGCTTAATACAGGGCTACCACATAACACAAAGGTAACATACTGTCTCTATTCTATCATTCTGTTCAAAAAAGTTTGACTGGCATCAGTAACTTGTCAAAGAAATAGAAGCAGTCCCATGTGACCAGTGATTCTTCCTTTTACAGTGTGATACATGGTGTCATTATATCAGCCTGCCATATTGTCACAGTTCTGAAACATCTCGTTTGGCAGTGCAATTTAAACTTTTCATTTTAAAGTCTGAATGTCCTACTGAGTCATTCAGCAATTCCTGATTTAAAGCTATAACTTTGCAGACACTTACAAAATATTATGTCAGCTGCCTACTGGTGAATTGTATTGCTCACCTATTGTCATGTTGGCCCTGTCAATTTCCACATTGTATCAGAACCTGATTTCCCTAACCTGGATTTTCCGTGGTCTGTATGAGAAGTCATGCTGCATGTATCACATTTAGCAGAAAATATCAGATCTGTGTCACCCATGACGTGTGACAGAACTCCAAATGTGGAGCTTTTCAGCTGTAGTGTGACTGTGCCCTTGTCTTTCCATCTGTCTACCCTGGCTCTCTCTCTCTGTGTACCCTGTTGGTTGTGTCTGTCTGCCTGATTCTGTCACCTTTCTATCATTTTCTCAGTGTCTCTTTCTCCCTCGTCTGGTCTCCTTGACTGCCCCATTTAAACTACTTCTGCTTTCCCTCTATGCTGTCTCTCCCTCTCTTCTTTCCTTGTTCCTTCTCTTCTGACACCATCATTTTGTCCCCTCAGAATTGGTCTCTGCCTTCAATCCCATATGGATTAACATACATTACACATTTCACAGGGTGCTGTGTAATAAAAGACTGCATTCAGCTTGTCACTCCGAGAGCAGAAAGCAGTATGTACCTTTCCCCAAGGTCAGGACAGACCTGAATAGCCCACCTTAATTCATTTTGGGGGTGTGCCAGTATAGGCTACTTTGGCATGCCGTCTTTTTTTGCATCGCCTAGTGGCCCAGGTGTTGCTTTTAGATTACACTGTATGCTCACAAAGGGGAAGAGGAGGCCTGTAATCAGGTTAGCTGGATAAAGACACACTACACCTCTCCTTCTTCATAAAATTACACCTATTGTCAACACTCAGGACCATTTACCTCTGAGGCTCTCTGACAAACAATATGGAGTAGTGCCTGACTATGTCTGGCTATGTGTGCAAGGGTAGACATAAGAGTGATGTGGCTGGAGGTGCACTGACTTTTGGAAGAGACAAGACAGCAGGCCTCTGTGAAGGTGTAAATAGGTAGCTGGAACAGCAGCACAACATGACAAAAGGATACCATGTTTGAACAACTACCCACACCCTTTTCCATCTTCCTGGGATTCTTTTTTATTTTATTTTTATTCTATCTATCTATCTATCTATCTATCTATCTATCTATCTATCTATCTATCTATCTATCTATCTATCTATCTATCTATCTATCTATCTATCTATCTATCTATCTATCTATCTATCTATCTATCTATCTATCTATCTATCTGTCTGTGAAACTATCGGAAAAAACTCATTCAAATAAACTGGATCAGTGCCATTTCACACCATTACTTCACCACCCCAGCGGTCAAAAAATAATTGATAGTGTTATAGGAAGACCAGGCATATATCATTAACTTTTATATCACAGTGTTTCTGTGGGTGAATACTAAATTGAACAGACCTAAGGGCAATGTACAGAAAGACATAAATATTGCTCTGCTTTTTGGAGTGTAGGAAATTCCAATT
Organism: Maylandia zebra; assembly: GCF_041146795.1. Taxonomy (NCBI): domain Eukaryota; kingdom Metazoa; phylum Chordata; class Actinopteri; order Cichliformes; family Cichlidae; genus Maylandia; species Maylandia zebra. The sequence continues at coordinate 14,125,866 of NC_135171.1, forward strand.
ATTTTTGATATTCCCATTGAGTTTGATTGCTCCATTAAAAAACAATGTTAAAAAAACAATTTACAATTTAAATGTACAATTTAAAAATGAATAAATAAATAAAAGAGCGCATTCAAATTCTGTGCATTCATATTTAAACTGGAACCTTGTCTAGTTTATATTCCTGGAATTTACATATTCTAAAACAAATCCACAAACACCTCTTTTTAGAAAATAATATCTTGTGGTTTTTGCTTTTGTCTGAAAACTTTTGAAGCATTCTGCCTTCTCATTAGGCTACTCGTCAAGTTATGCGCTGGAAATGCAGTATTTTGCTTAAAAGGCAAGGCAGGAAACATTAGTGTGAGGATCAGACTGGATTTTAGCTCCAGTATAACAACCATGTCAAACCTTCAACATTCCAATTTTTCACAGACTGCAACTTGGTTTCATATATACAGTTTTTTTTATTGGTTTGGCGCAGTTTTCACAAGCAATTGGTACATTTTCAAAACTCTTAGTACTTATATCACAACAGATCATCAAAAGTACACCTTTTTCAAACATTTCAGCATATTTTCAATTGTGTTAGTACAATACACATAATGACGAAATATCATTTTCTTTTTCTTTTTTTTTTTTTCTTTTTTTTTTGCCTGTCCCGTTTGGCTCTTTTGCCATCAGAATTGTTGTCTAAAGGCAAAGAAAGATGCCCAACGGATTTACTTTACCAAACTGACCATCCCAGCCTTGCCGTAATGGTCCATTTGATTCACCTTTTATTGTTTATTTTATTTTCACTTACTGAATACGGGACAGACTTGACTGGGGGAAAGAAGGGGAGAAAGAAAGAGGGAAAGAGAAACAGCTGAGAAGAGGGACGGGGGAGAAGGGCAAAAACCAAAAACCAACAGAATGAGCAGAAAAAAAGAAAAAAAAGAAATAAAAAAAGCATATATCAATCACCTGGATCACCTGCTGAGAAAGAAAAAAGAAAACAAGCAGAAGAGAACAAGAGTAATAGAATAAACAACATCACAATGATATATGGGAATATGACAGTAAATACTAAATGTTAAACATTATTGTGCAGCACATAAGATCAACAGAACACAGTGTGCTTTGAGGTAGGAGCCAAAAAGGGTGTAGTTTGTGGGTGTGATCACCCGTGTGTACACCTGTGAGCATGGACGCGCTTGTTTTTAAAAGGTTCCTTCATGTAATGATCTGCTAGAGGGTGTGGGGGGGCCACAGCCCCGTCCTCCAGGGCATGAAGCAGGTATGGAGGAGATCAAAACTCCAGACATCCAGAGGCCCCCAGAACACAGACAAAATATCATTTTCACTACACAAAATAAGTGTTTCATCTAAATAAATGTTTCGTTCACAGTTACTGCCTTTCATAATGTTGTCACTATAAAATTTTTGATTTGCATCTCTTATTATTCAGTTTACAGTTTTTTCTGAATGCTTAAACCCTAACTGTGATTCCTGTAGCACAATCTCTAAAACTATTCAGACTTATAGCAAAACCACTCACTGAGTTTGCAAAACTAAAAGCACAAAAACTGCTTTGCACTCAGTTTGCAATTTTGTAACACACACTTTGCAAAACTGTAGGCACAATTCACTGCACAACACTCAATTTCCAAATTTCCAACACACTCCTAGCAAAAGTATACACATGTATGGCTATCATTAACACTAATTTGCCAACTGTCTGGCACACTTTCACATGTGAAAACTTTTTTAGATAATTAGTTCACTTTGCAATCAGCCTAAGCACTATAATACAGGTAAGCTGTGTGTGCGGAGTACAATGGAGGGAGCAGAAAGAGTGAGAAGTAGAGGAGGCCGAGGAAGAGGACGTGGAGGTGAAGAAGTAGGATGAAGAGGACGACAAGGACAAGGAGGAGCAAGAGGAAGACGAGGAGGAGGGAGAGGAAGATGAGGAGGGGGGAGAGGAAGGGTAGGAAGAGTAAGAAATAGAATTGCTGATGGAATCAGAGCTACAATAGTGGACCATGTAATCAACCGTGGAATAACCCTGAGGGTAGCTGGCCAACGGGTCCAGCCTAACTCGAGCCGCTACACTGTAGCAAGCACCATAAGGACATCTTGAAATGAGAATCGGTGAGTACAGTCACTTCGCACAAAGATTTGTAGCACTGCCATATGCCAATGAGAAACACACCAATACCATTGATGTAAAAATACTGAAATTGTTACTTTACAGAATTGCTAGATGACCAGATGCTGGGGGCAGAGGAAGCATGTTCACTGCAGACCAAGTAACCCATATAGTCATTATGGCGATTGCAAATAATCTTATACTTGGAAATAAACACTTGTGTTTGTTTTGATGTGTTTGAATAAACAGCAGTACTTGAAGTTTGGATCCCTCTATGCTTATGGATCTATGACAGCAGTATGAGCTCAAACTGACATAGCCTACCTTGTGCACAGAGAAAGCAAAAGCCAGATGTGTTTTGTATTCATACCATCAGTGTGCAGTTGGCGCATTGTGTGCTTAGGAGATGATGGCTTGTGTGTACTGTTTGATACGGAAACACCATTTTTACAAAGGTGTGAAGAGTTACAGTTTTTACCGAATGCCTAAACACTAACTGTGATTCCTGTAGCACAATTTCTAAAACTATTCAGACTTATAGCAAAACCACTCACTGAGTTTGCAAAACTAAAAGCACAAAAACTGCTTTGCACTCAGTTTGCAATTTTGTAACACACACTTTGCAAAACGGTAGGCACAATTCACTGCACAACACTCAATTTCCAAATTTCCAACACACTCCTAGCAAAAGTATACACATGTATGGCTATCATTAACACTAATTTGCCAACTGTCTGGCACACTTTCACATGTGAAAACTTTCTTAGATAATTCGTTCACTTTGCAATCAGCCTAAGCACTATAATACAGGTAAGCTGTGTGTGCGGAGTACAATGGAGGGAGCAGAAAGAGTGAGAAGTAGAGGAGGCCGAGGAAGAGGACGTGGAGGTGAAGAAGTAGGATGAAGAGGACGACAAGGACAAGGAGGAGCAAGAGGAAGACGAGGAGGGGGCAGAGGAAGCATGTTCACTGCAGACCACGTAACCCATATAGTCATTATGGCGATTGCAAATAATCCTATACTTGGAAATAAACACTTGTGTTTGTTTTGATGTGTTTGACTAAACACCAGTACTTGAAGTTTGGATCCCTCCATGCTTATGGATCTATGACAGAAGTATGAGCTCAAACTGACATAGCCTACCTTGTGCACAGGGAAGGCAAACGCCAGATGTGTTTTGTATTCATACCATCGGTGTGCAGTTGGCGCATTGTGTGCTTAGTAGATGATGGCTTGTGTGTACTGTTTGATACGGAAACACCATTTTTACGAAGGTGTGAAGAGTTAATCTAGCTGTGTTTGCTTTTGCAAGAGAACTACAATGTTTTGATGATTGGGTGACAGGTTTTCTTATTTGTGTGAAGAGTTTTGCAAAATTAGCCAATAGTTACAAAAAATGTGCTTAAGCAATCAGAAAAAACTGTAATACATTTTTCTGTCATTTAATTCAACCGATCTTAATGTTTAATCAATGAATCTTTCATTATGTCCATGGATTTTCAACTTGACTGATTGTTGTCTGGTCATTTGTAAGTTCCTTTTGAGAGGAACAATGTCCAGGTGAAACAACTGCGTTCAGAATATATTCAGGTACAACACTAAACTGGCATGCAATTACTGTAACAGAGGGTGATGGAGCTGGACGCTGCTGTGAATCATCACAAGTATATTTTTGTTGATGAGGCCGCTTTCAATCTAGCAAAAACTAGACACAGAGGACGTAACCTTATTGGGCTACCATCCACGTCCCTGGACAACGTGGGGGGAACATCTCAATGTGTGCAGCTATATCTGAAGATGGTGTGGTAGGCTGTAGACCAGTTCTAGGGTCATACAACACTGAACACCTGATAGTTTTTTTTTAAATGAACTGGAGCAGGCCTGTCAGGGAGAAGACATCGTCTATGTTGTTGTATGGGACAATGTCAGCTTCCACCATGCACAGCTGGTTCAGGAATGGTTTCAAACACACCATATTCCCCTTTCCTCAACCCAATTGAGAAATTCTTCTCTACATGGAGGTGGAAGGTGTATGATCGCCATCCCCATGAGCATGTCTCCCTTCTTCAAGCCATGTGTGGAGCTTGTGGTGATATAACTGCTGAGCAATGTCAAGCCTGGATTCGTCTTGCCAGGAGATTTTTCCCACGGTGCCTGAACAACGAAGACATCCACTGGGATGTTGATGAAAACTTATGGCCCAATGTTAATGACCGGCTTGATTAATTGTATAAAAGTGATAAAAATAAAATAAAAAAATATATTGTGCTTATGTAAATGACTTGTTGTTTTTTCTCCCTTTTTCGTGTGTGTGTGTGTGTATATGTATATATATACATGTATATATATATATATATATATATATATATATATATATATATATATATATATATATATATATATATATACATATATATATATATATATATATATATATATATATTTTTTTTTTTTTTTTTTTTTTTTTTTTTTTGTTATGCCTGAACATAAGTGTAATATTTGCTGTGTAAAGTTTTACAGTTCAGTTACACTCATTCATCACCAAGGACAATTTGAAACGCTTACCTTGTATTATTTGCTCCTGAATGAAATGATTGGTAAAAGTACTACGTTGAAAAAAGATCTTACTGTTTTGTCTGGGTGAGTAAAGCAAATGTTCTCAGAATATATCACAATGATCATATGTTCTGCAACAATGATTAAGTGGAATGAAAATATGTGCAAATACAATGAACTCATGACATCAGATTTGAAAGAATGACTAGTGGTGTTACAAATGTGATCAAATGTGAGTTTTGTACTGAGAGATTTGAAAATGCACACTTTAGTTGTGAAAATAGTACCAAACCAATTAAAAAAAAACTGTAAAGTAAATGTAGAGCTTCGATTAATGGACAAAATAGGTAAAAAAATATTTTACCTGTCAGCAAAAATGACTGAACCCCAATGCCAAGCAGACACTAAAACTGAACAAGAAGGATCCTGATGAGGGTACAACACCTTTGAACTACTTCCCTCCTGTCTCTTCTCATTGCAGCAAAGCTAAGTAGGAATATTAGTCAGCCTACGAACAAAGCTTAGAAGGAGCAACATCAGCAGATCAATGCACAAATTACCGGTTGATGCAGTTGGCTAAGACTCTAAAACTAGGTAGAACAAGCTGAGCATCACCTGGATAGATTATAAGAAAGCCCCAAATACCCCACACATTCAAGTGCTTGGTACTATGCAAGGCTATACAAGGTTACTGATAACCTCCATCAAGAACTTGGTGTGGCAATGGAAAATAATGCTGGAAGCCAAGGTCAATATACTAGTCATCTCCAAGTGCAGTAGCTCCTGTACACAGATGACATCATGCTTAAGTCCTGACCCATTTTACCAGAATCTACTGAATTCACAAAGAGGGTGAATGTGATCAGGACTTAGCTTATAGTTACCAAGTTAACATTACCAAAGGGAAGGATAATAAACTTACAGGACTAAGTTTGCTAAGAAGGAAGAAAAAGATCTAAGCTATGAATGTGTTTTTCTTGCCAGTCATCAGATACCCAACTGCAGTACTTAAATGGCCACAGGAGGAGACAAAACCAACTACATGTCAAAGCAAAAAAAAAAAAAAAAACCTCCTCATGATGCACGGAGGGTTTGTGAGGAAGTAAAATAGGGTGGGAGAGGATTAGTGAGTGTCAGAGTCACACTCCAGGATGAAACAAGAATCACAGGCTACATAGTAACAGGCTGTAAGATATAACCTGAGACAGCATAAACTCAGAGGCATAAGCAAGTAGCTGGGACAGTGGACAGAAACATCTGTGCCACATATGGATTACAAATCCCCAAGTCCCAGTGAAACTCACCTCGGAAAGTGGTTAAAAAGAGCAGAGCCAAGATCCTGTGGGACTTGTTTCAGACAGAAAAGAGGCTGCTGGCTACATATTGTTTGTGCGGGTATATATACATAAATAAAGCAATGTCAGCACCACCTATGTGTGTTTGCCTGATATAATTTTGTTGATGTTGCACTCATTTTATTTATTTTATTGCTGTGCATTGTAAGATTTCTCAGGGTGTTCCATTTCCTTTCGTTTTTGTCCCCCGCATGCTAATCCTATTTTACAAAAACAGGTGAGGCTGCACGATGTAGGCAGGGAAGCAGGTGACATACATCTGCACCATTAAGCCTCATTAAACCTCTGGGTGTTCGCTTTATGCTGTAGATGTTTCGCAGCTCTTGTTTTTATACATCAAACCTTGTAACCACGCAAACAAAGGAGCTCACTAGGATTTGTTTTGTTTTCTGAAATAAAGATATGGTGGGAAAAAAGGATTCTTATTGAATATTTTGATTTTTTAGGAAGTTTTCTGATTGATTAATTAACCATAGCAACAATTGAAAGTAAAGTCTGAAATGGCAATCTGTGCATTTTCTTATTTTTGTAAATATGTGCCAGTAAGGCGTATCAATTATGGATGATGAATAATGTATGTAAGCGCTAGATCTGTCTGCAAACTCCACATCCCGGAGTTGCGTATTAATTGATTTCATGTAATCAAACTTTCTTTGCATGTTTGCAGCGACTCAGTGTTACCAACTGACAAACTGACTGGATTGGGGATTTAAAATGAATAACACAAATCAGCTTACTCACAATAACACAAAGGTCCGCTGAATACAGAGAGGCTCTGTCAGCACTTTGCAAGAGGCGGCAGCAGGAAACGAGTTTCACTGACAGTGTAAATCATAGATCAGTTCATTAACAAAATGGCACTGATGGATTTACACTGGGGTCAGAACATTACCAAGCGCCTGGAGGATCCTGGCTCTTTTCTACAACCTTGTGCAATGTTCCACCTTTGTATCCTTTTTCGCTGAACATTTTAATTCTCTGTTCCACACCTCAGGCACAAGTAGAGGAGATTTTCACCTACAAAGGCCACGAGTGAGAGAAGCTTCCTTTAACTGGAAGGATGGCAGAAAACTTCACAGCCCAACAAAAATGTAAAAAAGGAATTAATGTGGCAAATACACCACCTTACATCGGTCCATCCATTTTCTTGGGGTTGTGGGGGTGTTGGGGGAGAAGGGTGGGATTGAGACCCTGGACTTTCTGCTAATGGCTCAGTCACGCTAGAGAAAAATGGGACAGCAACCTCCTTGCAGCAAGTAAAAATCACTGATTTTCCAATTATCGCATTGAATTTTATCACCTTTGGTTACCGTAGTAACTAGTTTCAATTGCAAGGTCACCTGGTGGGAGACAACTGTTTACTGCTATGTCACATCATTGTCAATAAAGATTTCAGATCATTTTACACATTAATTCACCAGTTATTGACAGATGGAATCAAACTGTGCACTGCCAACTTAATGCATATATTTTTATGAGACCAGGTAAAGCTGAGCAGAGGATGAGTGGGCGGCATCGCCTCCACATTGCCAGAATGTTCATGCCATGTGCATTTCAATATAAACAGGAGGCCTTGAATCTTACTGAATGCAATATATGGATAAATAGTCAAACTCCTAAAGTGCCTTTTGTAAAGTGCATCTAATGAGCATAAATAGGTGAAAAGACAAAAAAAAAACCAGACTGATGGAATGAATATGTGATGATTATCGTTTTACGCATTCAGTAATAATGTGTGGCTCACACATAACATATGGGATATGGAGCTGTGCATGAGTGATTCAAGTGAGTGACGAGTTTTTAGAAAAAAATCATGTGTGTATGACAAGCTGGAATAGTAACCGGTGACTTACAGAATACTTCTGCCTCCACAAAAGCTTCAGCTCTGGCATGAATTACCTTTGTTTTGAAAGTCAAAAAGGGCATTCATGATGTATACAGAAACTCTTCAGTAGCATTAGATTTCTATTATGAGATATAGTATAATGGTTTGATCTCTGGGCAATTAATTTATAATTTATTTTGCCGGTTTTTACGTAGCCTATCTGGCTGTGACTAATGACTTGCTTAATTGCTTTACTTTCATGATGTCACATTTATTCACATCTCTGTGCTTGCACAATCACTGTGTTATGATCATTTATTTATAACCTTATTTATTAGCTGTGTCTAAATCCAGCTTAAAATAACTTCCAGCCAACCCAAAAAGATGTGTGTGTTGTTATCAGAGCTGCTCAGTGTTGGTTGTGCTGTTATGGGCCTGCTGTTGCTTTATTGTGGCAGCTTTTTTTTTTCTTCTGAGAAAGAAACAGCCACTGCCCGTAGAGAGAAACTCGGTCCGTGCAAGGTCAAATAAAGGTGAAGCTCTTGGCCGTCTGGCCCCAGCGTATATTCTGCTTCACTACTGTGTGAGAAGTGTATTCTGGGCTGTGCTCTCACTTCACCAGAGTGGAATGAGTGTCACTCCTCTGAGAGGAGCTGTCACAGGCAGGAAATGTGCTCCAAGAGGACAAAGGCAAAGTGTCCACAACTGACGGCCAATATCTGACACAGAGAGCTGTGAAGAAATGAACGGATGCACGAAAGAGAAAAGCAAAAAGGCAATCCCTCTTAACTAGAAAGCTGGGGAGGGGGAGATTTTATCAAATCTTGCGGCAGGTATTTATTCGACATGAATTAAATTCTGTTCACAGAACAGTTTCTCCTTCAGGATATACAAGAGCGAAAATAGATTTACAGTTTACGCCTGGAAAATTCTGCACCAGCAATAAGTAAACATGATTAAAACCCATTAAGTAGAACGTGGTTGGAATTTCAGCTGTGTGTTTTTGTTTCTTTGCGTTTGTTTTCCAGATTCATTTAAATGATTGAGGTCTGATATGGGGAATGTTTCCATCATTATAACAGTTTGATTTTGTTTCTCAACTCCTGTTCAAGATGTACCTTTGGAGCAAGATGCCCATTATTTCTGATCTGTTGGGTAAGAAGAAAATGAACAAATTACAAAGTTTCCCCATATTTATTAAATGTAGAAAAGTAAGAGAACATACACACAATTTATAGCAGTGATATACCACATATCTGATACCACAATGTTAGGGTTATTCCTATAATATTATATTAATGTTGCTCCTGAACTATCGCCACAGCCAACCAACCTCAGTGTTGGGATGTTAGAGCTCTGAAAAATATGAAATGCAACTTTGTAGTGCAAACAGTAAACGGGGGTGGTTAAAACACAGAACATTAACCCCGACACTGGTGTCTGTGTCCTGTGGAGGGGGGTTGACTTCGGACCAAAAGAAAATGTGGAATTATTCATTTGTGCTCAGTGGATGTAATATTTTAAAAAAGATTTGGTTGTGAGTCAGAATTTGGTTAAGTTTAGAAATTATAAATTAAAATACAACATAGTACAACAAAACTAAATAAGACTAAAAAAATAAAACAAGTTGGGTTTAGAAAAAGGTCATGGTTTCCATTAAAATAGTCTTTTTTATGTTACCCATTTATTAAAAAATAATTGTCATTATAGCGAAAGGCATAAAAACAAACCCCCACGTGCAGTCTCTTTCTCCAGGTACAAACCTTTGTCAAAAGAGTTATCAGTAGAGATGGCACGATACCACTTTTTTATGTCCGATACCGATATCATAAATTTGGATATCTGCCGATACCGATATGAATCCGATATAGTGTTTTTTAATCAACAAAACTGTTTTTTTTTTTTAAATATCTTGCTGCATTTTGTATAAGTTCATACTCAAGTTTAAAACAACAACTACACTAAAGCTATTCTGTTATACCTATATGCAAAAAAAAAAAAAATTTCATAGTTCAGCAATACTGATCAATCTAATAAACTTAAACCTACACCATCCTTCCTATTCTGGTATTTTAAAGGGTACTTAGCGTAAATATTAAGCAACCTAACTAATAGGGTTCCAACTCCCAGCAACAACAAAAATAAATAAATAAAAAATAGGGAACCACCCCTCACATTCCACCTCATGATGCTTAATCGACGTAATCAACCTTAATTTGATGCAGTGTGAAAAAAAAATGCACAGAAATCAATTATTTTTCAAGAAATATTAAATAGATTCAACATCTTTCTTCAACAAAATTGCAGACTGCACAGATGGTACCTTCCCAAAGGAAAAAGTACTATAGCTTACTAGGGTATATATATTAGACTTAATAGTCACTATATACAGTAATTGACTTCTATTCATTTTACATCAAATTAAAACTTTGGGTGTCAGATAATTATTTATTAAAAGCTAGACATTTTAAATGAGAATAAGAAAGAAAAGTATGTCTTTGTGCCCCCTTTTCCCTGTTAATGCCCTATCGGCCCCCCTGGCTAAACTTTGCTAGATCCGCCCCTGCACAGTTACCAGCCGTCAGCTATGTAGAAAAAGATCCTGGAGTAGAAAGTAATATTAAATACATTCTAACAACAGCTGATCAAGCTTAAACGTGCTGCTGTTGTTCAGCCGCTGGTTTCCTCTTTCTGGTGCAAAGTGGGCCAAAAACAAACCAGAGAGACGGACTCGCGACAGAAAAGCCGATCAGCTGATCATTAAGCAGTTTCATGATTGAAGTAGCAGCAGGAGAGGGAGGAAGAGAGAAGAGGCAGTTGCTCCATAGGTTGTTAAGCTTATCGCTAAAATGCTTTACAAACATTCAGAGATGGACTTACACACTTGCTTTACTTCTCTCGGGGATAATTTTGTCGGAGATGAAATGCCGGGTTGCTAGTGAAGCTCCACATGCTATCCAGACCACCGACAGGTCCCGCATGCCACAGCGCTCTATCACGTGATGCATACTGCTCCGACGTGCTAACGTTCTGAGGTGAGTTACGGCGTGTTGCAAGTGTTGTGAGGTGCTTTCGTGATATTTAATGGATCGGATTGTGGAGGTAAGCATCAACGACACAGCTCTCAGTTCTCACTCCTTCTTTATTCGTCTCCAACATCAACTGCGCATATCGCGCCACAAAACACAGGAACACACTTCCTCTACACTGGGTGTGAGTGGAGCCCTCTAGTGGTCCACCACACATGCCCCCCCCCGAACACCCAGCAGAACTAGTCCAGGACCCGGGGCTTAAGCAAACGGCCGGAGCGGCTGAACTGGGGGGGTGGGGAACTGACAGAGGGCAACCCAGCCCGGGAGCGAGGCTGGCACTGGCGGTCAGAAAAAGCTGAAGACGACTCGGACTCCGTTGATTTCGGGTCGCTCCTGGGGGAAAAAACAGAATCCATCAGCCCGGTGGCAGGTGGGCGGCCGCGGCGAGGGGCCTGGGCCGGGACCACCTGATCCTCTTGCATAACATGTGCAGGCTTAAGTCTGTCAACAGAGACAACTTCCTGCCGACCGCCAAAGTCCAAAACGAAATGTTTGTTGCCTGGTTTAAGAACCCTGTATGGCCCGTCATATGGTGGACGCAGCGGAGTCCTATGGGCATCGTGCCTGACGAAAACGAAACGAGCAGAGTCCAATGAACTCGGAACAAAGGTGTCAGGCAGGCAGTGGTGCACAGGACCAGGAACAGGAAATGAGTTTCTTGGGGGGCGAAAAGGCAACAAAGAGGTATCGAAACATGGGGGAGGGCTCTCAGGTAAGAATTCCCCGGGGACCCGGAGAGGCTGGCCGAGGACCAGTTCAGCCGGGGAAACCCCGAGGTCTTCTTTAACCGCGCTACGCAAACCCAGCAAAACCCACGGAAGACGTTCGACCCAGTCGCCACTTGTCAAGGAAGCACGGAGCGCGGCCTTAAGTGACCGGTGAAACCGTTTGCACATCCCATTAGCTTGCGGGTGGTATGCTGTGGTGCGGTGGACCTTGACTCCCAGGCCGTCAGCCATAGCAGACCAAAGCTCGGAAACAAACTGGGGGCCCCTGTCCGAGGTAATGTCAGCAGGGGGGCCGAAACGTGAAACCCACGTTGACAAAAACGCCCTGGCCACCGTCGCCGCTGTCGTGGACGCCAGGGGTACCGCCTCCGGCCACCTGGTTGTGCGGTCCACCACAGTCAAAAGGTGCGTGAAACCCTGTGACTGCGGCAAGGGACCAACCAGGTCCACATGAACGTGATCGAAACGCCTACCCGGGACACGGAAAGGCTCGAGGGGTGCCTGTGTGTGCCGGTGGATTTTCGAGCGTTGGCATGGGATACAAACCGCCGCCCATTCTTTCACCGTCTTGCGAAGGCCCGGCCAAACAAACCTGGCGCTGACCAGCTTGACCGAGGCCCGGACGCCGGGATGAGAGAGGGCATGCACCGAGTCAAAAACACGACGACGCCACGAAAGGGGAACCACCGGGTGGGGGCGGCCGGTGGAAACGTCGCAAAGAAGGTGCGGACCGCCGTCCCACACCGGGGTGTCCTCCAGCACGAGGCCCGTTTTTGTTGACTGAAGGGCAAGGACGTCCGGGTCAGCATGTTGCTCGGCGGCCATGGCAGCGTAGTCGATTCCGACATACACCGGAGAAACCAACACACGTGAGAGACAGTCAGCGACGTGATTGGACTTACCAGCCACATGCTGAATGTCTGTGGTAAACTCAGAAATGGCCGCCAACTGGCGCTGCTGGCGTGCGCTCCATGGGTCAGAGACCTTGGACATCGCAAACGTCAAAGGTTTGTGGTCAACGTACGCAGCAAAGTTGCGACCCTCGAGGAAAAAACGAAAATGCCGTGTTGCGAGGTGCAGGGCCAGCAACTCCCTGTCAAAAACACTGTACTTGCATTCAGCATCCCGGAGCGTACGACTGAAAAAGGCGAGCGGTTGCCAGAGACCTGAAACCCGCTGTTCCAACACTCCGCCCACTGCCACGTCCGAGGCGTCGGTGGTCAACGCGATCTCCGCCGACGGAAGCGGGTGGGCCAGCAGGGCGGCGTCAGCCAGCGCAGACTTGGCTGCGGAAAACGCACGGACGCGTTCAGGCAGCCAGTCAACCGGATCTTTGGCTGTTTTACCTTTTAAGGCAGCATAGAGTGGCTGTAGCAGGTGGGCAGCTCTGGGGAGAAAGCGGTTGTAAAAATTTATCATCCCCAAGAACTCCTGCAACGCTTTAACCGACGTGGGACGCGGGAAAGCCGAAACGGCCTGGACTCTGTCGGGCAACGGAACCACACCTTCAGCGGAAATGCGGTGCCCGAGGAAATCCAGAACAGGCAACCCAAACTGGCACTTGGAAGGGTTGATGATCAGGCCGTGCGCTTCCAAAAACCTGGCGCAGATGGGACTCGTGCTGGCGCGCTGAGCAGCTGGCCACCAATATATCGTCCAGATAAACAAAAACGAACGGCAGCCCACGCAAAACGGAGTCCATCAGCCGCTGAAAGGTCTGGGCGGCACCTTTCAGGCCAAACGGCATGCGCAAAAACTCGAACAAGCCGAAGGGGGTAATGACAGCGGTTTTAGGAACGTCTTCGGGGCGCACGGGAACCTGGTGATACCCCCGCACCAAGTCAATTTTAGAAAAAATCGACGTTCCGGCGAGATTGGCAGAAAAATCCTGAATGTGGGGGATGGGGTAACGGTCATTCTCCGTGGCATTATTTAAACGGCGGAAATCCCCGCATGGCCGCCACCGACCGTCCGATTTGGGCACCATGTGAAGCGGAGAGGCCCATGCACTGTTCGAACGCTGTACAATGCCAAGGCGCTCCATGGCTGCAAACTCTTCCCGAGCGACGGACAGTTTCGCGGGGTCGAGGCGGCGCGCGCGCGCGAACACCGGGGGCCCGACCGTGGGAATATAATGCTCAACCCCATGCTTCGTTACCGTGCTAGAGAAATTATGGACAGACAGCGATGGAAACTCTTAAAGCAAACGCTGAAAAGCATCCCCGGAGGTCACTACATTAGCCCGAATCAGGGGCTCGGCGGCCCGAGTAAAACAGGGTAGCGAAGAAAACGAGAGAGCATCGATTAAACGTCTGTTAGCGACATCGACAAGTAGTCCATGAGCACACAGGAAATCAGCACCCAAAATAGGTACAGAGCTAGCAGCAACAACAAAGTTCCACTGGAAATCCCGGCCATGAAAACAAACAGTCACCAACCTTTCCCCAAACGTTTTGATGGGAGAGCCGTTAGCAGCAATGAGCTGCGGCCCACAGTTCGCTGCTAGTCCGTCGGCAGCGGTAGGGGGAAGGAGGCTCTTCTGGGAGCCGGAGTCCACGAGAAAACGTCTCCCGGAGCGCGAGTCCTCTATGAAGAGCAGCCTTTCTGTATTGCCAGCTGGCGGGTCCGTTTCCCTGGGCCGTGAAAGCGCAAGGCGGCAGGCAGCGACGCGCTCTGTCGCCAAAACGCTGATGGTAGAAACAGATGCTCTTTCCGCGGTGCCGGCGTGTAGCAATCCCTGCCGTCAGCAAGGGGGCGGATGCTCCGGGGGAGGCAGGTGGAGGCGCAGAAGGTGCCGCCGGCGTGTCCGTAGCCAGGGCGTGAACGTCGAAAGTGCGGCTAGCCAGGAGAATACGATCCGCTTCTTCAGCCAGTGAGCGATAATCCTTCGCAGGCAGAAGCGGAGAGTTCGCGAGGACAGCTCTCACGGCGGCCGGTAGTTGGCGAAGGAAGAGGTGCACGAAGAGGAAACCACCGTCATCCGGCCCGAGCAACGATAGCATGTTCTCCATGAGCTCGAGCGCGGTACCGCCACCCAAGCCTGACAGGTTGAGGAGCTTTTCGGCTCGTTCGGCGTCGGAGAGGGCATAGCGCCGAAGAAGCAGCTCTTTGAGGGCGGCGTATTTCCCTTGGGCGGGTGGGTCCCGGAGGAGCGCCAGCGGGTCGAGCGAGGCCACCACATGGTGATACTTCGTGTCGTCAGCCGAGATGCCGTGAAGGGCGAACTGAGCCTCCACGTGTACGAACCATGATGGGGGGTCATGGAGCCAAAAGTCCGGCAGTTTCAGCGCCACAGCGAACGTAGCTGCAACAGGAGGCGGAGGTCCGGCGGCCGCTGATGCATCCATAGCGGAGTGTGCGTTATCTACGGCCCGTTGCATGATCGAGTCAGGGGTCACCAATGTGGAGGTAAGCATCAACGACACAGCTCTCAGTTCTCACTCCTTCTTTATTCGTCTCCAACATCAACTGCGCATATCGCGCCACAAAACACAGGAACACACTTCCTCTACACTGGGTGTGAGTGGAGCCCTCTAGTGGTCCACCACAGGATTACATTTTTTTATTTTTCTCTGATATCCGATCCAGTAATTTAGGTCAGTATCGGACTGATACCGATACGTAATATCGGATCGGTCCATCTCTAGTTATCAGTCAAAAAACTGATGTTGTAGAAGCAAGACCATTAAATATCTGATATGATAAATAATTTTGAATGGCGGACAAGGATGTTAGGAACAAATTATTTACAGTCCAGCTATGAGGCTCCTTAAGACCCTCCAGATGAGGCAGTTTGCTCGAGCTATCAGCAACCAGTGCTTTTCTAATACAGGTTTCACAATATCCATCACACTGGTTCTTCTTTTGTAGGCTGGAGAGATTAAAAGAAAGTCAGAATTTCAGTAGTGAGCAGGCTTTGGTAGTTCAGAAGAATATGGGGATGATTCACATGCATGTATACCTGCTCTGGAAGCACCACGTCATTGCCAGCGGATGCTGAGACACACAGTCACCTGCTGAGGGGACAGAGATTTTTAGAGTGAGTCAGCGGTAACAGAATGTTTTGAATGAATCAGAGCACAATCTGTCCTCTGTGCACTTGAGAAGCTGAGTGGCATCAATAAAAACTAATCCAAACAGGGCAGTGAGTCAGTGGGAGATGTCTGCAGAATCTCTCTCTGTCTTGGACACTGGTCCAAGCCTGGATAAAATCGATGGTCTGACTGATGTTATGGGTCAAAATATTCCATGAATAGAATAGTTTAATTTTGATCTTCTAAACCTGCTGCTAATAGGGCTACAAGCACAATCACACTACCCTAGCGAGGATTAAGATTTTATTTATATAATTTTCACCAAGAGTTGTATTTTTTAAACTGAGGTTTTCTGTGAGGATATTGGTCCGAATAAAAAAGCTGATGAGCCTTGCTCCTATCTATGTCACCTATAGATGGAAGAGTTTTTTTCTCCAATCAAATGAATATAAAAAGCACTCACTGTAAACCTGCATAAAGATCTTTTACACCAGCGGCTCATGTGGAAAGCAGTTATCAGGGATTCTGCTGTGTCAAAGTAGTAAAAAAGTACTAGGACTTTGTTGCTAAAGTTACAGTAGCTCGTTCATGTCCTGCCAAAATATGTAGTATTTGCCTCGTGCTACCATCTTAGTTTAGAAAGCTTTGTATGATTTCTCTCTCACATAACGTCCTGATCCAAAGCAAAGTGCAATGTAATTATACTAAAAGTTTGTTTTGTGAAATATACACAGAGAACTATTTACATCATTTAGCGCTTTTTTTGATTAAAGGGCATGCGCACGTGCATGGACTTACACGTGTGCTCGGAGATGCACATGAGCACAGTGAGTGCATTTCTCTTTGTGTTCCTTATGTGGTTTCGTATGCTCAAGAATTATTGTGCGCTTATACGTGTGCACTCGATACTGAAGACAGAGAAACGTGCATTGGAAGCAGAGTGGTGGAGGCAAGGGCAACATGACAGCACGCTTGGCTTGTTCAGCTGGTGACCCCGCTCATCACCTACCTCCAGGCTCTGCCTCTTCAAAAAACAATAGAATATTTACTGTGCCCGTCCAAGCAGTGGGCTGTGTGGATTGGAAGCCGCCCAAAAATTCAAGTTTATTAAAGTATCTGTATGTGGGAGACTTGGTGTATATAGCCAAAAAATAAATAAATTCTAGATTCAGCACCATCAAAGGCGTTGAACAATCACATTACTGCATGCTTTGTTTTGGTGTGGGGGTTTGTACATGACAGGGATTGTTTCAGCCATGCCTCCGTTGTAATTTAACAGGAGTTTATACTATTTTGTCATTCTTTAGCTTATGTATGTTTTTTAAAAAAGGACAGAGAAAACTTTTTAAAAAATGCCTGTTTGGCTAGTGTTTACAGTGATGTTTTAACTGAGTTTGATGTGTTTTCTGTGGTTTATTTACTCCAGTTTTATCTGAATAGAATCATCGAAGCATTATACTGTATTCAATTATAAATTCCCAGATAACATAAAAGTAATCCATTAGTTGCACTTATGAGAATATGGTGTAAGGTGCTAATATAAAAATGAAGGCACTAATGTGCTGCCTTTAATTTGATACTTCCCTGCAGGACCTGTTATGTGCTCTAAAAGCATTTACTACTCTACTGTAGGGTCGTACCTTTGTTGCCTTGGGTGCAGTTTATGGTAATCAGACATTATCTTACAGATTAAATGGTGAGATATGTTTGGTATTGTGTAGTAAGTGTGCCACAAACTCCGTAATGCCATAATCATGTATGTGGTAGGATACAGACTTTGAAATTATGACAGTAAGTGATAAAAGACAAATTCAGCTTTGTTTCATCTTGCTTTTCATCGTCACACAACCTGTACCAAACTGTCACAGCCTTAGAATAGCACAGTTTGCTGTAATATCTTTCAGTGTAACAAAAGCTGAGTTTGCACGAATACAAAAACCTGAAAATTTCAGGCAGATAAATTGTAAGGTGAAGCGTGAGTGAGAGTGTTAGGGGTGTGTGTATCTGTGTGTGTGTGTGTTTGTGTGTGTGTGTGTGTGTGGGGGGGGGGGGGGGGGTGCAAACAAAACAGAAAAATGATAGGACTGAAGTTCAGTTTAGAGGCCCACTCAAGGCGATGCTAAATGAGAGAGACAAACGGCGCCGAGTTGGAAAGGCGTATCTGATGAGATTCTGTGAGCATACACCACTCAGAAAACCTCTGAATGGTAGCAAATTGTTAATACAAAAGATTCATTGATATGCCTCAAGCATTGAATTATACACTGTCAGAGAAAAATATAGCAGAAGTGTCTCTTTTGTAGTAAAAAGCCAATGCATTCTCTAAAAGTAATTTATTTGGGCATTCATTTTGCTCTTTGTTTACACAGGGCAAGTTAAAAAAACAACAAAAAAAACGATAATAATATCCAGAGGATATTGCTGGCTTCTCTAAAGTATTTTTTTTTCTATTAAAATATCTTCTGGTTTCAATTCAAGTCAGTTTAATTTATATATCGCACAAAACCCCAACAACAGTTGTCTTAAGGCACGTTGTATTGTAAGGTAAACACAATAATACAGAGAAAAACCCCACAATCAGACCACTCCCCATGAGCAAGAAACTTGATGAGAGTGGGAACGAGAAAATCCCTTTTAACAGGAAGAAACCTTCAGAAGAAAAATACTTTGTGTTTTGTTTATTTTATTGAATAAATGAAGCATTTATTCAATAACAATGTCAATGAAATTAATATTCTTTTAGTAGTAAAAGCCTGGCATCAGAAACTAATGTTGGCTGCTCAATAAATCAAAGCTCATTGACCAGAACTGGATATTATTCTGATCAGTTATGGTTCTTGATAAACTTTTGACCACTCAACTGGAGCTTTGTTTTCCACTGCAACAGCCACGCTGGATAACAAGCTTTAAGGCAGACTTGTAAAACTGAGTTGGGAGATAGATTGTACATGTTTTACTTTAAAGAGCGATCCATGAATCCATTCGCCATGAGACATTTGTGTATTCAAAGATTTTTAGTTTGTTTTGTTGTTTTCTTTACACATGCCAGTAAAGCTGTGAAGTCAATAACAGAGAACTTCAGAAAGTCTAAGAAATGAAAAGAGGGCTGCAGCTACAGTGCACCATATATTTCTTCATCCAAAGCTCAATGTGATGGAGCTGAGATGGAATCGCTGAAGCACTATACTGTATTAAATTATGAATTCCCAGATACCATAAAAGTAATGCATTAGTTGTACATATGAGACTACTGGCCTAAGGTGCTATTATAAAAACAAAAGCAGTTATGTGTTGGTTTTAATTTGATACTCCCCTGCAGGACGTGTTATGTCCTCTAAAAGCTTTTACTATTCTGCTCCAGGTTTGTATTGTGGGTGCTTTAGATGCAGTTTATGGTAATCGCCGGGAGTGGCTACAGACATTCTGTATGTTAGTAGAAGTACAGATAATAGCGTTAAAACATACATAAATACATAAAGTGCTGATTCAACTTCTTTACTCAAGTAAAAGTGAAAAAGTACAGGTTCTGATATGTACTTAAAAGTATGAAAGTAAAAGTAGGATTATTCTCAGTCAGTTTTAGTGGCTCAGTGTGGGGAAAAGACTCAGTTCACAATCATTTCTATTTAGAGCTCCAGCAATCCTCTGTCTCTATGTTTTTACATGCTAGTTTTTATTTTGTGGCCTGTGTGCTTGTGTAGAAAACACTACTTTGTGATGCATGAAATAACCTGTCAATATTTTAAATGCTAACATGTAGCTAAATGTACTTTTTATATATTCATATTCGTTCATTTTTATTGTTGCCATAGGATCAAGGGAAGAAAATGATGCAGGACTTTGTCACGGCACTTTTATTGCACTCTTATAAATGTGAACTTGAATATAGGTGAAATCAGAGCCGTTCTTGTAAGTGTGCCCTAACCTCTGTTAATGTTCTTGTATGTGTCTTTCAACTCTCCTGAAGCCCAGATCATATTTCATGTTTTTATTGAAAAGAGCGCCCATTTGAGTTCATAATCGCCTCTGCATTACGCCAGGGGCTATTTCTCTCTCACGCGCGTCTGATTTATGTTTTAGTGATCTCTGCTTGTGGGCTCACATACTGTGTGAGTGCCGCTCGTGTCTGACCTGGATATCTCCGAGCGTTATAAAGTACTACAGGGAGTCTCGGGGTTTGAGAAATTGTGTGGATGGGGCAGTGCTGTGAGTATACATCTATTGTTAATAGGCCCTCAGCCCTAAGGGCCTCCTTCAGGGCCACATTAGGGGCTTCAGTAAACTGTTAGCCTCAACTTATTGTCAGTAAAAGAGCAAACCGTGGATACTGAAAACCAGGCGCAGTGGTGATTTCTCCATCTTCCATGCATTAGATATACACCGGTAGCCCCCTGAGGTTGATGGGGGATTTTGTCTGGTGCAGTGAACGCAATGCTCTTGGTTAACCACGTCACATTAAAGTTTTTGGTTGCTTGTTTTCTCATCTTTCCACAGTCCATCTGAGGGAGGTACGGCTGCTCTGTTAAAGCAGACTTACTTGTGGTTGTTTTCCAGAGTGTAATTTGCACATCAGGGAGAATGTTCCAGCTGTGATGAAAGGAAACTGATTTATAATTCATGAAGTTGTAAATTACTGTGCAACAGGCTAATGGGATATGTGCTGTTATGTAATGAAACGCAGCATAATGAAATTTAGGAATATTGTATGACCCTTTAAATGGCAACTCGAGTTTTTCAATAAATTTGGGCGTTAAGCTATGCGTGTCGAGTTTGTTCCGCTTTACTAGAAATAAAATTAGAATACAGACAACCACCACTGTGTTCAAAGTAAGGTGCTCTTTAAGAATTTATATCTACCTGGCAGCCTGAAAATAAATCAGTGGTATTATAAACAAAACAGCCTAACTCCGTTCTGAAATATCCAGTGCTCTCTTGTCACTGTCAGTGGCTACAATGGAAATAATTGACACTCTTTTGAAGTGATGCTTAAGACTCGGTTCCAGCGCAGGTCAGACATTCTTGAAAAATAAGTCATTAAAACTGGGAGATAAAAGAAAGGTAGAGGAGCAGATAAGCAGAGAAAGAGTGGACCAAAAAAAGACAGCACAACACAAGCACAAGCATGCTAAGGAAGCACGACTTCTTTGTTCTAACACCACGCTCAGGGAAAAAGGCTACATCAATGATGTTGGCTGTTTCCCTCAAATAGCATAAAAGAGAGGGGGTGGGGGGGTATGAGAGCCAGGCGAGAGGAGGGAGAAAGAGAGTGTAATCCATTTGAGATTCTGGAAAGGACTCAGTCCTCCCTGTCACTCGTCCATCCTTCCCAGGAAACACAAAGAGCATTATGCATGAAGCCCAGAAGGTCTCCGAGCACGCACCATGCTGTCGCCCAGCTCCACCATACAAAGTCACTCTGACACCATTTCTCCAGGAATTCACAATGCTGCATAACACAATGAAATACATCCAAATCAATGAGGGGTTAAGAGGTGATAATTCTTACAGCTTTCAGCCTTGACCACCTCCTCAGCGCTCCTATTGAAGTGTGACTAACAGCCAGTCACCTTTCAGATATGACATCTTTTTCCCTGTGGGTAGAGTTTGAATAAAAAATAGCATGGGGGAGAAAGATATGAAAGATATTTAAATCCATTGTCCTTTTCTTTTGAAGTCTCAAAGTGCTGTCTTGGGTTTTTTAGATTTCTGTGGGTTTTCTCTCATGTGCAAGTGCAAAACTTCCTTATTCTGCTCTAAAGTTGAGCGAAGAGATACAAGATAGGGATGTGGCAACCACCCAAACATTGTGCAGGTACCTTTTACAGATAAAGTTAGAGTAAAATCCACAGAAGGGAGGGTAAATAAAAAAAAGATAAAGGCTGAGTCAGATCATATGCCAAACAAGCTATGTGATGGCATGCCCCGATAAGACGAAGAAACAAAGAAGAGCTGCATTCACCTTTCTCTCTCTCTGTGTGTGTGTGTGTGTGTGTGTGTGTGTGTGTGTGTGTGTGTGTGTGTGTGTGTGTGTGTGTGTGTGTGTGTGTGTGTGTGTGTGTAAATATATATATGCATACACTTATATAAAATGCCGGCATGTTAGGCAATCTGGGACTGAATCAGTCGTAGATCCTAGCGTTCCAGACATCCATGCTGATGGTAACATGTCCTATTTTTGACTGCTTCCCATAGTCATCTCAATGCTTAACAACCATGTAATGTTTTGTGAATCAACTTCTGAAAAAGCTACCCATTTTATAACACCTGAAAGACTTTTGATGGCTTAGTAATGATAAGGAATAAGATGTAGTACTGATTAGGCAAACAAAAAGAGCATGCAACAAATGCAACTGTCACTCACTATTGTGTAAGCATGTGCAAACAATTTTACCATACAGTAATTAAAAAGGAGAGATTTATATGCAAATTTGTATTATTATTAAAATCAACATGAGGTCAGTCCATCTCTTTAATCTGAGCATGGCTCCAGAATACCATAATCACCTCCTGAGTTTTTCAGATTTATAGTATACTAGAGATGGCACGATACCACTTTTTTATGTCCGATACCGATATCATAAATTTGGATATCTGCCGATACCAATATGAATCCGATATAGTGTTTTTTAATCAATAAAAATGTTTTTTTTAATATCTTGCTGCTTTTTTTATAAGTTCATACTCAAGTTACAAAAACAAACACTAAAGCTATTCTGGTATACCTGTACTGTATGTAAAAAATACACTGCACCCAAAATATTTCATAGTTCAGCAAAACTGATCAATCTAATAACCTTAAACCTGCTCCATCCTTTCTATTCTGGTATTTTAAAGAGTACTTAGCAGAAATATTAAGCAACCTAACTAATAGGGTTGCAAACTTCCAGCAAAAAAAAAAAAAAAAAAATAGGGAACCACCCCACACCCTCCACCTCATGATGCTTAATCGACATAATCAACTTTAATTTGATGCAGGTTGGAGAAAAAAAATGCACATAAATCAATTATTTTTCAAGAATAATTAAATAGATTCAGCATCTTTCTTCAACAGAATTGCAGACTGCACAGATGGAAAAAGTACTATAGCTTACTAGGGTATATTAGACTTAATAGTTACTATATACAGTAATGGACTTCTATACATTTTTCATCAGATTAAAACTTTGAGTGTAAGATTCGGGTAATTATTTATTAAAAGCTACATATTTTAATTGAGAATAAGAAAGAAAAGTATGTCTTTGTGCCCTGCTTTTCCTGTCAATGCCCTATCGCCCCCCCTGGTTAAACTTTGCTAGATCCGCCCCTGCACAGTTACCAGCTGTCAGCTACATAGAAAAAGATCCTGGTGTAGAAAGTAATAATAAATAAATTCTAACAACAGCTGATCAAGCTGAAACGTGCTGCTGTTGTTCAGCTGCTGGTTTCCTCTTTATGGTGCAAAGTGGGCCAAAAACAAAGAAGAGAGACGGACTCACGACAGAAAAGCCGATCAGCTGATCATTGATCAGTTTCATGATTGAAGTAGCAGCAGGAGAGGAAGGAAGAGAGAGAGGCAGTTGCTCCATATGTTGTTAAGCTTATCGCTAAAATGCTTTACAAACATTCAGAGATGAACTTACACACTTGCTTTACTTCTCTGGGATAAATTTGTCGGAGATGAAATGCCGGTTTGGTAGCGAGGCTCCAAATGCTCAACCACAGCAGCTCTATCACGTGAGAACACTGCTCCTACGTGCTACGGTTATGAGGCGAGTTACGGCGTGTCGCAAGTTTTGTGAGGTGCTTTTTGAAATAACGGATCGATTACATTTTTTATTTCTCTCTGATATCCTATCCAGTAATTTAGGTCAGTATTGGACCGATACCGATACGTAATATCGGATCGATCCATCTCTATAGTATACCTATTCTTTATTTTCAACTTTGTAACATTTTAATGATTGTAACCTTATTTTTTCCATCTGTGAATCGATTCATGTCTTTTACACACTTCAGAATATCCAGATATCAGGTTATAGAGCCTTTTCCACTCCATAAAATCCACATTTTGGCTCCTTAGATCAACGCATCATCCACGCAGGAAACGAAGTGCACATGGGCTGCGTTTAGGCTACTGGATTTTAGGGGACATCATTCATCAACCACAAAACAAAGATTTAGATTAAAGGGATTACTTTTCCTGGTGAACTCCAGTTTTACAGCCAGGTGATGCCTGTTCCCGTGTTATTTTGTGACAGATGAATCAGACATAATATCAGAAGTGATTGAAGTGTTGAACTTGTGCTTTTTAGCTTTTCACTATAATTGTAAATTGGAGGTCCAAAGAGATGTTAGTGCAAGTGAAAGAGGGCATCATCAAGCTAAAAAAAAAAAACAAATAAACCTAACCCTCTCAGAGACAAAAACTGTCTGGTGCATTGTTAGAAAAAAAATAATTCACTCAGCAAGACCAAGATGATTGAAAGACAACAGAAGTGCATGATGAGAGAATTATTTCTGCCAAAAAAACAACTTCACAACATCTAAGCAAGTCATGAATATTCTTAGTGAGGTAGCTGTATCACTGTGAAGTTCTACGATGTAAAACCACTGGATGCACTCAAGAACAAGAACGTGAGTTTGAAAACATCTAAAAGAGCCTGGACGGTTTACGAGAGTAATATTTTGACAAAGTAAACCATTATTATCTTGTACCAGAATGATGGGATGAGAAAAGTATGGAGAAGGAGAGAAAAGTTATGATCCAAAAAGTAACATATTGACTGTCAAACACGGTGGAGGCAGTGTTATAGCATGGGTGTTTATGGCTGCCAGTGGAACTGAGCTACTAGTGTATACCTGACTGCTGATAGAAGTAGGAAGAAGAAAATATAGTGAAGTGTACAGGGCTATACTCTCTGCTTAGGTTCACACAAATGATGCAAAACTGATCAGACAGCACTTTACAGGGTACATGGATAATGATCCAAAGCAAACTGCAAAAGCAACCAAATCTTAGTTTCTCATGGTAAAGAAATTGGATATTTTTCAGTGGAAGGTCAGACACCTGTTCCACCTAATAGAGCATGCTTTCATGTTTTCATTAATAAATACAAAACTGAAGGACCCACAACTGAAGCAAGCTGCAGTAAAGGTCTGGCAAAGCCTCTCAAGGGAGGAAGCACAAACACACTAGTGATGTCTATGGGCTGTAGACTTCAGGCTTATGTTGACTGCAGAGGATTTTTTGATATATTGTTGGATTGTTCATTTGAGCCTCTAAAAATAGGAGCGTATGTATTAACACAGCTGAAATTTTTAAATGATTAATGTAAACTGGCTTCTGTAAGACTGAAAGCTGAAAGTCTGCACTTCAGTAGCATCTTGATTGCTTGCTTTAAACTCCACTGTTATGGTGTCGAGAGGCAAAATTACAAAAATTACAAAATTGCATAATTTGTTGGACAAAGCATCTTTACCCAACAGATTTTGGGCTTGTATATCTTTTTTTCTTCTTTACTCTACATAAAAAGCAGTGTGTTCCACTGCTCTTATATGACGTCTGCATTATGCTTAAAATTGGCCTGAGATGCACTGTTGTTAGCTGGTAATTATGTGTGTTCCACTGCTCTTATATGACGTCTGCATTATGCTTAAAATTGGCCTGAGATGCACTGTTGTTAGCTGGTAATTACACATAATTACCAGCTAATAATATAAACTGCAGGCTGCGCTGCTTCACAGGAAACTGCTTTTGTTACCTTTTGAGAATCAGTCCTTTGTCTGCTTGACTGGGCTTATCATACACGTGGCTTTAAAATCAGTCTGAAAGAAAAATCTGGTGTTTGTTGCTCGAGGCTCTGTGTTGTCCTGACAATGTTTACAATGGCTCATTTTGTGAAACCGGTAGTAGACAGTTGTCCCTGGCCTGAAAGTAAGGTAAGAAAGAAAAAAGTTGTAGACCCCTTTACTATTTTATCTTCCCTCCACAGCATGTGAAGAGAGCAGACTGTAATGCCAGTGCGCAAGAAAATATTTATGATTTTATTCTATCCATCCATTCATCATGCAGATGTTCAAAGAAGTTGAAACTAAGGAACGGCGGCTTGAAACACACATGTCAATTTAGAATTCTTCTGTGTCACACCACAGCCCGAGCCAGTGCAGGCAAATATTGGTTTTGTGTCAAAAAGCTACTTGAAAGTTGGATGTGTTAATCTTCCTGCTAATGGCCTAGCAAAGGCCTCCTTATTATTCTAGTCCCAGCCTCCCTCTACTGAGGGTGTCTTCACAAGGTTAATTAGTGGAGGGTCCCCCGAGGTTCCCCGTGCGATGTGGGCTTAGGATAGTGGAGGTGCCTCTACACAAACAAGGTTAATGGAGCCTCAGATAACTCCCTCCTACTTTTTCCCTCATCCACATGCATCCACATGGAGAGTGTTACTGTGCTTTATTCATTCATCTGCCTTTGAGGTGGAAGGGCTGTTTGCCTGGGAAGTCTGAAGTATAAGGTATTAGCCATTGAAATGACATTTGCATCTGCTCGTGGTCATTGCTTATTTAAGTAATGTTTCAGCTGGCAATGCGAAATGGCAGTATGGTAAACAGCCAACTGCTGTTTCCAGCAATAAGAAGTTAAATCATCATGTGTCAGCATGCAGAAAGAGCAGCAACGGGAGAACATTTTCAGGGCAGAAAAATGCATTTGGATATCATTTTTACCCGGAAAACCATTTCGGGAACCATCATCCATCAATGATCTCGCAGCGTAGCAGCTTTTCTGATGTAGGCAATAATGTTCTATTGAGCTAATCCCAAGCCCACGGGTGTATATGTCATCATTTCCCGAGAGACAGAGGCGGTAACACAAGGCTTAAATCAAAAGAATAACCCAAGAGTGGAGGAGGCCCTTCGAAGGTCACTATGTCACAAAAAAAACCTTTGCATCCAGAGTAAATGTGAGCCCACTCCGAATAGCACCCCTGAATAAAGTGTGTCTTTAAGTCATTCCCTACCGGCACGCATATCTGAACGTCTCTCCTGGGATGGCAGGCATGCAACTGCAGATGGTAATCGCAGCGACTCGCACTTGGATGATAGCTCATGTGCTATTAACGTGTTTACTTTACATACCACATGCTAAGAGAGCAGGCCAACGTAGATTTGTGTGTGTCCGCCTACACATCTTGTTGTCCAAGTTGAGATAGCACCTCAGAGGGAAAACGACGGCAAGCGCCCCGCTGCTTCTTTGAGGTCACAGGCGAGGAGGGTGTTGATATGCTGGAGGTCTGTAAGGGGAGTGAAAGGCAGCAGAGGAGCAGGTAAAAGTTTTAAAGCATGACCCAGTCCTCCTTTGGTGACGAAGGTGGCACAGCAGGTGGTGAGGCTTGTGAAGGGATCTGGCTCCTCTTACACTCATATGCACATCTAAGCACTCTCTCTGCCTCTGCTGGCCTTGTCACCACTGAGCTCTGAGTGTT
Organism: Maylandia zebra; assembly: GCF_041146795.1. Lineage (NCBI taxonomy): Eukaryota > Metazoa > Chordata > Actinopteri > Cichliformes > Cichlidae > Maylandia > Maylandia zebra. Next base: position 14,153,026 of record NC_135171.1, read on the forward strand.
GGTGTTTGTGTGGGGAGGATGTGCAGCTTTTTGTTTTTTTCTGTGTGTCCATGCATGTTTGTGTGCTTGGTTTTGTTTGGACTATGAATTCCATGCTCCCCAGTGCACTGAGCCATGCTGTGTGTGATACTGAAGCCTGAAATAAAACAGGGCCATCTATTGAAGCCAGCTTTTTTAGATGTCACCCCTCCTCGTGCTGTTGAAGTTGAGAGTTTGTCAACATTTGCTTTCCTTTGTGGGAATCCAAGTAAGCCTCTCTAACCCCCCGCTCCTTCTGCACTGCAGCAGAACCCCTTAATGCAAAGGATCTACTTAGTATCGCCGTTGCTACATGCATTTACTCCCAAGCATTTATGATTAGCAGATCAATCACCTCCACGAATGCTCGGACTTTCTGCGCTATCGCAATATTATCTCGCTCCAGCTTTGATCAAAGCTAGTTATTTCCACCCAGGAAGCAAATGCAAAACCTGCAGGAGCATCACGCGCTCACAGGCCCAACACTTCACAAGCTTTGTTTGATGCATCTGTCTCTAAGCATGGGACTGACTATGTTATTCCACAACACATTAATGGAGGGCCTCCAGCTGAGTATGGCTGACAGACATCTGGGGGAGAGAGACAGCTAAGATGTGGCAGCTCCTGTTGCTGTATTGATTCCCTCTCCAGCTCTGACATTCAGAGCAGACACAAGCCAAGCTTTGGCAGTCTTATGTTCTTGGGCTGTTATGGATTTTACGGTAGAAAAGTGAAAGTTATAGAGGGTAATGCTGAGGTATGTCAGTCGACCCTTGGGAAAAGTCTACCCCGCTTTTCTTCCGGAGTAAAATATGTTTGCTGTGTCATAATCTTTCCAAACTCTCTGGGAGAAATGAGGATAAAAGAAAGGTCTTGGACTCATGCATATGCATTGTCGTGACATTGTGAACTCTAAGGGTTAGCACAGAAAATGATGAGTAACTATGTTTGCCGTCTGTCATATCAAAAGATGTGCTGAGCACAGGGTGGCAATGACCCGATCCCACTCTTTCACTTTCTCTCTTGTCCGATCTCTGTCGCTCTCAGCTCTCCGTAGCATCTTCCTTGCCTATTTTAATTTCCCTGTCAGGCAGTCTGCTTTCTGTCTGTTTGGCTAAGCTGCAAGATTCCTTGCTTGTTGACTCAGCAGTTAAGTGCATTAATTCCCCATCTCTCTCATTACTTTGGCATTCTGTCAGGTAGAAAACAAAACTCTCCTCTGGCTAGTCAATGCCACATGATTCTGTACATAAACATAGTATAAAACAGCCTTTAAAACATGAGTTTTCACTGAGATCGCCGCTCTGTTACAAGCCTACTTTTGGAACTTGTATGCAAAGTTAGTCCCTTACTCTTAAATGCTCGGCATGGACTTTTGGCCTCACTGCATATATATATACATTTATTCAGAGAGGTCACACTTAGTAAGTTGGTGCTTTTCCATTTCTGCTTTGTGTGAATGGAGACTGAATAAAATGAACACACTGATCTGCATTCAGTCCAAAAAAATAAAGGGTCATTGAAGTGTCCAGGTTCTATGTCAGCGTGACACTGACAGACAGCCAAGCAAACCTTCTGGATGCTTTTAGTTTCATCTTTCTCTTCCGTGTGATCTGCTATGCTGTCCAACCAGTCACGTTAATGAGAGGGGCAAAGTGTTGCTGAAACGGCCTCATTGACGTTTGAAGAGGTATAGTCAGGATCACTGTGGAGAATTCTCTTTTGAGCTCACATGCGGGAAGTGTGGTTAACAGACAGCTCAGAGATAAGCAGAGACACACAGAGAAGAAGGGGCAGAGAAAGCCGAAACAAAGAGACACTGGAAGAACAACAAGGGCAAGAAACGACTTAAAGTAGCACGGTCAGTGCAAACAGAGAAAAAGAGAGAGGCACCCGAGACACGAATTAAAAAGAAAAAGATGGCAGAGGAGCAGAGACTGACAGTGTGGTCCAGACTCTGGGCATGCTCAGTGTGTCAGCTCCTCGCCTGATCACTGCAGGTTGTTAGCCAACCACCCCTCTGCTATTTTGGTGACAGAAGCATCAGGGCTAACCGCACAACCTGTTGGGAACTGTGAGTTTTCATCCCTGGTATTTTCATGGCTGTCAAGTTATTGAGTGGAAACTGACAATGGATAATTGAGTGAAACCACAAATTAGTTGCCCTGCCTGCACACTTACTCATGTTGCTCCCGGGAGAAAAAAAAGGGTGGGGGAAAAAAAGAACGATAAGACAAGATCACATATGTTATAAGATAAGATAAGATAAGACTTTATTGATCCCACAACGGGGAAATTGTTGCGTCACCTCAGCTCAGGTACAGATATCAGAAGGAAATACAAAAATACAAATAAGTACAATAAACTATATAGCTTGATATAGCTATTGTACCACTCACCACCCGCTGGTGCAGGGTCCGCTCTTCGGCAAAGGTTTCTCCATTTGGTTCTGTCCAAGGCGTCCTCAGGTTTCAAAAATAAAACTATGAAGACACTTAAAATAAATTTCCTGTGGTGGGAAACTATTTTGTGCAACTTTTTTGTATTTACAGTTTTGAGGGATAAGCCTCTTAAATTTCTCTAACTAGAAATATATGTTAAAAAAACAAAAAGGATTTTCAATTTTTTTGTAGTTTATTGCACTTTTTTGCAAGTTATGTAATTACTATGCACTTAATGCATGCATATTATTAAAATGTGGGCTATAATCGTTGTATTGATGTATATCATCTTAAGGGCAGGGATAGCTCAGTAGGTAAAGTGGTCACCCCATGATCGGAAGGTCGGCGGTTCGAATCCACTTAACGGCTACCCTGAGGTACCCCTGAGCAAGGTACCGTCCCTACACACTGCTCCCCGGGCGCCTGCTTAGTGGGCTGCCCACTGCTTCACTGAGTGAATGGGTCAAATGCAGAGAAAAACAAGTAATTTCCCCATGGGGATCAATAAAGTATCCATTATTATTATTATTATTATTATTGAAATGCTCCCAAAAATGGCACTACAACATATAAATTTATAAAATATACTCTGGCGGACTTGGTTCTATAGGTCTTAAAGGGTTAACAGAGTCCTGCAGACTCCGAAGGACCTCAGTCTCCTCAGCAGGTGGAGTCGACTTCTTATACAGGATGTCTGTATTTGTAGTCCAGTGCAGTTTATTGTTGAGGTGAACACCCAGGTACTTATAAGAGTCCACTATCTCAATGTCTTTCCCTTGGATGTTCACCGATGTTGTAGGGGGTGACTTCCTCCTGGAGTCTATGATCATCTCCTTTGTCTTGCCAGCGTTGATTTGGAGTACGTTGGTCTCACAACAGCCAACAAAGTCACTGACGACCCCCCTGTATTCCTGATCATTCCCGTCTGATACGCATCCAATGATGGCTGTATCATCTGAGAACTTCTGTAGATGACAATCGTCCGAATTATAACAGAAGTCTGAAGTGTAAAGGCTGAAGAGGAAAGGTGAGAGAACCGTGCCCTGTGGTGCCCCCGTGCTGCAGATTACCACCTCGGACACACAGTCATGGAGCCTCATATACTGTGGTCTGTTGGTAAGGTAGTCGATGGTCCATGCAGTCAGCTGTTTGCCTACTCCGGCTCCCTCCAGCTTTCCTCTCAGTAGTGCATGTTGGTTGGTGTTGAAAGCACTGGAGAAGTCAAAAAACATGATCCTCACAGTGCTCCCCGCCTGCTCTAGGTGAGAGAGGGATCAGTGTAACAGGTAGATGACAGCGTCATCCACCCCCATTCCAGAATGGTAGGAGAACTGCAGGGGGTCCATCACTGAGCCCACCAGTGGCCGAAGGTGGTGCAGGATGGTCTTCATCAGATGAGAAGTCAAGGCAACAGGCCTGAAGTGGTTGGGCTCCCTGGGGTGTGCAATTTCTGGCACCGGAACCACACAGGAAGTCTTCCACAGTTCAGGAACCCTCTCCAGGCTCAGGCTCAGGTTGAAGATGTACAGGGCCACCTGACAGAGCTGGTCTGCACAGTCCCTGAGCAGTCTGGAGCAGATTCCATCCGGACCTGCTGCCTTCCTTGCCTTCGTCCTCTTAAGCTGATTTCTCACCTGATCAACTGTGAAGTAGATGTGAGGCTGGGCTGGAGTGGGGGGTGGGGCTGGCTTTGTTGTGGGTAGATGTGTTATGTATCTGAAATGAACACAAGCTGCTTTAGTCACACTGTTTTGTGCTATAAAACATTCAGCCATTTTCTTCCATTTATCCAAATCAGAGTAAGTGGAAGGGAAAAAGATGAGGTACACGGTGGGCAGGTTGCTAATCTTTCACAGAGCTAAAACTTAGTGTTAATTTAGAGTGACTAGTTATCCTAAAGCCACTAATTGTATGTCTTTGGACTGTGGGAGAAAGCTAGATTACTCAGAGAGAACCCACACAGACAGGGGGGAGAACATGCAAGCTCCACACCGAAGGGCCCCAGACCTTCTTGCTGTGAGGTAACAGTGCAACACACATCCTACCTCACGATTCACCTGAATCCTAGTGAAACATTTTAAGAATTTTATGTGTGATTAAAATGTTTTTTTTTAAATTAACTTTTGTTTTAGTCAAAGAAAGGAGGCACAAACAGCAAATACCCTGCTTTTCTGGTGCATTTAAAAAGTATCACTGACTTGAAAATCAGCACGTACTTCTAGTTGTGTATTCATATATGTAGATATCGTTGTACTTTGTGAACTGCCCATTGAAAACAAATTCAATTTGTGTTAGAAAGTTTAGGTAGTTTTGAAAAGAATACAAAGCAACAATAGCTGCTTTGTATTCTGGGATTAAAATGACATGATTGCTCCGAGTGCAGACAAAAACACAGGTTTTGTTCTGAGCGACAGGACAACATCTCAAATTTAAAAAAAAAGCTGAATTGTATTAGTTAGGGCCATTGATATTCTGACAGTCCTGTTTGAATATCAGTTCCTTGGAGAGAAGAAAATGTCCCTGGTGAGAGAGAGAGAAAAAGAAACAAAATGCTTTAAAATGCTCACGCGAATCATCTTTTAGTCATTCTGCTGGGCTCCCACTCTCAGTGATTTTGTTTTTTTTAATACTTAAGTTACACACGCCACTCTTCACTGACACAAAGACACTGGGTGGACTTTTTATACATTCGGTAGGATTTGTTGACACACCCAGATATTATGCTGGTGCAGCAATTTTCACTTCATTTGTGCAGTTACTGTGCTAAGGTTTTTTTGTTTTTTTTTTAAAGCTGGCAACCACAGAATATTTTCAATGTGTGAAATATGGATCACTGACTTCCAAAAAGCTCTCACCCACAAGCTGGGGGGGAGGTTAAGAGCAAAAAAAAAAAAAAAAAAATCAAATAAACATGAGGCAAATTCTCTCCCCGTTGACATCAAAGTGGCTCACATTTGCAAATTTTTCTTCTTTCAAAGTTTTTCAGGGGTTTATCATTTCAACTTACTTATTGACCATAAAAGGTCTCCAGAAAAAGAAAAAAAAAGATCCTTTGGTTGTAGCTGTTCATCATCATCTCCTCCCCTCCGTCATGTCCTCTCTAGCCTGCTGACACTGATGGTTTCTAAGTGAGTATCTCATCCAACTCTCCCTCTCTCTCTCCTCCTGTCATAATCACTGCTCTTTATGATCGGTTTGCCCTCTCTGCCCTTTCAAGATGCGGCGTGTAATGAGGGCTCTGGAGAACTATGTGAGTGGGCTATTTAGCTATTCAGACAAGATCAGCTCACACATCCCACGCTCTCTCTCGCTCGACTCCCTACCAATACCTTTCAGCTGAGTGCAGTGATTGTTTGTCCTGCTCACAAGGTCACACTGTGGATGGAGCCGGAGCAGCTCCGCATTCAACATCCATGACGGGCCTTTTAGTGTCTGCTCACCACATGGAAATTGAATGATTAAAATGGGCGATTTAAATATTCAATTCGATACTACTGTCAAATTATTTTGTATAGCTTAATAGCTGCAAAGGCAACATAAAGGGTCAGTTTTCTCAAATTAAAATAATAATTATAACATAAAAGACATATTTCCTCCCACCAAAATCTGTGCACGCCGTATGAATCCATCATATTTTACACCAGCAGCAGCTTTTCTTTTTTTTTTTTTTGCAATACTGCCAGAACTCATTAACCTTGAGTTTCAAGTACTGCTTGTACATGCTGTTTGCAGACACATTAATAAGCAGCAAATAATATTATTTCTATTAAGGCCCCCCAAAAAACTTGAAACTTACTCTGCAACCTTCCCCACCCACTGGATAAACAAATTATGTCCATGAGTGCTTATAGATGAACCTGTACAAATTCTTCCTGCAATTCATGTCCAGTCTGCTTGTGTGGGTTTTCCTCCCACAGTGCAAAGCCAAGCATGTTACATTAATTGTGGAGTTGATCCCCAGTTAAGAAAACGAATGGATGCATTTCCAGCAATGAGACTGAAACTAATACACACACACATCCTCCCCATCCATCCAAGCAATCAACCCCAAACGCAAAACAAAGACTGTATGCACTATGTGAGTCAGCACATTATAAATCCAAGTTATACATATATGCAGTAAAAATGTTTAGTTTGTTTGTGCCCTTTTCTTATGTCCTTTGATTCTTAACATTAGTGGAAAATTAACTCATATTGCTGTTTTTAATAATATTATTTATTATGATTTTCAGTTGTGATTGTTCATCACACATTAGTAACATAACTATTTTAAATCACATCTAATTTACCACATAAAAGTGTTAAATTGGAACAGATCGAAAGCGCATCAAATCTGACTTTTTTGACCCAATGCGACCCATATCCGATCATGGTGTGACAGTGTGAACGGCACAAATCCGATATTTTCAAATCCGATCTGGGTCACTTTCGTATGTGGTACTGAATCCGATACATAGCTGATGTTTCAGAAAGCAACTGCTGTGTGAACGGTCATGTCGCATTAAATCCGTCTTTTACGTCACTGACACAAGACAGACGCCAATTATCAGCGCCCGAGAAGACACTGTGAACGCTTCCTGGCCATCCAGTGTAGATGTTGAAACTGTTGGGAAAACAACTTTGAAGAAACGTGAACATTTTATTTGTACTGTATAATCTGCAGATTCTGACAGAAATCTGCAAATATCCTTTGGAGCACCGCTCCTCTCTAAAACAGCAATAAGGATAATTATTAAGGCCATATGTAAATAACAAAATAACTTAAAGCAAAATTGGGAAACGTAAAGTCCGAAACAAGTCTTTATATTAAGGGTCTAAACAGAGCGCGTTGTGTGTGACGTCTTCTTTTGCTTTGAGGGTTCACACTAGAGCGCATTTGCTGTCACATTTTATTTGTAGTGTGAACAAGCAGACAAGAAAATCGGATTTGATCAAAAAATCGGAACTGAGCATTAAGACCTGCAGTGTGAACGTAGCCTAAGATTCAAAGCTTATTACATTAGAAAAAAGGAAAAAAAGAAAAAACCTGCATGTGTAACATGAGTTTAATAATAGAATCTAAACTCTTCTTCAGTTGGTTAAAAACCACAAATTCCCAGAGATATTCTGAGGACAGAAACTCAGGGTCCTGTGTGGCAGTTGTAACACTGCACACGCTAACATGTACTACTTATGTAACGTGTAAGGGAGAAAATGAACATTAAAACTTAATAACAACAAGTTTTACAATCTTTGGTTTTACCCCACATATTGCTCAGTTACAGTATTTGGTCTAATGCTTAGATGACCCCATTAAGACCTCAGTAAGATCTAGATTGCTCAAAACAGCGATGCCCATCTTGCGCAGTGTCCACTGAGGGACACATACCAGGCTGGACATTTCTTCCTGTTAGAAGCGAGTTTTTCCTTCCCACTGTCACCAAGTGCTTGCTCATAGAGGGTCATCTGATTGTTGGGTAATAGAGAATAGAGAAGTCACAAGTTAGGACTAATAATACTCCTAACTTTACAATATAAAGCGCCTTGAAGGATTTGATTTTAGACAAAGAGAAATTGCTAGATCGTTAGATTTTTAATCTACTCTGTTCTCACCTCTGTCCCTGTAGTTTAGACTAAGCGCCAACAATGTCCATGCCTGCTAAACGTGCACACCTGCCTCCACCGTGTGCATGCGTCTTTTAGAAGCACCGCCCACCTCTGATTCTTGACCTATGATCGCTCATAGGCTTTCAGCGTCATCTCCCGTTGGACTTGCGTGTCAACATGGCGGCTTCCATGGCATCCCAGGCTGTAGCGAAAGGACTGAGGATAGCTACTTCAAAGCACATACTTCTTGATAAAGCGAAGGTAGCGTCACAGCTTCTCTTGCTGATGTTACGGTCTGCTGCTCGGGCTGGGTGGCTTCGTCGCTGACAGCGTCTCACGGCTAGGGTTAGCAAGTTAGCATGTGTGAGCGGACAGAGGTTTGACAGATCAAAGTTGAACAGTGTGACAGTTCACAGGTGACGTAACAATGCCGTCTTCAAGTCCTGCAGTAGCTCTAATCATGGAGGCTGTTAAATATACGCGCTGCTCTACAAATGATAGTTATTCGGCAAGAGCTTGTTTGAGTAAAGCTTTTCTAATGCGCTCCTGCATGTGAATGTTACTCGTGTACACTGTCTGTCACTATAACTGTGAGTCTGTAAGTTTGTGCGTTTAAGATATTTTTAATTTTTCTTTATTGCGTATAATTGAACTGCAAGGGTCTTCTCGTCAGTAAGTTATTTTGCATGCTTAGGTTCAGCACTTCTACAGTGGGCTGTGTGACCTCTGATGAGCAAAAGTCATAGTGAACAAAACCTCCAGCCTGGCCCCATTTCAGATAAGACCCGAGTAAAAAAGGTTAACCCTTGCACTTTGAGCTTCCAGCATGTGCGTGTGAGCTGGCAACAGCAGCCAGCAGAATTCGCCTGATTAGAGTTGTCTAAGTACACAGTGGCAAATGCTTACAGTTGCACAGTTTCTCATTTAGCAAACAAAGCATTTGGTCTGGTAATTGCAAAGAGTCTTAAACATGCTGCCAGAGCTGCAAGACATAAATCCCCACACCCCTGCACTGTATTGACTAACAAACAAACCCAGTCACACAGAGTTGTGCTTTCATAATACATTTCAAAGCTCCAGGACGAACAGATGAATAAATTAGCATGATATGCTGTACTGTCAGTTTGATGCTTTTCTGCGCAGTCGGTATCTGAGAACTGGTCTTTCAGGTTGAGGTGCTTGCATAGGTATTTGGAACATTAGTACAAATCACCATAGTGGGTGGACAAAGCAGGGACATCTCATGCTGTGTTTACCTTTCATATTTACTCCCAGATGGATTCAAATGGATGGTAACTTATCATCAAACAGATTTCATGTGCAGTGTGGTAGAGTATTTTTTTATATAGGTGTTGTACCTGGAGGAAAGGTGATTGACTGAAAAATAATTGTGCTTTATGCTGATAGAAAAGAAAATATGTAAATTGAACTTCTTCTTTTATCCAAATTTGTCCAGATTAGCTTGGTAAGCTCCTAATACTAAAACTATTAGACATAATTACATGCTACGTCTCAGTATCAGAATTCATTATTATTGCTTTTCAGCTTTAATATTATGACTTATTACAAAGTATTGTCAGAAACGCATGGAGGTTTTCTTTTTGTGTTTTTGATATGTCTTATGTTAAACTAGTTGCTTGCTTCTCTGCAACCATTACTAAAGTATAGAGAGGCCAAGTAATGGCCCACACTTTACTCCGATTATAAACCTGCATATATCTGTGCGTCATGCCTCCCCCCCCCTCCCCCCCCTTTTCTTCATGTGGCTATTGCACATAGCTGCATTACTTTCTTAGTCCTTCCAAAATGTGGGCAACCTACAGCTTACCTTGCCGGAACATCTTGGATTGGATGCTGCTTTGATAATGTGCTCTTCACACTGTGCCTTCTATTTAGCCATGTGTCTGTGTCTGTGTTGTTTTTTTTTTTCATGATTGAAAACCTTTGGTTAATGTTATTACCTAAATAAAAACAATGTCCCAACCAAGGCAACAAATTGCATGAAACATTTCCATTATTTCTTTTCTCATTTTCCACCAACACATTCCTTAGAGCAGGGAATGGGACCCCCTGTAAAGGCTGCAATTATTATAATTTTTTTCCTCCAGCATTAGAAAAAATGCTCTATAGGATTACTAAATCTGCTATTATTATATATCAAATATAAGTGTTTTTTATTTATTTAAAAAAATATATTTTTCATCCATCTAAGAAAGCAACTGTCAGTTTGCTAGTGGACGACAACTTCGCTCTTATTTTGAAAGGTCATTTGACGTTTAAAATCTGGCCTTTCCAACTCCTGTTTTTCCAACTGGCTATCTTGCTAGCCGGGGGTGGAAAAAGAAGTGTGTTTCTTTTTTAGCACTTACAGCACCAACTATATGAAATATCTCTGAAATTGAGGAACCTGCATCAATAACCAGCCTATCTGCATAAGGTAAAATTTAGATATGTCAGTGGAGGCCTGAGACCTGGCCTGAACTGTTCCTTTAAAAAGTAAACTCTAACAAAAGTTTTTATCTCATGTTTACTGGCTCTTTACCTGCTCGTCTTCTGCTTCTTTCACTTCTTTCGCTTCTGTCTCTCTCTTTCTCTCGTTCGGGCCAGGTGATAAGAGTAATGATCGGGGATTTTCTCTGGTGTGTAGCACAGTATCAGGGCCTGAACAGATTAACAGTCAGGTATCGCTACAATAGAATCAAATCAGCTTTGACAGTATGTCAGCTAAGCTGTGGAATTCAATTTGCAATGATTTGTCACCAACAATGCACAGGACATTGCAATATTCAGATGGTTAGGCTCCAAGATACTCCTTAAAGGAGGAGTGAGATGTTATTTTTTTTTCTCTCTCACACTCTCTCTCTCTCATAAATCAAATCTCCTGAATTCTTGTCTGCACACCGAGATAATCCTCGGGTTGTTTTTCACTGTCGCTGCACAGGGATGAATTTGTAAACCTTTGCTAAGTTTTTATTTTTTGTGTGGCGAGCGTGCTTGGTAATACCCCAACTGTGTTGAAGCCCAGCGTGGTTTGAAGGGGTACACTGGGAAGAAAGGTGTCTCAATGAGACTCAGTCCTGAATATTTTACAGAACAGGGTGGAGAGCCCTCTGCTTGCAACGGCTTCTTTTGCTGGAACTTCAAACGACGGGAGGCTCCCCCATCTGTCTCAGCAAGAACACATTTACATTTCCTCCCCGCAAGGGATACTGGAGGACGAAGTTGGCTCTAACTGGATTTGAATATCGTTCGCCAAGGTTAATAGCCATTTCTGTAGCTGGTGAGGTGCTTAGGCTTTTTCAATAATTTAGAGCGGCTGCAGTCATTAGGAAATGTTGCCAGCCTCTGCAATGAGTAAATGCGCTCCTATCAGCTTAACTTATGCTGTTGTGCCTGTGTAGATAATGAGGGAGAAGTGGGAGTAACGCTGAAAATTACTTGAGAAAACAATGTCAGTGATGGCTGACAGGCGTAATTCATTAAAAGTGCAGTATATTGAAGATCATGTTCAGCTTCTCTATCATTTGTGAAATGAGACCTTCAAAGATTGAGTTTTCCTGGAACTACCCTTTGTGCAAGTCATAGGGATCCGATTCATTGAAAATTCTGACTGGGTCTGGCTGGCTGATCTCTCTGTGCCATAAAGGCGGTGATTCCACTAGCACTGCGTGAGTGAAGAGACTGTGTTACAGAGCACAATGGCTGCTGCCACTTGTAATAAGTACGCTGTAGTACTCTTTGCACAGTTTTGCCTAGATATCGACCATCTCGCCTGCTTAACCTTGGCATGCATGCCATGATCATTTTTAAAGTGGTGACGGCATATTAATCTGAACTTATTGATGAACAAGATAATTAAGCCATCAGCTAAAACCAGTGCGTGGCTGTTAAAGCACAAGGGGAAGGCTTTTGCAATTCATGAGCTGTGACTGAAGGTTTGTGCCTGTGGCAAAGTTCACAGATATATGGGACTGAACTTTGCCACAGTTGTGCATCCTTGTATTAACTTCTCCTTATTTACTGCATTATCTTCCCTTTAGACCTGACACCTTTGAATCTGACTCCCTCCTCATATTAACTATGCTAATTACTGAAATCCCTATCTGTAGAGACACAACAGTCAGGTTTTCCTTTCTTAAGCCTGTCTGCAGGAGATTAGACCTGCCCTGCCTAAAGACCTGCCAATGATGCAAATCTCACTGATCTAAATCCTGGAGCCATGCTCTACTGCTTCCGTCTCTATCTCTGCTCCGCTGTTCTATCCCCGGCTCTGTAACAGGCAGATGTCATTTCTCTCTCCTTACTAAAATGGTCTGAGCGTGACCTTTTTAAAAGGCAAGGGCAAAAAAAAAAAGCTACAAGTGGCTGCTAGCAGTAATAAGAGCAACAGCGCATCTTTTGTGCAATAACCAGACCCAAATTTAATTTATCACTTTTTTTATTTATTTGTTTTGTCCATGTGATCAGAAAGGTAAATTCAGAAAAAGTAAAGTTCTATAGTATAAAGTGCCTTTCTCTGGTAGCTACAACAGAATGAATAGGCCAATCATTTGAAACGCTTTAACATGCATAACTTTTTAAAGGGGGTTATGTAACCTGCAATTTTATTTATTTATTTATTTATTTATTTATTTATTTATTTATTTATTTTTTTGATAAACTAAATAACCTATTCATGCTTTCATCCAAATCTATAGAGGCACTGCCACAGTTGAGGGGTAGAGAGAGGCACTTGTGCCACGAACACTCAAGCACTATATTAATTAGAGCAGATAAGGCTCTTTGAATTAGTCCACTAAAGCTTCATGAGGCATACTCGTGCTGCTTTAAATGGAAAGCATGGCTGTGATTCATACTGGCATGTTTGTGAACACAGCTTCTTCGCGTCGTCCATCTCTCTTATTTTATGTCACCTCTAGCACAGCTTACTACGCAGCGCTTGTCTTATCGCAAGACAGTTTGTATTTATGAGATGCAACGAAGTAGCCAAGTGCCACCTCATTAACAGAGTAACACTGTGCGATCAGTATAGCAGTGACTCTGATAGTCACACAGAGGACTGCTCAATGTGATTCAGCATGTGCGAGTGCGAATGGACACTATAAATTTCCCCTTTTAATTTTTCCTTGGATGGTTAGCTGAATGGATGGGGAAAAGAGATGAGTTCATAACCTGAATGGGAACAAATCAATTACATAGAATTGATGAACTGGCAATCTGTTAATTTCTTAAACATTTGATAATGCCCCTTAAGGAGCATTCTGGTTAATTAAGTCTGCAGTCATTTGTCTTAACTAATTAGGCAGTGTCATTTCAAAGGGTTAGGGACTGGCCATGACAAATAATGAGGATTTTAACCTCACCAGACATCTGGGAATACCACTTAATAATATGTGATATTCGGTGACTGTGATTCGCAGTTTGGAACAAGTGCATTGGTTTGTAATAGATGAGAGTAAGGACTCATTTTTGTGCAGAAAAAATGGGACTTAACAGCCAATAATAACATGTCAGTGTGTTGCCAAAATTGCTCAAAAATGCTTAACTCTATTGTGATACATTAAAGAAAAATGTTCTTGTATACGGTTTAATGCATCGGTATTGAAACATACTGTTGTCCTGAAAAGTAATTGTTTCTGTACAACAATAACAACAATAACAAAAAAGATGTGCATGGGAGGGCATGAGTGGGGAGAGCGGTGTGCCAACCAAACCTCATTTAAAAATCTGGCCTTGTCAGCTCTTGTTGTGAGAAGTAGGTGCCACTTTTCACTGAGTGTGTGATAAGCTGCAGCTGCTTGAAGTGCATGCCACTCCAGTCCTCAAGTTAGTGATATTGTCTGTAAAGTGTCTAGATAAGCCTGAAACTAGGTTTAACAGATATACAAACCATATCTGATATCAATATGCTTATTTCTTATATTCTATGTAAAGTAGAATAGAATATATTGGTATTTCGTTATTCCCCCAGGCATATATGCAAATTGGGCATTTATTTTACTTTCTATTCTATTCTACTAATCTTCCTTAAAGAAAAAGAAAGTTATCACTCTGAAACTGTAGCATGGGATTTGTAAAAAATAAACAAACAAAAAACACTGATTAGTTTCTATTTAGAAGACAAAACCAAAAAAAATGAGTCAACAGTTGAATATGGAAGCCCGTTTCCACCACTAAAAAAAAAAAGGATCCATAACTCGAAATTTCGAGTTATGGATCCTGGAAATGACGTCATTTCCTTGTTACCCGGAAGCTGAAGCCCTCGGGTACAAATGCTACAGCTAAGCTACCGGTATTACATCCAGTCATGAATGCACAGATTGCTGAGTATTTTCAGCGTGGTTTCAAAAATGATGAAATCCTTGTGTTATTAGCTGAATCACATGGCGTTACTATCAGCAAACGTACTCGCGAAAGCGCCAATTTGTTGCGATCAAGTTTTGAGTGCATGTTACTCTGTGCCATATGCTTCCGGGTAACAAGAAAGTGACCTCATTCACGTAGATTACTGATTGGCAGAGCTAAGTCGAAATTTTGAGTTATGGATACTTTTTTGTTTGTTTGTTTGTTTGTTTGTTTGTTTGTTTGTTTTAGTGGCGGAAATGGGCTTCCATAATTGAAAAACCCCGGTAAGACCTGAATTGGAGATTCACCCATTTTAAGTTTAGCATCTTTAAAGACAATATATTCCGCACGTCTTTGAAACGCAACTGAAATTTATTGCTAGTCTGCTTGTCAGTGTGCCCACTAATACAATCTGAACAGGATTTTTGGTTTCGTTGTTAAATGTGCTGAAGACTAATTGTAAATGTTCTGGAATATTGTTGCCCAGTCCCTAATGACTGTGACCTGGTGTAGCTAAAACCAAAGAAATGTTTTTTGATGAGAAAAATGTTATTAGATTTTCATCAGAGCTCCCCTTTTTTTTCTGGCTGTGCATTATATGTGCTTAGGTTTGAGCATGTGGCAGCAGTGCATTCATACACTAGATGAAACTGAATCCTTTTTGCAATTACAGATGCTGTTTGATAAAACAATCTGTTGTTCTTTTTACAGAGCTTGCACGTGGACTTGGCACTGAGGAATGTATTTTATCTTTATTTTATTGATGCTGACCTTTCATTTTCTAGTGTTTGACAGCCTTACAAACTAGGAAAACTTCAGAATATGTTTTATGTGCCATAAAACCGCTGGTCTTGCTTTGAGGACCTGTTTCCCAGACATGTATTAAGCTTAGTTCAAGGTCTTTTCTTCAGTCGATATTTTTAAAAAGTTAATCCAGGACTGGGCTCAATACATATCTGGGGAGCTGGATGAAGATGTTCTTCAGCACTTGAATTAATAATAATAATGATTTTAAAGGCACAGACTATTGTTTTTGACGCTCATTATTCTTTAAATGTTGAGTTCCAGATGTCATCAGGGATGGAAGTTTAGTGCTACCTATTGGGAAAACTAATGGATACAAAGTGTCCTTTGTCCTATCTTTAATTGGATCTTTAAAATAATTACAGCTCTGAATGTCATTGTGTCTGTCTTTCTTTTCCCCATGAATCATGGTGACGGTGTGGGAGAAGTAGATCTGCTGTTTGCTTTGTGTTTGATGTACAGGACATGCTGGTGTTAGACTCCTGTCTTTCATTTACATTGGCCTGTTGGCAATTATGGTTTTACCATAGCAGCATCCAGTTATGTTTTTCTGTCTTCTTATTCAAGCACATTAGTATGCTAACATCTGTTAATTATTTCAGAATATCAAAGTACAGCTGGGGGTGATTGGCACATTGGTAATGGTGATTTATATGTTCATAAATGTCCAACTTATCAGTGGCTCCCCTGAGATATCACAGCTCATCCTTAAGGGAGCGTGAATTCAATAGCTGTCAAATGTAAATCTCATAATGGTGCTTTATATGAAAAGTCAGGAGGTGAAGGTAAAACATAGTATATGTGTAGTTAAAATCCACTAGATATTTTGGCAGTTCATTGCAGACATTCTTTCATGTAATAAGGAGGGGGACCAGCAGATTCACGTTTCCAGCTGCAGAGCTTTCTTCCTGCTGGAAATAAAAACATAATTCTTTGTTTTCACTGTAATAGATTCTAGGTGTAGCAGTGCACCTATGGCAGTTTGCTGCAACTGACAGCATATACAAACAAAAATTAACTTTTGCATAACTCCATTTTAATAATTGTATGACATTATTAAACTTCACAACTTTTCCCAAACTACTATAAGTTTAAGGATCTTTTCTCACTTACTCATCTGAAAATAAAGTGATATTAGAAACCGGCATAAATACTTAACTGAAAGTGAGCTGCTGTACATTCATCTTCACCTGACGTATTTGACTTTACAAGACTAAATCAGGTGCAACAGATTTATATAACAAAACCAATGTCAGTTTCTTACATCATTTTTTCAGAGGTAAAATATCGACCCCGTTTTCTTTTTAACTCTATAAATCTCTCTCCATAATTTTCCTCATACCTGCTTTGGTCCTTTGCTCATGCTGAGGCTGCTGACTTCTGAGGTTTAGATTGAGTTTAGCGTTAGCTACTTTTCCTTTGTTAGCTTCTTTAAAATGTCCACGTTCAGGTGATGCAGAGGAGTTAAGCATTGGACTACGTTTGTCTTTATAAATGTTTTTCAGACTCGTCCATCTGTACTTGAATTTATGTCCTCACAGTGAAGAGTTTCCATGGTGAAGACATGTTAGCTTGTGGATTTAAATGTGCGCACAACTATAGACCAGCTTGTAATCAAACATCTGGGAGGCTGTTTGGCTAGTCATTGGTCTCTACTGAGAATGCTGGAAATCGGTTGATTTAAATCATGGATTGATCGATGCATCTCTAATAAAAAATGTCTGCTTTTTTCTGAAAATGGAGAATAAAATAAACACAGCAGGCCATTTCAGAATTTGGCAAGTTAGGAATTCTAAGCAGTCATTAAAAGAACAACAATGAGGTCTTTCATAATGCTTAAATATTTCAAAAGTCCCTTTGACACGTCCTGATTGGACTGTTGCAAACTTTAGAGCTCTGAAAGGAGTGTCACGCAGGTTGCATCGATACAGATTTGCAGTGTCCTCATGAATATGCCTGCTTAAAATTGCCTTAGTCTCTCAAATGTTGTCAATAGCCTTTCTTTATTTTTGCATAGAAACTAGTAAGGATCAATCCAGGGTTGACTTATTGAAAACTTCCTGTAATGGAACTCACTTTGTCCTGCCATCAGGGCTTTTGATTGATGATAGGCTTTTTGTAAGTGGGATGGTGTCTTGTTCAAGGTGCATTTCTGACTCAGTGCAGCTGTTTACTGCCTTAATGTAGCTCTTCACAGTGTATGTAAGAGATTTATCTGTGTATATATAATGTATAAACTTACTAAGTAAATAATTCAGTGAGATAATGTAAGGTTATTTGTTTTTATTTATTTTTATTGAGTTTTGAAAGGTGATGACTGACAGTGGCTCCTGTTAAAGTACGTCTCCTGCTTCAGTGCAGCCTCTTCACAAAGTCATTTCATCACTAGTGTAACAATAGATACCATTAGGTTCTCATATTGCTCACATTTCTATATAACAGTTTCCATAAAGTACTGAGTTTTATTATCGCTTTGTTTGTCTGTTTTTAAGAATGGTTTTAATATAACTGTTACAAAGGTAATATTTTTGGAAAGCTGCTGAGCTTGTTTGAATAAATGTTATAATAGGATAGCTGGAAACTAGAGTTTTTTGGGGGGAAATAGTGAAATTGATTTATCAGATGATTTTCTTTATGCATCACTTGACACTTTGTTAGTTACACCCTGTTAGTACTGGGTTTGGACTCCTTTTTGGACTCACCACTGTCTTCGCGGCATCAATCCAGCAGCAATACTCAGATCGGCTGTACAAACCAAGTACAGTTCACACGGTCCTATGTGAACTGTACCTCAGTTTGATGTTTTTAGCTCGCACTTGGTGTGTGTGGTCTTCTGCTTTTATAGCCCTATGCTTCAAGTTTGATGTGTTGAGCATTCAGAGATGCTCTTCTGCACACCACAGTTGTAACAAGTGGTTATTTGAGCCGTCCTATCAGCTTGAAGGATTCGATCTCCTGTGATCTCGGGCATCAAGAGGCCATTCAGACCTCTGTAAACACTAGTGATGGTTGTGGGGAAATACCCCAGTAGATCAGCAGATTCTGAAATAGTTACACCAGCCTGTCTAGCACCAACAACTGTGGCACATTCATAGTCACTTAAATCAGCTTTTTCCTTATACTGATGTTCAGACTGAACCAAAGCAGGTTCTTGACCATGTCTAGATGCCTAAATGCAATGAATTGGTTCCATGTGATAAGCTAATTTGTGTTAATGAGCAGTTGAAGAGATGTACCTAACAAAATTATACTTTGCATACAACATCTTAGTTATATAGATAATGGTAACTGGTCATTTTTATGAACCTTCCAGCAACCTCTTTGAAAAAATATTAACATAAGGTGAAGACACTGCTTAACTGTGCACCATTGCTACATGTGCAGCAGTGTGGGGAGCATTATAAACAATGGAGTCAGAACCACTCTTAATTTGATTTTTCAATAATCAAATGAATCGTTTTAAATATGCCATTTAATATTTTGTGAGTACATATGTATGATGTAATTACTACGAGGATACGTGAATTTCATTACATTGCCAAAAGAAAACGTGTGGCGGAGTCTTTCTTTTACAGCCGCAGTGCTGAAGTCTCTTGTATGATAAATCGCTTGTGTTGAGAGATAATGTTCCTGTACTGTTAACACCTGCCAAATCAGAATCACATCTTCACTCACTATTCGCTGGATCCTGTCTAGACTTACTTCCAAGAAACAAATGTGTTGTTTGACCCGCCGTGTCAACCCTTTGAATTTTTGAGTAACAGATTGACGAGCAGTGCAGCATTGACGCTCGGCTGTTTATGGGCCTGATCAGAGGTGATTGCCTGCTTTGTAACCTTCCCCTGTAAATTAAGGCTTATGGCTCCAATAAATTTTCAAGGGAGCTGGAACTGCTCTGTCAGATGGTGACTTTTTGACATTGTTCTACTCTCATAGTGATAAAGACAACTGCTCTAAATTAGCCTTAGGATATTGACTCCTTAAGTTTAACAGAAGGGCAAATGACAAAGTAGTGGCATGTCTTGAAATGACTTTGCAAAGTGCCAAGATCAGACATACCCTAACTGTGGTGACACTTCTCACAACAAGTGTTGTTTGACATTGTGCATCCTGCTCTCAACTAAGCATGAGACTGCACAATTCTGTTCCTCTTAGGAGGAAGAGAAGTCCTGATGTTGCACGATGCCGCGCTGATAACCATATGGTCCAGCCAGAGAGGTGTTTTGGGACTAGTGTTGTACATACCAAGATTTTGTCCTTCAACACCACTGGTGGATCAGTACAGCTGCGACAAGGACTTGGCAATCTGATGCATCTGCTGCCATAGCACTATCTGTCCTTCCTGTGCCTCTTTGTGCGAGGGCACAACCAGTGAGTGTTCTGGAAAGAGAGCGCCTGCATGTCTATTCTGCTCATTTCAGTGTTGCAACTATTCTTGTTTGCTTGTTTGTTTTTTGCGTGTAAATCTCATCAGAATTTAGTGCAGGGAATTCAACGTATGAACTGTGGTCTTTAGATTTGTTTACCTTTTTGCAATTCTTTCATTTATGCTAACTATCTAATAAGGTGCCTTTGATGTGAATCGTTTTTGCAGATACTTATGGAGCAAAGGACCATGTCAGGTTGTTTTTGGCTCTTTGTCACATACACGTGAATGTGTATCATCTATTTGTTTAATTACACTTCATCGTGTCTTTTCAAATCTAATATAACCACAGTACACTGAGCACTGACTCACTTAAGGCATATTTTTTGATTTTTCTATTTTTCTATTTTTGCAATTCCATCAGAACATAAGCGTGTGCAAAGCTCCTCTCTTTTATCGTACTTTTCTAGACAAATTTTATTCGCACTTTACAGCAATAACCTTGTGCACCAATACTTTGTTGGAGTTTTACTTTACTGTGTTAAAGGGAAGAAAATTTAAATGTTGATCAAGTAAGTAAGCAGACAACCCATCAAGATATGGCTAAATGTTTGATGTTTGCTTTTAGCATTAAATGAAAAGCCCTGTTAGGATCCATCTTTTCTACAGTGTATTGCTGTGACATTTTCTGATCACTCGCTGAATGTCAGGACTCTTGCTGCAAGCATGCCAAAAGCAAAATCTTTCTCAGAATAAGTGCTTACTCAGTTTAACTTCAGCTTCCCTTTCCTCTGCCTAATTTAAATTTTATAGTTAAGTTATTTTTCCGTGCTTTTGCATCAAATCTAAAATGCAGTTGCACAGGTATAAAGAAGACAAGGTTGAGCTAATAATAGAGTGGTATGGCATTAATACTGTATGACTTTGTGGTTAGTTTGGGGTTATTCCTACCTCCTGGACATTTGCGTGTTCCTGTCCTGAAGGGAAAACCGGAGACAATTTGTGTGGGCCTGCGATGGTTTGTCAGTGGGCCAAGTTCTTCGAAAGTATGGCTGGAATGAGAAAGGGGACTTTTTGATTTACAGAGGAAAATTGTTCCTTCAGTTTTTTTTCTTCTGCCTCCTCTTACCTTCATATATTAATATAGAGATCATTATTTATCATTGTCACCACTCCACCTCTCTTTCTCCAGTGTGCCCCACTTCCTTCACTTAAATGCATCCATATGAGAGATCTTGAGTGCTTTTGTCTGTAGAGAGGTTTGCTCTGAATACTTTATCCCATCTTGGGCCCATTGCATACAACTTTGTTTGTGCCAGTGTCTAGTCTAGTCACCATTGTGCACAGCAAACCTTGTGTCTATTCTTGTCATCTTTGTGTGTGCATTAAGAATAAGTAGAGCAGTAGTTAGGCTGAAGGACTGTGTAGGATCGTCTCTAGAGTGCTGCTGATGATAATTACTGTATAGAGTGTGTCTCGAGGGACTGCAGGCCAGCTGCCTGCTTGCCTCCCTGCCTTACTGCCATGCTGTCATCCAACACTTGCAGCTTTTTTGTTTTTTTTCCAGGGCAACCATGCAGTACTCAGATTATTTCTCTTCCTGTCAAGATGTCAGCACTATCATGACTTTCTTGTCTGAGTGCAGGATTAGAAATGGCTGAAACCATAACTGTTTCAATGATTAGTCCGAAAGGAATTTTAAAGTAGTGATATCTTTATATGGTTCACAGTATCTATTGTTAAGGTTGCAAATATATCTGTGCTCTGAGTTGCAGCATCTGGGGAATTGGCTAGTATAAAAGGTTTTGCAATACTGTAATTCCCATTTGACACTTTTCTTTAAGCCTTACTGTTTTCCTGTTACTCAACTTTGAAATAACAGAGTTTATGCAATAGCCTTGCATAAATATTAGCATTACAGAATGACAGTTAACTAAAATGTTCCTGTACTTTAAAATCTGTCAGTGATCGAATGTACCGTCCTCTCTGTTTAAATATTTTAAAAAAAGAAAGAAAAAAAGTAGTAGTAACGTAGGCCGGGCAGTTAATTGATGTTTCTTTTTTAATTAAAACAAAGTAAATTGAAAATGAAATGAAAGCAATAATTAAGAAACGGTAATTGCAACACTGTGATAAAGATTATTGTGCAGCATTTCCTTTGCAGTCACGCTGTTGTGTATCCTTGTTGTAAATCCATCACACTTCTTTTACAGTGGTACATTTTTGTTGCTCCCTAAAACCAAAACTTGGTGTTATATTTAAAGTTCAAGAAAATCTAGTGCAAATTTCCATGAATTACTTTTGTTCACTTTCATAGCATTTCTTTTTGTCTCACCCATGTTACTCAGAGAACCAGGGTTATATTGATGACCTTACGTTTCCAGATTCGGAAACTAAATAAGCATCAAATAAACATGATTTAAATATTGACCTGCAAAATTTTAAATAAGACTTCAGTATTAATCAACAGCCCTTACTTGAGGATTTTATGCCAAGGCACAGTGACCTCGTTATGGGGGTGCATGTTTGCTCAACACCATCCTACGTTACTTCACTATGTGGATTTTTACATTAATTTGTCTCCCATTTTTATATTGTTATCAGCAGTAAGAGCCCATCTTTGATACAGACTATTTGTCTGTGGATCTGCGACACAGTAAAATGTGCCTCAGGTTTCTTTCCATTCTCTGGTGTTTTGCCCAAGGTAACTGTCAGTGCCTGGAGGGCCACCTCAATCCCTACCTGACTTTCTCAGTATGCAGGGGTTGTTATTTTAGGAAGTCTGGATATCTTTTTCACCCTCGCTCACCCTTTCTTTGGGTGACAGTGAAGCCTTATTAGTTTGAATTTATTTAACTTTCCTGAGTAGTTTTTCTAGACCACAACAGTGTTTCTAATAATATATGCATAAGTCAAAGATAGTTGAAGATGCCTCCTGTGGAGGAGAATAAACACTGACACTTTGGGTTTTTTATTTTCTTTTTTCAGATTAAGTAGACAAAAATTAATTGACATGGTAACTGTTAATGAAAATAGTCACTGGTACAAACACTCAATTAGTATGCTGTTTTATGATGCTGATGTATTTGTGGATGACTCTTAACCTCTGTAAAAATGAAACCTCAAGTTAGAATAATACACTGCAGACTAATACATGAAATTGTTTCATGCACAAACTTGCACTTGTGTAGTTGAGGTTGACTACACACTGGCATTACTGATGAGCATAAGAGCTTGGATACTTTGCAAGTATCTATATACATACCATCTGACCATACTGTGATGCGTCTTAGGTCACTCGGATCAAAGCATTTAGCTGTCTGGTTAATACGTGTTGGTGTGATCTGATGATACTTCCTATTAAGGTGTTTAACCTGGCCCTGGGAAGGGTCCCATTTGCCACTTTCTTTTAAGCCCATTATAGAGTAAAAGATTGACAGATGGAGTTATTCATTTAGGCAGCAGAGCTGATCCTCCTGGGGCAAACAGTTGGGTGGCAACGGAAGTGGATGTTTTAAGAGAGAGGGCCCTGCAGGTACCTGACAGCAGTCAAGTGAGTCGGCAAAACAGAGGAAACGTGTTTTGCAGCTTGGTTTGTTAAGGCTGTGTGAGATTTTCCGCTAAAGTGGACATAAAGGAGTGAGCGACAGGCAGAAAAAAAGAGTAAAGTTTTAAAGTCATACACATCAGCCAAGTTTTTGGCCAATACCACGCAGTACAGTTAATTTCCTGCCCTTCCTTTGAACCCCATCCACGCACTGTGAAAGAATGACATTATCAGAATGTGCTGCATTAGAGGGATATGGGTAATAGACTTGGAAGCATATATGTGTACAGTACAAGCTGTAATAGCTAAAACATATAAATAGTGTAGTATTACAAACAGTACTGCAGAGGTGACCTGCACATGCCCCTGTTTAGTGTAGGCCAGTATACATCAGCGTGCGCTGCTCTCCAAGAAAACAACCTATTTTGGCTGTAATGAAGTCTCTCGACAGGCTCTCACAAGAGCTGGAATGGAGAAAGCATGCTAATAGTGTGCTGTGGCACAGAGAGGATTGGTTTTGGCATGAATTGTGGATTACTGGTCTTGCAGTTTTGTTTTCAGTCGAGGTCCACCGATGATTGTAGATTGAAAAGGTTTAACTTGGCTATTGCCTATTTAAGGGACCATGTCAAGATCATTATCCTTTAATCACTAATAACCATTAAGTGCTAGTCGGGGTTACATTTTACTCCGTCTATCAGTAAATGGTTGAAAGAACATCTCTCTCTTTCAATTCCCTCACTCTTGTGTGTTCCCCCTTCGTGAATGATGGAGTGACTGATGACTTTAAAAAACACACAGTGGCCTTTTCACGCCCCATGAACCACTGAATCAAATTGCAGCCTAAAAATGCAGACACAGTCCATGTGCGTGCGCTCAAGTGAACAAAAAATGGCTTCTATTGTTGCCTGTTTGGTCCCTACTGTAAGAAGCTTTCAAAAATGTAGTTTCTGCTCCTCTGTCTTTATTCCTCTTGAATTCAAACTACATTATTCATTCACTGCGCACGGGTCTCACGCTGTTTGCAAGTGTGAGCAAGAAACATATAAACATGTTTGCTTGCTTGCAAACATTTTTACCATAATCTGAAGAGGTCCAAATAGTTAAACATCACTTAGTACGCAGAAGAACATGATTCTGTTATGGTTGTTTTTTTTTGTTGTTTTTTTACCACATCACAAATCCTTAGTCTGTTTATGAAAAAGTCTATAAATAATTTGTTAGACTTATGTCATAAACTTTAGACAAAATGGCATTGTTTTGATTTTTTTTGTTTTGTTTTTTTTCTTGCCATGAGTCATCGAGAAATCGACAATGCTTCCTTAAGCACAGTTCCTGGTTTGTAGCATTTGACGTTGTTGCATTGATCTTTTGACAGTCTGTTACTAACAGAGTTTCAATAGTACACAAAAGCAGTGGATTATGTCACAAGTGATCATTGTCTTCTACATTTTAGATCACTTATGTGGCCCTTATGCTCATGCAGGTGTCCCTGAATAACTAATGTATTCTCTAACAGCATCCCATCTCAGTTTAACTCGACTGAGTCAGCAATAACATATTGTGTTGCAGTCCTAATGTTATCCTGATGTAAGTTTAATCTTTACCGGGTAGACAAATAGAAATACTGAAGCATTCTTTCTGTGCCGGCCGTGATTTAGTTCATAGTTCTTGTTTTTCCTTTACTTTAATGGAGTTTCTCTTCTTAATGACTCCCCAAAGACCTTTGCTGTGAAAACATTTGCATCCAGGCTCACATACAAGCCTGCTGGTGCAGAGGGATTCTAACTCTAACACAGTCTATGTCTCACTGTCGCATTAAAAAGCCAATTTCTTTTTAATAGCAACAACAGCTGGAGCTGACAGGACCGGTGTCTTGCTGATGGAGCAAACGGCTTCTTAGCTGTCCTGCAGTTTAAGCCCAAATTGCTGCCTCATTACAGGAAAAGAGAGCGTAAAATAGTTGGAGAGGAGGGAGGAGAGGAGTAGAAGATATATCCTATACTTGCTATGTGTTGTTAGACATGTTTTGGTATTGTTTAATGTAAAGAAAACACAGCAGAGTAGACAGGCTTGGCGATGTTAAGGTGAGGGGAAAAAATTGCCATTGTTAGATGTGGTGGGAGCCTATTTGCACTATTAACTTTGTTTCATTTACACTTTTACTCTTTCTACCTCGATCTTTCATCTAGTGCACCTGGTTGAGTCCGAGGAGATGGCTGAATCTACAGGAGTACCAGAGCAAGAAGCTGATGCAAGAGAGTGGCGTAGCTGTCCAGCGCTTCTATGTGGCTGACACAGCTTCTGAGGCACTGGAGGCTGCAAAGAGACTCAGTAAGTAGAGGACACACATACAGAGACATGTGATTCACTTATGTCAGCAGCTGCAATACGTTGTTGTTTAATATTGGTTTGTACCAGTGCTCATTCGTGGATTTCACTGATACATTACTTGAAGCTGTATGTTCAATGATTATTTGGGATCTGTCACAGTTTTTCACATTTATGGTAAATGGCCTGTATTTGTATAGCGCTTTTCTAGTCCCTAAGGACACACCTGTCATCCACCCATTCACACACACACACACATTCACACACTGGTGATGGCAAGCTACATTGTAGCCACAGCCGCCCTGGGACGCACTGACAGAGGCGAGGCTGCTGGACACTGGCGCCACCGGACCCTCTGACCACCACCAGTAGGCAACGGGTGAAGTGTCTTGCCCAAAGACACAATCACCGAGACTGTCCAAGCCGGGGCTCGAACCGGCAACCTTCCGATTACAAGGCGAACTCCCAACTCTTGAGCCACGATCGCCCCCAATTTAATGAAAAGCAAGTTTAAGGTCAGTCTCAAATAAACTGGTGAGTCTGTGTTATAGCGGTCAGAATTGTGTTATTTTCAATTATTTTCATGCAGTATAGATTCAGCAAGTGCACTTGACTGTATTGCATTTGTAGCTCTCTTTTAAACACAGATGTAGTGAGGCATAAGCTAATTCCTAATTATTCTCTTACTGTAGTTTTAATGAGTTAGTGTAATGGTAAACGGTAATTGTATTGCTGTACCCAGTAAAACCTTAACGGTCCTATTTGTGCCGCATGGCTCTTTGGCCCTGCTACCCAATGTGCAAATGGCTGTGTTTGCAATTTAACAAGGCTCGAAGTTTTATCATGTTAAATTCCATCTTTGCTGTTTGCGTACGTGTGGGAGCTTGTGTTTTTGTGGTAGTGCCTGCTCAGTTTTTCATCACGGCATTCATCCATACTAATTTGTTTCGCAACCTCTCATATGAAGTTTCATATATAAGTGTCAAGCTTTTGTTTGGGTGTGTGTGTGTTGTATAAAATTCAACTTGCTGCCTCACACAGTCATACAATGTAAGGTAGTGGCCAAAATTGTGATTTTTCTTTTTCTGTTTTTGTACTTGTGGTACAAATTTTCACAGATGCATTGTAAGCACAGTGTTAAGCACACATACATATGTGTGTGAACCTACATCTGTCCTCTACCTTCCCTGTTCTACTTTCCTTTCACACACCAAATTGTCCAACACGTATAGTGTGTATTTCCACCCCCAGCTTTATATTTTATTCAGTGTCCTCTCTAGCTACAGCAGCAGCTTTCTGATAGTGCCTCCAGGTTGGTTGTCAGCCAGTGAGGTGCCACTCTTACTGCTGCCTTTGGGCTCAAGCGCCTGGGGCGCTGCTTTCAGTGGCCCTGGTTAAGATGCTGGCAAAGATAAACTGAATAGGGGAAGAGAATATATATTTTCATGACAGTATCTAGAATGTATTGCTTGGTAGGGGATGAAATGGAGAGTCGGAAAACTTGGACAGAAAAGTTCGAAGGGTAAAATGTAATTTTTCTGCACTTACATAGCTTATTTTACACATACCTGAATTTTAAGGCCATGTTTTTCTTGTTCACTCATTAACAAACACATTAAAACACAAATGGCAGCGTTCACCTGCCATCAGGAACAACTTGGGGTTCACTCTGTTGCTAGCTCTGCCATTAGTTTACATTCCACACTACCACCTAAATTACAGCACAACAGTGGAATGGACAGTCTAATGAAACCATCAGACAGCCTTAAAGGCATGTGTGCTCTCAATTCAGACAGCATTTGTCCATTGACAGTACATGCACTCACCAACCATTCACATATTCAGGTTTTCTTTGTCATGCAAATACTGAAAGGTGATTTAAGTGAGTTTCAATGTGGCATGGTTGTAAGTGCCACATTAGTTAATGGGCTGGTCCGTGTATTTCAGGAACTGCTGAACTACTGGGATTTTTCCGCACAACCATCTCTTGTATTTCATAGAGAATGGTCTTTAAAAGAAGAAATATCCAGTGAGCAGCATTTCTCTGGAGAAAAATGACTTGTTCATGTCAGCAGTCAGAGGAGAATGACCAGAGTGCTTCTAGCTGACAGGAACGAAACAAAGAATCACTCGTTAGAACCAGGGTATGCAGAAGACCGTCTCTGAAAGAAAAACATAATAGAACCTTGAAGAAGATGGGCTACAGCAGCAGAAGACCACACCGGGTGGCACTGACTCATTAAAGTTAGAGAGAAGATTGGAAAAACATTGCCTGGCTTGATTCTTGATGTCTGCTGCAGCATTTGGGGGTGGCAGCAGCTCAGGAGGTAGAGCAGGTCATCTACTGATTTGAAGGTTGGTGGTTTGATGCCAAACATCCTTGGGCAAGATACTAACCCCAAGTTGCTCTGTGATGCATCCATCTGAGTATGAATGTGTGCCAATGTTAGAGCACTTAAAGCAGGGGTGGGCAACTCCAGCCCTCAAGGGTTGATGTCCTGCAGGTTTTAGATCTCACCCTGGGTCAACACACCTGAATCAAGTGATTAGTTCATTACCAGCCTCTGGAGAACTTCAAGACATGTGGTACGAGGAGGTAATTTAGCCATTTAAATCAGCTGTGTTGGATCAGGGACGCATCTGGTGTGAGTAGGTTAATGTGACATGTTGTATAAAGCGCTTTGAGCGCTCCAGGAGAGTAGAAAAGCGCTATATAAGAATCAGTCCATTTACGAATTACATTTGGATTGTGGTCATATGGCATAAACAACTTCCATCCTGCCATCATCAATTAAAGTGCTAATAGTGAGGAAATGGGTTTGCATTATCTTGGTGCACTCTTAGTATCAGTTTAGCATTGTGGCCTCCACAGTCACCAGTTCTCAATTTCATGTAGTTTTATTGATCTTATTTCTTATCATATCATAAACAAATCGCATGAGCAGTCACAAAATTATGAGCTGAAAATTGGTAGGAACACATTCAAATTACAGCTCCCGCAGCTGACTGGGACCTTTTTTATGTTACTAATGCATTTCCAGTGTCCCTGACAACAAATATGTTAACCCAAGTTTTTGCAGTAATTTCAAGTCAGCTTGGTTAACCAATCCCTTGCTTCCCATAGTCCCTCAGAGCAGCTTTGCCCTAATATCTCTATTCATGCACTGGGCTTTGGTTGGTCCTTATCTGTGTGTGTCTTGCACTTTTTGTGCCCTTTGACTACTGCTGGCTCGCTAATAAAGCATGCAAGTGAGCATCCACATATGGTTCATTTCTTCAGACACACACTGACTGACTTTGTCTGGGCCATTTTAGGTCATACATAAATGTGTTAGAAAGTAAAAAAGGCAGAGATTAATAGTCTTTAGTTGAGATTTGTGGTGCTGATATACAAGCCGAGGCTGTGCCAAGCTTTGTGTCTGAGGCTGTGATGGGAAGGCAGGGAATGGAGCCAGCCTAGGATGAAGATCTATTTCATGGCTTTCCACTGTAGAGGACACGTGGTATGGCTCTCTACAAAAGATATGGATGTTTGGGGTATCTGAGCTGATCAGAGTGACTCACATGGATTTCGATGTCCTGCTGCGAACCCCTGACGTACACACAATTGAATGAACTCATCAAACATTGAAGCACGGGCACAGATGAATGACATTCATGGAGTAGGCTTGCTTCTATGAGCACACAAACACTCAAACATTCACACCAACTAGTACACTCCTCTCTGCTCTCCTCTCTTAACCGTGAAGTGGTTAAATTGGCAGTTCAGTCACAGCAATGTTACACAGGAAAAAAAACTCTCATTCCTCTCATGGACTGTGGAGTGGTCCAGCTCTGGTAAGGTGGGCACAGACCGATTTGTTCTATTGCTGCTGAGGACAAACAGATTTTATCCTTCTCTATCAAAGCATTAAAAACATGTATCTGGAGCAGACTTTTAATTCGCTTTAACTTGAATGACACTCTTAGGGGAGAGTTTGCATTGCGTCAGATGGGTGATTCGCTACCAGGTAATGGCTCATAGAAAGTAGAGTTTGATTTCTTTAGTGTTGTACTGGGTGAGTCCTGCAGGGAGCTTTTGTGATGGCTGGTCCACTGGGACACTGAAAACGTTACCACACTAACTGCTGCTGTCGGTCCAAAACCAGTGACCCACATCCACTATTCACATTCACAAGCTACTAATTTTTGTATTTTGTGTGTGTATATGCATGTACAGATTACAGTTTACATCTACAAATTACACTTTTCCATCTAAGTATTTCTTAATCTAACCTTAATATGTAAATACTTTAAATGAAAGTTAGAGTTTGTACCATATTGCCTGATAATGCCTGATTTGGAACAGATTGTTTTCTTTAGGTAGATTTTCATCACCATAACCCAAAAATTTTAATATGCAAGTAGGAAATCAATCCTGTCATTTGAAGACTGCATCGTCTCAGATGCTGTGCCTGGAGCGACCCCCTGCTTGGGCTTACAGCAACCTGATGCTCGTATTCCCACGGGGATCACTTTGAGCTTCCACCTTCCACATCTGTTCTTTTTGTTCCTTCAGCTCCTGGTGCTTCTCGACGTTCTCATGCTCCTTCTTGGGATTACCACATCTATCACTGCTAATGTTTTTTGCTTGTCAGCCACCACCCACCATGTCACCGTGGAACTGCTTAAAGTTGAATTCCTGCAGGATCTTAGCTCTGCTGTTCTCGAGCAGTTTTGCTTGTATGTTCCGTGTGGATTTTGGTACGTCTTGCCTATATTGGACAGAGAGCTTTTTGTACACTATCCTTGCTATATAACCGATCAGCTGCAGACCAGTTTTATTTTATATCTCCTTGAGTTTATTCAGATAAATTGCATAACACGATCTTGTTACAATGGAATGTTCTCCTGGGAAACTTTGCGCCCTGGCATTCATGTGGATGTTAGTTTGACACATACTGCTTACCTAAGCATTGTGCAGACAAAGCACAGCACACTATAGCAATGACGCTTTCCATAGGGACCCCAAGTAGGACAGCGTGGCCTGCCTCAGAGTATCACAGGCTCACAATTGTGTACAAAGCCCAAGGTGTTGACCCAGCTTTCAAACTCATCAGAGCCACCTTTAATCCAAAATTTAAGGTGCAGGCCAGAAATGATTCCTATCTAGGAGCCACAACCCAGCAGTTCACTGGGCCTAAAAGATCTTTGGGCAACATCCTACGCCAGAAACAGCACATCCCAGATATCCTGTGTCCATGCCAAACAGGGCAAAGTGGTTTTAGTGAAATTAAAACCTAACTAGAAGGAACAGTGCCGTCTTAAAAGCAAGCAATCATACTTAATATAAACACCATTGCTATTTTTTGTTCTGCATACTGCACTTTATAAAGACAGTTTAAAGAAATAACTTTTTAGTGCATTTTTGAAAGCGCTGTTTCTTATCTGCTAAGGCCTAAAACTTTCATAGGCAGAGATTTTTCACAAATGCTTTGTTTGAGATGTCACAGTAACTGCAGTAATGAATATAGATTTTGTGTTTGCCTTCGAAGCAGATTTGCACGGCCATGCACACAAATATACAAACACACATACCTGTGCCCTGCTACTGCCAAAGAGAATATGATTATGCAGTCCACTTTGTGTGTCGCCACCCGCCTGACAGATGCATCTGCAGAGCAAATCTTGATGGATTTTCAGTCTGAATTCTAAATCAAAACCACATTTTCCCTCTCTTTTCTTGGTACGAAAGCCCTTCATGTCTGCCATTTCCTCTGCCTCCCACAGAACTCGTTCATTGACAGAGCAGTGATGGGAAAAAACATCGGTCTGGATTCTTATCTTAACCGCATGTTGAGCCTGTGTGATGAATGGGAGCAACATATACTTGCGTATATGTACAGCTTACATCAGATGGCAAAGTGTTCTCTTTTAGCATTGTCATCTTCCTGACTTTCCTTTCAGAAATTGTGCTGCAGTCATATTCTCTGCGTCCTTCATTTTTCCCTTTCTTGTTTTCAGTTTTATACTTTAATCTTTTCGTACTCCTCGCTCACCTCAGTCTCCCTCTGCTGCTCTCTTCCTCTCTTTGTGCTTAGCACAGCCTCACTGCCAGAATGACAATTAACAGAGGAAGGAAATATTTTAATTTATTTTTTTCCCACTGCTATGAATATTCAGTGTAAACAGTTTTTATGCATGGCTGTCAAATCTCATGTGTGCTTATTAAAAGGATGGTTGGTTTGATATGTTGGCTTACTGAATAATAGCAAGCTACCTTGACATTAGCCAACCCTTTGATGAGGCAGGTTTATGTGTGTGTTTATGCAGTTTTGCAAATTTGGTTATTCTTGTATATTTTGTGATGTTGCTGGATAGGAGAGGGAACGAGAGCTCTATGGGATGTTCCCCTCTGAAGTTGAGGTACTTTAAAAGCACTCAGATTGTCGGATGACATAGACGTCAATCTCAGAATAAAAACCGTGTGTGTGTGTGGGGGAGGGGGTTATTCTATATATAGTGGTTTATGTTCTTAGAAGTGAAAGAGGCTCTTTTGTTGGTCAGGATCTATTATACTCAAGGGAAAGAAGCTCATATTGTTTTTTGTACGTATTGTATCAGTAAAACTAGCTTCCATACATTTTGTTGAACTTTGAAGTGAACAAAAAACCCAATATAAACAACAGCTAAATAACAACCTAATTACAGCTGCATACAATAGTTACATGGGCTGTAAAAGCCAAAAATTCTGTCAGATGTGGAAATTTGCAAAAGTCTTAAGCCACCCCTCATTTTTTAAAAAGTATTTTGTTAGGAAGATTTTTATTTTTATTTTAAATTGTTCTTTGGGAATCACCTTGTTGGTGCTGGTACTGTTTTTATGCTTGTCAAACTCCGCTGTTTTTGGCCTTTTTTTTTCCTAGATTCATTGCTAATGGGAACAAATTTGTTTTTGTGATAGGCTGCTAGTATCAAAATTATCAAAATAAAATAAACTGTTTACGGCAATATTTTTTCATCGTTTTGATGGTCACTGTAGTGGCTGTATTAATTTCTTAAAGTGCTCTCTTTCTCTTGTAATATAACCACACTACGGACGGACAAGCGCCTGTTTTTATGTGTTGTCGTTAGCAACAACGACGGTAAAACCATCGCGTGTCCGCTTGTTTATTTTCCATATAAACCTTTCACAATAAAGCTCAAGATCCTGTTGAGACTTTTCAAAATAAACTGAATCACGTGAAAGATGCAGAGTGTTTACGGATGAGAAGTAAAAAGGAGCTGTCAGGTGCTAAAAAATAAACCTTGGACTCAAACGTTAGAACAGGCTTTTCCCCGCAGCACGGCGTCTAATGAATACTCACAAAGAAAACGGCGGCCGTTACAACTTATGTCTAAAAATGTATCGTTTCAAGCATCGGTTAAAACACTCGACTTCAGGTACATGACGCGCAGCTGGAAACACTTCACGCAAGTCGAGCTGCCCGAGATTCACAGAATTTACAGAAAATGTTAAATTTTTGTGATTTATATCGTTATCGGGACGATAGATGTCTTGTATCGGGATATGAGATTTTGGTCATATTGCACAGCCCTACAGTAGTATTATAAAATACTATATTTTTATCACATGCATGACAACATGATCATAATTCGGTCGTGGGGAAAAAAAAGTGTCCCGCTGTATTTCCTGTTCACTCCTTACGTGAATGATCTTTAAACCTTAGAGCTTTCATCAGACTGTCATGCTCTAACCAAACCTTAACCGCCACATCTCCGTATCTCAAGTTTCCATACGCAGCATAACCTCATCAAAGCTCAACCTATATTTACGGTATGTTGAACCAACACTTTCTGTACAATTCATATGAAATATGCTTAGTGTAGTGAATTCAGAAACTGTGCTTCCAGATGCAGTAAATGAATTAAATGTAGGTTATATGCTCGTTTAGATGATTGGTGTTTGTATGTGTAATGTTGCTCCAGCAGCCAGTTTCTGATATAATCACTGCAACCATCCTAGTTTTGTGTGACTGGTTTTGAACTGTCTTTTTTTTTTTTTTTTGTATCAGATATACGTTTGATTTGTAGTACATGCTCTATCCGTTCAACATCGGAAGAATAACAGCATGAATGAGCATTTTGTTTTTCATCCATTTTTCGTGGAATCTGGATTTTCAGGGTCGACTGAGTACTTTGTGAGTGCTTAGCTGATTTCCTGCACAGCAAGTTTAGCATTTTCTTTTTCAAGTTTTCTTCAACAAAATTGGAACAAAACAAAAAAAAAGGTCTTTCCATTTCTGAACTACTTGGCTCCTGTAATTGTTGCTTGCAGGTGTATTATTTATATTTGTCTTTCTTCATAATTCAGCAAAATGTGGAAATTCAACAAGAGTATATTTGACAGACTTTAGGTAAAGCACCGCTTTAGGCAAAGCACCACTTCTGTGTAGATGCCAAAATATATGTGGGAAAGGCTTGATATTTCAGTAGATGCTGAAACAGTTACTGCTGACATTTTGATTCACTATTTGTTTAACAATTGTAGGATTGAACAAGTTATTTTACTGCTATTTTATTATCAGTATTATTATTGCATTATAACCACGTAACAAGCATTGCATTAAAGCATATATTGAAGCTGTTAACATTACATTAAAGTCTGTTATTTCAGGTGGTATCATAATCATATAATAATCTTTCATTGCAGGAGCAACTGTAATCATTTTATACACATTGCATTTTGGTGTTTATTAAAGAGTTGAAGCTCGGTCAGTTAATTGATGGTCAGAAGCTTCGTCCGGCGCGATGTCCGGCCGATCTATTGAGTAAAGTGGCCTAGAGCTATGGAAAGATTGCATACAGGCTTACAATACATATATCACATATAATCTAAAAACAGGCCTGAATAAAGACCTGAGTGTATTCAACAACCTGCTGCGTTTGAGTTTGTTTGGTAACAGATGACTCAGAATAAGTCAGGAAGTATACTTCTGAAATGTCTTTGTTTCCTCTGTAAAGTGTGCATTTTTTGGTGGTTATTTTGAGGAGCTGTCTGGATGAGGCTATTTGAATAACCAGGTTGTTCATTGTTATCTTTTTCTTTTGTATTCTTTTATTAAGTTTTAAGTAGTATCATTTGATTAAAACATTTATTCAATATATTACACATATAGTTTCAGTTGTGTACGTGCGTGCCTTCGGTCTGGTGGAAAGGTTACAAGGTTTAGCTGGTGAGGTGAGAGGTGAAACTGAGTGCATTTCAGGTCAACACAAACGCACACCCACACGTCAGACGTGTTGATACATCACAATAGTTCATTAGTCTTAACTAAACTCCTTACAGTCTTACAAGGTATGACATAACACACACATACACTTTTGCTGGTGATGCGAATGGTTCCACTTCCTCTGGCAGGGTGCAGAGAAACATTTACACCTCCAACTGAGCCTGGCGCTGCTGCATGAGATCATCTAGAGGGTACCATATGCCTCTACACCAACCCCACACACGGCCTAGCCAGTGCCATCTGTCACGAAAATGCACTTTTCCACCATGGGCATCACCACAAGTCATTTTGAGGAGTTCCTTATCCAACCATGACGCACCTCACCTGAGTCCTCCATCACGCTCCCCTCCGATCTGTCTAGACTGGCCTGTTTGCCACCAGAAATTCTGTGCTGTGCTTTCTGTGTTTATTTTTTTTGTTCTTATTTTTATTTAATATTAGATAATTGGGGTGTTTGTCGATCATTATAGCTGCTTGAACATCTTGTTTTATTGTAGCTTTATTTCTTAATGAACATGGGACATCGTTGCATTGGATTAATACAAAAGGGTGAGCATGAGGCATTCTTAAAATTCCCTATTACATCAGATTTGTTTTTTTCCTAATGAATAATGCAAGTAAAAATGTGTGCTGGTTAAATCTTAGTGAAAAATAATTTAACAGCAATTATTGTATGTGTGTTCAGTTACTGTTCAATTATAAAGTGCCAGAACTGCATAAAGTCATTGGGGCTAAACTGACGGGCTAGAACTTTGTTGTGAAGGTCAAGATTTCTTATTCAGCTGATCACACCTTCATAGCTGATAAATTGTATGACTCGACAGACTTGGTGGTAACACTCGGCAGCCGTGTGCTGTTCACACTGAGGATCTAAAAATGAAGCAAACAGATCAGGCTCGGGTGGTTTCTATTTTTTTCCAAACCTTCACACCTTCCTGACATTTCACCAGGCTTAATGCTCCGCTATGGTACTTTGTAGTGTAGTTGGGGGATATGACTAATTACTCGATTCAATGGTTAAACTAGGTAGACTAGTCTGTCAAACTAGTGCCATTACACAGCTTTTTTTTTTCCCCAGTGAGGCAGTAAATGTTACATTATAGCAGACTCCACTGATGAAAGTCGGTATTTTTGTTTGCAAAAGTCAGAAAATGGAGCACAGACTTTTCTAAGTGTTAAAAATCACTGCTTTAGTCAGCAAAGCCTGGCAGGTTGGAAATGAGGTCTTTCTTTTTCAGTATGTTATTTTCTTAAGTAGCAGTGTTTCTTGCACAAATAGGTACATTTAACAGTCATCAGAGGGAAACCCAACCTGCCACCTCGTCTCAGAAATGAACATCTGCTGTAAATGGCACTATATGAAGCGATATTTGTAAGCAAGGTCTGGATGAGTCAAAATTGAGTACTTTGGCCATGATCACCAAAGGTGTGATTAGAGTAAATATGGTTTACAATTTTATGAAAAGAAAAGCTTGAAGAATTAAAGTGAAAAATTCTCGACTTTAAGCCTCTAAGGCAGCTACTGTAGTGGCAGAGGAAACATTGCACGGATAGAGGGAAGACGGCATTTGTTTAAAGAGCAGTAAATACTGGATGCAAATGTCATGCAGTCAGAGGATGAAGTAAAGGCCTGAATGGAGAATCATCCTGGGAAGTTATGAGTGGAAACATTTTGGATTCAGCACCACAGATCGAAAGGGTGTGGATGGAGGAAAGACAGTTTGCTCTTTTGTATAAAGGCAACTGTCTTGCATCGACACAACCACAATAACATATCCAACACTGCATCTTAGCTTGCCATTGAATTGAATTAGTGGAAATTTTACTAAATGAAATGAATTCTACATCTTAAGTAGTTTAAAATTAGGTTACATGAGATGCATTCAAATGAAGTGAAATACATTTCATTATCTTTTCTTTAATTCAAACTTGAATGAAAAATGAATGCGAGTGCCAATCCAACTGTTTTTTTTTTTTCTTCTTCCTTTTTTGGATTTCAACCAGAGAAATAAATAGAAATCTGCACATATTGCTGACTTCTCGAAAGCTTGTGCTTGGCAGCTACTACACCTGACCTGCATGAAACAGACTGTGAACTAACAGATTTTATATGCATAAATATACATTAAGCAAAAATGGTGAAAATTGAATTGATGAACAAACTGCAATGCATGTAATTGAATCTAACCCACTGTACAAACGTGAGCTTTGATTGACTTGGTATCATATATGTATTGTAGGACTTGACAATCAGAAATATGTTGAAACCTTGTCGTGGGCTTTGAGTATTTATATGGCACATTAGCGTTACTCATGCTTCAGTTCACTTGAGCTCTTTTATGCCTTTGTGTCCCAAAACTTGTGCAGTTGTAGAGCCATTATCTGAATAATACTCAGCCTAAATTGCATGTTTTATTAAGGCTATTCCATGATTCATTGAGCAGTGAATTTGTAAGAAGCAACGCAGTGATATTTTCTCTCTGTTGTGTGTGTGTGTGTGTGTGTGTGTGCGTGTTCTCTCCAGTTCACATCCAATTTTTGCCTACCTTGATTTGGATAGCAGTGCTGTGTAAGACCTGGGTCTTTTGTCATCAAATTCTATTATACTCAGCTCTGTGTGTGATAACTCTCCCGTTCTATCAATGACAAATGGGGTTGAAAACGGGGGGAAAAGGTACTGTACACATCGCGTGCACATGGTGCCCTTCTTCCTTTTCAGCGAGGGACAGACAAATATTTTACTGTCAAACATGGTTAAAACACGGAAAATGGCCAGACCTCTCCTCGCTGTGCACATCCTCCCTTCTCATTCACACTGTCCCCACTGGAGCTGCTTCATGCACTTCAACATTTCAAGCGCCTTTTAAGACCACTTTCATCTTCCCCCTTCAGAAAATGAGGCAGAGTCTCTGGTGAAAAGCGCTGACAGTAGCAGTTAGCGTTGAGTAGTGTTGGCTCAACCACAGCTCTTTTTCTTCTGTCTTTGTCTGAAGTATTGAGAGATGAGACGACCCTCTCAGAAGTTGGTCTGTGTGACTGTGTAGACCAGCTGGAGCCCTCATTGCGTCCTCTCCTCGTTGGTCTGCTGGACAGAGGACACCGAAGCAGCTGCTCATCTATCAAGCCACTTGATGTTACAACGGGTTCTCGCACTTCATGAGAATATGCAGCCTGAGCCTCTGAATTTTGCGCTTGTTTCGCTGCCATCTTTGTGCTCTTGCTGCCAGCAATTTCCATCAGAGTCTTTGTCATTTCCACCTCTACTGTTTCCAGTGTAAACATTATGTGGTGAGTGGAGCTGTGCTGAGATTGGGTCTGTTTGGTGTCAACCATTCAGATGGGTGAGCTTGTGAATCACTGAACAAACACACAGGGGAAGATGTATTTGCTAGCTCACTACCTCTTTTTTGACATGCAAGCCTATATATGAAAGAGCTGTTTAAGTGGTTCATGTCTTGAGTCTGTGGCTTCCAGATAGACATTTTTTTTTGAACACACCACTATCTTTTGGATATTTAATGTTTGCTGACCAACAGTGCATAATTAGTAATACTCAGTCTTTGTGTTGACTGCACAGTGTAATGTATAGTTTGCAGTAAAAACATGATTGGAAAATCCGTCAGGTCATTGGCTGCAGCTGCTAAGAGACTGATATGAAATATTTGTGCCCAAATGATAAGAAACTGACAAATTTGTAGCTGTTAGCTGTAATTTGGCATGCCTCAGCCTTTTCTCCAATTTCCCTTAATAATAACTTCTTGATTGCCATCCTACCACTGAGACCATTTCTGATGAGGGTTAAGGGCAAGTCTTTCAGATACAAGTCATCTTTTGTCTTCTACTTGTCCAGTTTCCTCAATATTTTTTAAGAACGCACTGCACACCATGCTGAGATGTGCCACATGTTTGGGTAATAGCACTTTGGAAATCACCGTGCTGTTCCAAAAATATTTTATGCCTGTCAGACTGTTATCTTTGGCAGTTTTCCTAGAGTCAAATAATAAAATGAGAACAAATTGTGTTTTGGCAAGAGGCTTAAGTGCCTAAAGATACAATTTAAAATGGGTTCTTTGGTAAATTGTCTGTTATGTGTAGAGACAATCCTGGTTCATCCCATTTAGAACTTGTTGCACACGTTCTAAATGGGATGAGTTACATAGCTCTTAAATTGTGATTGTGAAGTTAAAACAGCATTGGAGTTTCTTATGTATTGAAACCACACAGTGCGCTGTTGCCTTCTTCTTTAGTCACTCTTTTCAGCCTTGTAATGTCTTTGTCACAGAACTATCCAGTTATATATGTTGTATACTATATACGTGTGAAAGTGTCTTTTTTCTTTTCTTTTTTTTTACTGTACATTTGTTTATTTTTCTTTCCCATATGATTTTTCTTTTTCATTCGTCCCTTACTTCAGGCTGTTGTTGCTCACTCCTACTCGCAGCTCCCCTTATTTTTAGTATTTCCTAAACACCCCCTCAAAATGTGCCCAGACCTTCTGTAAAATCATCATAGATGGTACTCATTTGCCAGTTTAATCACATCGGAGGGGATAAGTAAACAAAAGCAGGTTGTTAGCTGGAGCCAACTGCAGATATCTGCGTCTCACTCACTGCAGGGCTCCTGCTGATGGACTGAACAGCTCTCGCCCCTCCATAGTGCTGCTCTGTCACACAGGAAGACAGATGTTAGCCTGCAGTTTTTCACTACCTGCCAAGATAACACGCATAGCACGCAATGAGGAGAGAAAGTGGGGGTGGGGAGGGGGTGTGAAACAAAAGGTTATTAACACAGACACAGCGACCCGCCGACTTGGAGACAAAGCAGAAAACCACCCGTAGGCAGCATGATAGCTGTGAAGACACATGCGCATAAAAACGTCGAGAATTTTCAAGCACAATATGAGCGTTCCAAAATAAACAAGCAGATGCACATTACACTGCCCTCTCCAAGGACCTGTTGTTATCCATTACATTAGCTGGCTCTTAGGTCTTGCGTTGGTTTTAAAAAGGGGGAAAAAAGCAATGCATCTGAAATTGTCTTAACAGCTGTAAATAGGCTTTGCAGGGTAAAGCAGCCTGTCTCTCAAAGAGCTGATTTCCGTAAGCAGCTTAGTGTTTCCACCTCCTCATTACGCACCACAACCTTTTCATGTTGTGGGATTATTTTTCACACGTCTTCTCTATCGTATTAGGATGATACTAATGTGCCAGTGAGCGTGCCGCCTATTGTTTGTTGTCAGGGCACATCGGGTAAACATGGGGCACCTGGTCGTGCCGGAGTTGAAAGTAGTTCGAGCGGATACAGAAATTGTGGAGTAAAATGTGCAAGCTCGGCTGTGCTTCGTTGTAGTGAGCTCCAGCCATTAGATACGTTTCATTAGTCATCAGTGGGATTGGCATTGCGTTCCTCCTGCCCACTAATGCAGCAGCAGATGTCTGTAGATTTTAGAGTTTTTCTCTGCAGTTGTTAATGCTGAAGTGAAGAAATTGTATCAGTCAATAAAAGGGCCTCTCAGCTAGTTAAACTTTTATTTATTTTTTACTCTTTTTCTTTTTTTTCTGGCGATCTTGTCTTTAACAAGTTGATTTTTATTTTTTATTTTTTTTTGTTAACTGTTTCCCGATGAGCCTCGATACAAGTAAATGTCTTCACCCTGGTTTTTGCTCCGAGACGAATGATTCGCCCTGCAGATATCTCCATGGTCATTTAGCACCCATTGCTCCACAACACCATTATCATTATGATCACCCTTCTGCTTGCATGGCAATTAAAAAAAAAAAAAAAAAAGAAAAAGGGGGAAAAAAGACTGAGAGGAGACCGGGGGCATCTCAAGTTGTCATTAGAGGTGCTGTCCTGTGTCTGAAATTCAGGTGGACTTGTCCTCTAATGAGGACTCAGCTGTCATGCAAGCCGTGACTGGAGGAGTGTCACAAAGAGGTGCCATTGTTGGTCAGGGAAACTGATATTCTTTTTCCACTGAGTAGCACCGAGATGCATCATTAGATGCAGAGACACATGGACACTGGGCTTAACCAGACAAGACAGTGACATGATAATTATTTATTTAGTTGTAGCGAACAAAGAGGATAAATGTTGCAGTCTTTGGCTATTTTGGTGTTCAAATCTGTTTGTTAGAGTCTTGTTAGGCCCATATATCTGGTTGAACTGACGCGCCAGTAGTAAGAGGGCTTTTACCAAGCGCGCTTATGATTTATAAATGTTGGTTGACTTTTCAACCTCAACTGAACAGGCAACATATTCTGCTTAAAGAATTTCAAGACCATTATATGTCAAGGTAGATGCAAAACAGAGAGATTTTATTTTCCTGTCTCTCCTTTTGGTTCACTTGCCATCGCTGCATGAATAGAAAACCATTTAATGTCTGACCTTTTCACAGTCTGGTAGAATTGGGGGAAAAAAGTTTAGAGAAAGCGGAACTTTTTCCAAGATAATGTCAGCTTTATCTGCTGCGCTTACAGCCCCATCTTCTAAAAATCTGTATTCCTTTGTTAAAAACAATGATTTTACTGTATTCAATTAGACATTTGATGGCACAAAGAAAAATTGTCGAATACTGAAACTGGGAAATTTCATTGTTATTTGACTAGTGTGCTGATTTTAAAGTGCTAGCCCTGTAAGAGACAGGCTGTCCCAGGTGTATCCCAGCCCTGAATGGGATAAGCAGGGAATGATGGATGCATGCCGACCAGTTTATAAAAATCTTTTGCCGTTAACAAGTTATTTATGAGCACAGCTTAAAAAAACAAAAAAAAAGTTTGATGATTTGTCTCTGTGTTGTTGTTTTTTAATTAAATTTAGGCTTTAAATGATTCGCAAATGATTTCCTTTTGTTTTGATTTACATTTTACATCGCATTCCAGCATTTCTGGAAATGGGAGTCGTAAATGAAATCATTATGCAAGCAGTCATTAAACATGACCCGCTCTGTGCACTTGCCCTAATGGTGCCTAAGTGTAATTAAAATAAAATGTGTTGATAAGGCTATTACACTAGGCATTTTACAGAACTAAGCGCTGGCCCTAAATTTGCCTTTTAATTCACATGAAAGGTAAAAACCCGGCGCACATATTCACTTTTGTGCTTAAACAATTAGTAAAGCTTATTAGATGGTTTCTTTGTTTCGGATCATTAGTTTCCTGCGTTGCCTATGGTGCTGTAGTAGATTATGAGTCCATTTTCACAATATTACTGATACATAGTTGTGACACAGCCAAAAATCACTGCGGCAAAGTGACTCATAAACTAGAGTCGACAGAGTCACTAGCTTTCTTGACATTAATATGCAGCTGACAGCATAATTGAAGTTATTTAAAGGTACACTATGTGCTTCTAGATGGAAGCAAATGGAGGTGCAGATTGTTTTGTTTTTTTCCTCCTACTTATCGTAAAATAGCTCTATACTGGGAAAGTATAATTGTGCCTACGCTACTTGTTTTAATGATCCTGTAGACTGACATTTCCGGCCTCTTCTTTTTTTTTTTTCTTCTAAAGAACAGATTCCACCTGTTCGACAGCAATCAGCACTGTCTGGCATCATAATCGAGCACAGATGTTGAGGGTTTGACTGCGTTTCTTTTTATTTTTTTTATTTACTGTCTTTCCTCTGGTGTTAATGGTATTTATCCATAGGAAGGCTGAGACTCAGACTGGCTGTGTTTGATTGTAGCTGTTCGTGGCTTGTGTTTGTTTTCTCCTTACTCCCTAGAGTTTGATTAGTCCTCCCCATTTAGCCGCCGCATTACTTTCATTACAGCACACGAGTGTCGGGGAGGGCCACCCTGATCTTTTTCTCTCTCCTTGCAGATGGTAGCCTCATCTTACTCTCTCCGGATTGGCGCATAGCCCGCATCTGTCCCTTACCAGGCAGCATTCCCCCTCATGGCGCAGCCTCGAAGGCTTAATTAAATATCAGACCAAAGCTAACTGTGCTGTTGGCCGCTCATGAGCTACATGCAGAGGGAGGAGGGTGGGGGAAGAGAATAGCCTTTCAAAGTGCACAGAAAGAACGGGGTGAAAGAGACACCGACTGCAGAAGTAACGTCCTCTTTGCCAGCTGCCTTCACTGGCAAGCAGACTGGGAGTTGATTTGCTCTCATTACTGGGAAATAAGTAAAGCCTGAGGATGATGACCGCATTACTCAAATTGCATACGATGAGATCGGAGATGTTGTGCAATGTTAATCTCCTTCCGTGTGTCCCCAAGAAATGGAAAATAAATGAAGATGAAAATCTAGCTCCATTTCTTCACAGAGGGCCATGCATGATACAAATGGAAGCAGTTAGCTGATTATGAAACACTGTCTCCCTCCAACTAAGAAGAGGATTCTCGTTCAGCTGATAAGCAAACTAATATCAGTCTGAGGAGATTTTTTTTTTTAAATTATTGTGGCTGGATAACAGAAAGGGATTATTCACTTAGCCAGTACTGTAAAGAAAACATACAACAAAGCAACGTAATCAGAACATAGAAAATGTTCCTGTGATAAAACACCCACCTGTGTCACCTTTCAGATGTTTAGAGCTAAATATTGCATTTTTTCCACTGTGTGAACATCTTGAGCTGTGACTCATCAGCAGCGCTTGCTGGTGTCTTTATTAACTTCAGACACGTGCCCTTGTTTCTGCTTTTTCTTTACAGTTTGACATAAGAAAACTTTGACTTGTTTCAGATTTTTTTTACATTTTATTACTCCTTTTCCATCCTGTCCTCACGCTGCTCTCATTATGGACCAACCTTTTTCTCTCAGTGTTAGAAGCCATCTCTTGTCTGCCATACTACCAGCTAATGGTCACACTGCTCTTTCACTCTGATCTTTAAGGACATTGTTATAATTTCCATGCATTTCAACTGAGATTGATGTTTCAGTGTTAAACAGCATTATTTGTAAGATTCTACATGGTGTGTGTGAGAGAGAGACCGAGAGAGATGGGAAGAGGCAAGTGTGTCCTTTTTAATCATGCTGTCTTTGTGATTGGTAATACTCACAGTTTATCACATTATATCTGCTTCTTCTGTTTTTCCTCTAAAGTTTTCTCTTATTATCAGCACATTACAGCTTCTGTGGCTATTCATAAATGCTGAAATTGCTTATATATCTTATTGTGTGCAGATTGGCTTCACT
This sequence comes from Maylandia zebra, assembly GCF_041146795.1. Lineage (NCBI taxonomy): Eukaryota > Metazoa > Chordata > Actinopteri > Cichliformes > Cichlidae > Maylandia > Maylandia zebra. Next base: position 14,196,879 of record NC_135171.1, read on the forward strand.
TACTAGTGCAGCAAGAATGAACACCTGCCTTGTTCTCACACCATTACTTTCCTTAACACGCCACATACCCTTTTCTTCTTCTATATATTTTAGTGTACTTGCTATGACGTCTTATCTTAGTTCTTTACCTTTCTTCACACCTCAATGATGCAACCTCCCTGCTGGGCCACATCCTTGTTCTTTAACTTGCTTCTTTTTTCTATATATTATTTCTTCTTTTTAAAGCAAAAGTCATTTCCTCTGTGCTGTCCCTCTCCGCTGCACATGCCCGCAGGACATGCTTTCTCATCTTGCTTTGAACTCTTTTTAATTTTGTGCAGTAGCAGTTTTTTTATTAACATATTTATTCATTTATAACTGCTCTCAAAGCCTTTTGCATACGAGCTCACCTTTCATTCTCTCTCCATCTCTTCATGCTTTCGCTTCCCCTCTCCCCTCAGCCTTTAACTCTCCTCGCAGAACGGGCCTCACTAATGCAGTGTTAGTTTAATCCCTGTCACTCTGTCCAAGCCTGTATTCCCTGGGTCCTTTTTTCTCCCCCCCCCCCCCTTTTTCCTCCTTTTTTTTGTTTTAAACTGCAGCAACAGTGAACATGGAAAACATTTTTAGCCCCTCCAGCTTCACCAGGTCCTCGATCTATTCCACCCTTCCCTTAGACGTCAAGAGTTTTTATTTTTTTTAAATGCCATCAAGGGAGGAGCCAAGGTCAAGGTGTCTTCTTAACCACGTTTCTACGCCCCCTCCACCCACTTCCCAACGTGCTGGCAGCCACCTGTCAAAGGTTGAACTCTCCCCACCTAGATAATAATAACCTAACTGTAGACCATCTTTCATCAAGTGTCCTCTGATCCATTTGAATAGTGCGGGATTGTGGGTAAGATGCGGAAGAGAAAGCTCAGAGACGACCTCCTGATGCGACTGCTTGGAAGGTGGCAGTGACAGCGAAGGGGATGCTGGGTGGTTAAGTAATTAGGGCAAGGTCATGTTTCCAAACTTCCAAGACTTCAATGCTTTACCAAGTTTTTATTTTCCTTCTTCCTTATGTGGATCTTTTAATTCTTAAATTTATCATAATGGCAATCACCCCAGAAATGGTAATCCTCTGTCAGTGTGTCCACCACTTTAGCTTATATGTTAAATTCAATCACCTGAAATTGGTAGACATTTCTGTTCTTCAGAAGCTCTCCTGTACTGTTTAGCATAGCCACCAGGATTTTGACTTCTTTGGGAAAGTAGTTCTACTAATACTCTGATAACTCCAAAATGATCATCACAGTTATTTTAATCAGTACTGACATCGCAGTTAGTGGCTCTACATTGTGTAGTGCTTTATACTTCCGCCCAACAGCAGAAGCTCCCTGGTTAAAATCCCAGCAGGAGACACAAATTCCAGAGAGGTTTTATCAGGAAGGGCGTCTAATGTTAAATAAATAAATATCTGCCAAATCAAATGTGAAGCTACCGACTGTGGCGACCCCTTTTTGAATAAGAGAGCAGCTGAAAGGAGCTTTATTGACATTATGATTAAGCATGGAGCTTAGTGACAAAAATGCTTTGTAAGTATAACACTGCTTTTTCATCCAGGTTGTGTTCCTGCTAATGTCCCTTCATATTGTTCGTATTTACCATTTTCAGCAGCTGAGACAGATGTTTGTTTGTTTTTTCACATTAGTTTCGTATTTCTTTGACCTTTGAGCTAACACCAGCATCAGGTCAGAGGTTTTTATTTTCCTTTGCTTTTTATTTATTTAAAAAATGCATTTCAGAGATCCAGTTTACCTCAGTGAGTGAACAGGTGATCATATGCCACAAGGCTATAGTGCAGCAGCCCAGGTTCAAGCTGACCTGTGTCTCCTTCTCTCTCTTCTGTCTCCCCACTTTTTTGTCTGTTTTCACTGCTGTACTATCAAATAAAGGTTAAAATGCCCCAAAAAATAATCTTTAAAAGATGCATTTATGCTGTTGACAAGTTAAACCACCTGTACTTTTTCTTTAAAAAACATTAATTAATGGACTTAAGTGTCCATTGATAAAACTGGTATGTTCTTTACTGGACTATAAACAGATGAATGTCTCATTGGGAGCCCTTAGATCTGGAATGCACTATAATTGGTGTTTAAGGAAGTCTTATCTGAAATGTATATGAAAGGATGTTGTCCACGAGTCCTGTTGGGTTGGTGGGAAGGTTAAGACCTGTCACTGTCTGAGCCAAGAAGAATAACATTAGGTTACAAAAGATATTTATTTTCCACCATCCGGCTGTCTGTAGACTTAATAGAGTTAACTTTGTGATGCATTACAACAGGACCTTAGTATAAACTAAAGTCAAAGTCTTGCAGATGATCACTCTGCTAAGGAATGTTAGCCAGCCTTCTGTTTTCTTCCTCCCTCTTTCCTTCCTTCAATCATATGGACAAATAATTGACAGGCTCAAGGGTGCGTTCAAGGGCATGAGCTTATATCTTAAGTGCTCCGTCTGACTTTCTCTTCTCCTCCTTTTGTCTCGTTCCCTCTCTCTATCTCTCTGTCTGTCTCACTCTGTTGTTCAGATGCCAAAGAGATCGTGCTGAAAGCTCAGATTCTGGCCGGGGGCAGAGGCAAGGGTGTGTTCGACAGCGGCCTTAAAGGTGGAGTGCACTTAACGAAGGAGTAAGTATGCCCCTACGTGCATTTCACACTGTGAGTTACTGTAGGAAATAGATTGATGTTATTTTCTCCAACAACAGCGGCTTTTACAGCGAGGAGGCTCAAAGAGCTTTCTGAAGATGCTCCCTAGGCACAAAGACACAGTCAGGATTATTCGGGCTGCAAATAAACATTTTTCTTTCTTCCACTGTCTCGTTTTCGAACAACTACCCTCGATTAAATGTTGAAAAAGGGGCTTTAAGGTCGACTGAAGCATTACTCACCCCATTTTCAGTTTCCCCGCTCGGGTTTATTGGGTTTTGTGCTACTATTTTGTTCCTGCTCAGAGTTGCGAAGTGTGATGGATGTATTTCTTCAATGAGGGCTCACTCTGAAATCTTATGCATTTTTCAAAAGGCTAAACAAATCTTAAAAGAGCTTTACTTTGCTCAGGAACTGCATTTCCCTCCACCAAGTTTCCCCCGTATAAAATACATAAATAAAAAAAAAAAAATGCTGTCTTCTTAGTAAAGGTAGCTACAACTTGCTGCCACCGCAAAGGCAGAAAGGTGATTTATGACAATTGTCCCAAGCATGTATCATCATCACCCTACTTCGGGGTTCGGAAAGGCCGGAAACTTTTTCAAAGTGAGATACAGTGAAGTTCATCGTCCCCAGACAGTGACATGAGTGCACAGTTCACCTTCCTCTCATCTATCAAAGGATGAGTACAACCCCGAGCTTCATTTGTATTCACTTGCAAAAGCAGAGCAGGCTAACAGAAGCAGCCTCAGCATGCGTGCTGCTTTTAAATGGAGAGAAAATGCGGAGTTTGATTCACAGCAGTGTGCACGTGTACCCAAAAGCTGTCCTTCATCAGAATATTTTGGACTAATACCGAGAAAGTGCTGAGACATATTTCTTTTCAACCGAACAAAGTTATTGAGAGGGGAAGAAATGCGCTTTCATCTGTAGACCCCTCCTGCTTTTTCCACCTTTATTTTAGAAGTCTTTTATTTTTTGGCTTTATGATAAAGATTTATTTCAAAGAAGTGATATTGTTTGACCTACAACCTCTGTCCTTTAGCCCCGCTGTCGTTGGTGAGCTGGCCAATAAGATGCTGGGTTTCAACCTGACTACTAAGCAGACACCAAAAGAGGGAGTGAAAGTGAAAACGGTGAGCCACTGCAGAGACAGAGGGAAGGAAAAGATCTCTACCCTCACTATCTTTTCTTGCCTTTTTTTGACCTCATTTCAAGTCATTTTGAGTCCAGTAATTAATTTCTGTCATATTAATATCAGTTTTGTTGTTGTTGTTTTGTGCTCAGTTTTAATAGTAGCTAGCCCCCGATGTTTACTTTTGGGTTGCACTAGCTGGTGTTATGGCTCATTGCATAAATTGAACAGAACCCACTGTGAATTTAAAGTGTCTGGTAAACAACTGTTTCTGTGCGCCACTAACAAGCAGGAATACTATTTTCTCTGCTCGCATGCTGCATGTCGTCCCCCCTGAAAACAGACGTTTTCCAGGTGACGAAGCCGTTTCAGTCTGTGGCTTGTTTGTGTGTCCTGCTGCCTTCCTCTTTGTCTCTCCTCATCTCTGTTTCTGTTTCCCCTGTAAAGTTTACGTTGAATCAAATGAGCATCACACATCATTTTTATTGACGGCGGCTACAGAAAATTCAACAAGCTCAGAGTTAACTCGCTGTCTGAGGCAGAAGGCAAAGGCGGATAAAAGACACAAACATATGGCCAAAACCTGGATTAGATCTGACTGAGAAGAGAAGTGAAAACCAATTGGACATCTACAATCATTGTCTTACCAAGAAAATCTCACACAGCACAGAAATCTGACGTGGCAAAGAGCCGCCTAACGGCTCGAGTACAATAACGGTGTAGTCAGAACCCGGCGTTTCCGATGACAGCCAGAGCTCAGCTGTCAACCTGCCAATGGGAGCACACACCAACGCTCAACCCGTCCTACAACACAGATAAGGGGCAGCACTCGTGTATCTGTGTGGATTTTCACTCTCATAGCTCTGAATGAGAGATGAGGAAACGAGGCGGGACAGGTGAGCGAGGCAGAGAAAGATAGAAATAGACTGTGGAGAAAAGAATATGTTTAGTTTGAGAGAAGAAACTGGTATAAGTCAAACGACAGGCAACTTAAAAGGTTGTTTGAGTGAGTGGGGAAAACAACTTTCGGACAAGAAGATAGGAGCGCTGTCTGTTAACACGGAGCGCAGAAAAGCCGATCCATCCTCATTCACTGGGCGATAAGGTGGAAGCAGAACATAAGGGCTGTGCATGTTCAAACAAACACCCCTTCCACCAAACCTGCACCCCATTAACCACCACAGAACTGATAGTTTCCTGTCAAGTCTTTTTTTCCTTTCCTTTTCAAATGGGCTTCCTGCTTGCTTCCTCCTGCCCCTCTTTCTGAATGAACACACAATCCCTCTCTATTTGCCTCTGTTTCTTTTATTCATAACAGATGACATTTCCTCAGAGCTGTTGCACGTAGATTGTGCCAATCTCTGCACTCTGCTTATGTTCTTGTTTTGTACAGCTAGTTGTAAATGTGTTACTTTTAAAAGATAAAGTTAAACATTTTCGGAGTTTTTGTAAATACTGGTCGGAATAAAGGGGAACACAAATGACTTATTTCCCTTTTTTTCCCCTTAATAATAATGTTTTCTTAGTGATGTCAGATCAGTAACATAGCTACCTTCTTCTATCCAGCCCCTCTGTTTTTGCTTTGCAATGTGCAGGTGATGGTTGCTGAGGCCCTGGATATTACCAGGGAGACATATTTTGCCATCCTAATGGACCGCTCCTTCAATGGTCCTGTCATGGTAGGAAGCCCCCAGGGAGGTATGGATATCGAGGAGGTGGCTGCCAGCACCCCAGAACTCATCTTTAAGGTATAACATTTCTGCTTTTCAGTCATTTCTAAGTTGTCAGTGATTACCAGCTACAAGAATAAGAAAGAGGGGGGGGAAAAAAAACTTGAGAGCAGTCCAAACTTCCTTGAATTAGACATCTTACCATGATGCTTGTTCTTTACTGGCACAGTGGAGCTCTTTATAATCCCCTCACCATCTTACTTTAAAACTGATAAAGGTTTTGGTGGGGGGGGTGTTGAAATCATACCGAGTTTCCAGATGGAAGCTGAGATCTGTTCGCGCACACACAGCAGAAGCTGAACACGGCACACGCATACAGGAACACACTGGAGTTTAACATGTGCAAACACACACAGCCTTCGATGTTTTCTTTTGCCATTAATGAGATTTTATTTACAGCTTCTCGACAGCACGGCCTCATCGTCGTTAGCAGATGTAACCTTGAAGCGTTTACAGATGGCTACCTCCAAAGGTTATATACGTGTATCTTATTTTGCTAATGTGCGTTGTGAAACATCAAGCTGAGACAATTACGTTACATTAACTTCACCAAAGACTGTAGAGTTTCTATAAATGAGAAATGCGTGGTTTTACTATCAAACAAAATGATTAAAATAGTTATTGTCCAGCCCTGTTTGGTGCTACAGACTGTCTGTACAGATGGATGAGATGTCACCAATAGGTGAAGCAGTAATGATGTTGTAAATAGGAGATGGGCAGTGAAGATTAGGCTGCTGAAGTCATGTTTCCTACCAGATGAAATGCAAACACTTGGGTTTTGCTGAAGGATGATGGTGTCAAAGTGAGCACCATCAAGTTGACTTTTTTTTTAAATAAAAACCTAATTTCCACATTGATACATGAAATTATCATTACTATGAAATTCATAATAAACTGAATCTGCTTCACTACAGTTTGATTTTGCACTTCCACATCTAACCAGCACTTGGAACACAGACGTGCCTCCACAGGAGCGTGCACACAGGTTCATGCCCGGACTTTTGCACTGCTTTGAAATGGATGTGTCTGCGGAGCAGTGACACTGATCCATCATCATCAAAAGAGAGAAAACAGGAGGATATATTAGGCTGCCAGGCTGACTTTTTGTCCTCCTTTATCCTGGAGCTTAATGTGACTGCAGTTTCTTTATATATGGTCTCCTTAACTTTTTGTTTCCCCGCGGGGGTTTCTGTCAGTGAAGAACGTGCATAGGAATAGTTGGTGAAAAGTGCAGAAGAAGCAGGTGAGATATTTTAAATGGAATAAAACTGTAGGTGTGAGGTAAATAAGTAAAAGAGCCAGCAAGTCTTATTTATATATGTTCAGCTTCTAATCAGCCACCGTTTCTCTCTGAACCATGTGCTTTTTTGGGTCACACACTCTGCTTTATGGAGGACGGATAACCTCCTCTGCCAACAATGATGCTATCAGTCATCAGCAGTGCTAAAGGGGGAGGATAGAACGATTTGAATATGGAGCCAATTGCCCAATCCTAATAAACACACATGCCCAGAACTTCCCACAGATCAGTCGATGCATTATGCATAAATTACCTGCATGTTATAAAAACCCAGTGGAATGTGGGTAAAGGATCTAAAAGGATAGATCTGGATCACTTGGTGATGGATATGCTCCCTGAAATTTTATTATGTTACACCATGTTACTGTACTCCTGCTTTGTGCAAGCTATAACTCTGGTGTCTGATTCTGGTTTTGTACAGTTTACGTATTTTGTGGTCTACAAAGGAAAATGAATGACATGGTTTAGGAAAGAAACAGTTCGTACATGTGCAGATGCTCCACTAGTACCTCAGGGATTGCTTCAGCTACTACAAATAAGCACTCATTAATAAGATAATCATAAGCATTTATAAAAAGTTTGATGAGTGTGATGAGCACTTTTAGATATATTTTTGGGAGGTATTGTGATCATCTTCATAGACAGCCTATTGCTGTTAGAGAGTTGGTCCATTCTGTGTATGATTATCAGAAATATATTGCATAGTTTATTTAGGATATAGCCTAATGTTTACTTCTTGTCTTTGTTTGTTTGTCTTCCTCTGTCTTGCATATTCTCTACAAATCTACCAGGAAGCCATAGATATCTTTGAAGGTGTGAGAGACGACCAGGCACTTCGCATGGCAGCTAATTTGGGTTTCAAAGGAGCTCTGCAGAGACAGGTAATGGGCCCATGGAAGGCTTTAAAGTCACAAAGAAGGATCAGTGATTCTGACATTCATATATATGTAGGCAGGCAGATGCTTGCCCAGTCATAAATAGGCCATACTTTGGCTATTATTAGTTTTCCAGAGGCAAGTTGTGAAGTGTCATTATACTATGCTGACTTGCCAGGTGGTCTGTTGTCATACTTGGCAGTGAGGCACAGCACTGTGCCAGGCTTAGGGAGCTTACAGTACTAACGATATCATTATTTGGTAGAACATGGCACACACTGATTTTGTGAGTGAATCATGCGTTAGCCACTAAAACTCATCTCAGTGGGCCAGTTATGATTTTGAGGACAGTGAAACAAACATTTTCTCTCCTCTCCCCAAAGTTTTGAGTCATGTTCAGGCATTTGCTCTGAAAATAAAGCTGAGGAAGAATAGCACAGCAGTAGGCCAAGCTCACAGTCTGAATAAAATGTGTGCTCGGTTAAGATTACTTTAGATCTTTTTTTTTTTTTTTTTGCCTCTTAGTATTAAACCCTATTTTTATGGCAAAATTTCAAGTATTTATTTCTGGGCAAATTTACACAAATTTTGATTTTTATTCAGATTTTCTATGTGTTGTTTCACATTTGCCGTCACGAGCACTGGAAAAAACAGTTAACTTCTGGTTTGTGTGATTGCTATTGTTAGCAAATCCATGCAGGCTGTTGCCCATATACAGTATAAAAAAAGGCTGAATTGTGTCTGTGGGTTAACGGCACCTTGCCGGGGAGGTGACAGGTGTGTTTACAGTGTCTGTGAGCTATGAAAGGCTTCACAGTGTGGGCCTAAAGCCACACAGCAGCCAGACTTTCGGCCTTGCATGCCATGTCAAGAATGTAAGCCGACGTCACAGCTTTGTGCTGGAAAAGGACAGAAAATCTGCAAGTCATGTTTCCATCACTGCAGATTGAAGGCAGAGCCGATAAATACCCAGAAACGCCGTCAAGCAGACTAGAGTCATTTGACCGATGATAAATGCAGCTGTACCCTTTCCCGCTGTAGAGAAAAGTCAGATGTTTGTCCAGTATAAAAAGGGCTTAATTTGTTTTCTTTTGCACAAGCTCTGACTGGCATGAGAAATCAGATAACTCAAATCCTAGCACATAGAATAATGAAATATATAAATTACAAAAAAGTAAAAATCAAATCTGCCTTTGTGAAGCAAACTTGATTTGATGACATTTTTATTGCATCCTTTTTTATGGCCTGTTTTTGCTGGATACTGAAAGGAAATTGATTTTAAACAGGGAATGGGAGAAATAGAAAATTATTGGTTAATTGTGTGCATTGTTAGTGCGCTTCTCCATGGTTGCTGTTTGTCAGTTGCCAAGCTGTTTAATTCAGACATAATTACAGCATTTCTAAAATACCTTTACTGTTTTGAAGGAGCTGTGTGGCGACGGGAGCTTTGTGCAGATACAATTTTTTGCGCGTCTGTCTGCACTGTCAGACTTCCTTTGTCACTAAAGAAGCAAAGCTATAGAGAATTAAAAAGAGGTTCCTTTTAAAAGGAGGATTTCATTGATAATGTTTAAGTGCAGTTGTGTTTAATATCCCGTATTCTCACTGACAACATTTGTTTTCCACATTGTAAATATTAGTTTTTTAAATGCAAAAGGCACATTAGCAAAACAGGTATGCATCGATACTACATCTATGTGCAATCAAGTGAAAGGTGTGCTAACACCAGGTAATTTAACTTTGCCTTCCTTACACATTAATGCCATAAAAAGACACGGCGATGTTGAAGGTGATTTGCCATGTTTTATGTAGCCTGTGTGGGAGGCTGAGCAGCCTTGTCAGGGCTGACTACTCAGAGCCGAACCATCAGGTAATTACTGTCCTCTGTGGACCTCACAGGCAGCAGATCAGATTAAGAGGCTCTATGATCTGTTCCTGAAAGTCGACGCCACTCAAGTTGAAGTCAATCCTCTCGGAGAGACTCCCGAAGGACAAGGTACTTTGTATCATTTTTTAAAAACATACTTGCCTGTATGTTTGTTTGTTTCATGTGTGTCTTTGGATGTGTGCCGTCCTGCTGTCTGTAATTTCTATTAAACATTTTACACGCAGAACTCAGCATTTCAGCATCACGATGCTGCCACATATTAATCACCGACTGCGAGACAGAGGCAGCACTTCGCTCCTCTGGTCTAAATGCATTTCAGAATGTGAAGTGTACTGTAATTGCAACACACTGACATCAGCTTCTTGTCAGCATGACTTTGTCTGGATCAAAATCCAAATGGCTTCAGGGAGCAGAGCTTTCCATATTCACAGCATGTTCATGTTTGTTGATGTTTCCTAGTTGCTGATGATTAACTGAAGGCATATAATCTATCATCAGCAAGTAATGAGGGACTACGAATAGCAGCAGCGGCAGCTTCAGACGCAGCCTTTTAATTTATGGTCGGCGAAGATTAACCACTTTGAGATGTTCTGTGAAACTCTTATGGGCTCTGAGTGGAGCATTAATGAAATAAAGTAAAGTATCATAATTAAAAATATATTGACATAGGTAACTTTGCATGACCGTTTGTAGTTTTTGAATTGATCAGCGTTTATTTCATATTTATTATTTTCATATTTATTTCATATTTTGCATGCGCACAAGATGTTCTGTGTAATCCCAGCAAATCTTTATAGGAAAGCTAACAACAAATAATGCTGTTTATATTTATAAATATATCAAGTATAAATGTTAAGATTTCCAAAATAATAGGAAGAAATAGTAGTTCCCAAGTTAAAAACGTTGCATCGGGGAATGCCCCTAAAGCACTTTAAAAACCACAAAAACAATTTAATTTATCATACTGTTCACTTGTTCTATTCTCAAAGGAATTATTTTCTATAATTGTGTCGTTGTAAACTGGCCTTATTCCAAATGCATGTGCTCAGCCAAAAGTACTTAACTTGGAATATGTCTGTAAGTGTCTCTGAATGGATGAAAGGGAGATTATTAAAAGGTTGAGCAATTATCATCTTCACTCGACAATGTTTATTGGAGTGAAGCTTAGCCTATTACACGCTCAGTCTATTGAAATTAACTTTCAGTAATTATATTCAAGATAAATTTATTGTGTCGTCAAGCAATAAATATTGTCTCTTAACTCTTTGTACTTCATGTATAAATGATCAGATGAGACACATGAGCCAAATGACAAACTGTAAAATAGTAATGCTAAATTTTCTAAGAAACAAGCAATGATTAAGGTGTTGGCCTTGATCAACATGTCTGACTTTGTGCTGCTGCAGAAGTAGTTACGGCTGCCACGATTAGTCGACTAGTCACGATTACGTCGACTATCAAAATCGTCAACGACTGATTTAAGTCGACGCGTCGTTTGAAGCTTTGTAAGATACCAAAAGACGCAGGAATAAGTAGTAGGATTTAAGAGTGTAATAACGGACTGAAACAGAAGATGGCAGCACTGCATGTACAAGGATGCCAGCTGCCGTTAAACCCCGAAGAAGAAGGAGCTGTGTCCCAGACAGTGTTGCCAACTTAGTGACTTTGTCGCTATATTTAGCGAGTTTTCAGACCCCTTAGCGACTTTTTTTCTAAAAAAAAAAAATCGCTAAAATAAGACGTGAAAGCACGTATCGCTTTTACTCTCAACAAGCAGCGGGTGCTGTAACGCAGTCAGTTCTTCTTTTACTCTTTTACTCTTATGCTGTTTTGTGGATTACAAGGTTTAAAACTACTTATAAACACACACACAAAGTAACTCCACCAGAGCGCCTATTTCGGGTCACTTTTGCCGGTCCAAGCCCGGGTAAAGGAGCAGGGTTGGAATTGTGACATTAAAAAAACAATAATTGCTAAAAGAAATTTAATTTGTAGTTCTAAACTCTAAATGCATTTAGGACGTTTTTTACTCACTTTATGTCTCTTCCACGATGTTATTTCTCTCTCCAACAACATAGGTTACAATTAGATTAGCATGACCAATTATGCAAATTAGGCGATGACGTCATTTAGCGACTTCTAGCAACTTTTAGGACAACCAATAGCGATTTTCCTTACTGAGGAGTTGGCAACACTGGTCCCAGAATTCATAGCGCAGCCCAGCTCAGTTTCCAACAATGGCGGCAGCTAGTTAGTTTTTTTTTTTTTTTTCATCATTGTTTTTATTGCAGATTTTCCTTTAACACGACAGTGTCTCGACAGTAGACACAGAACAACAAAACAGTACAAACACAAAACGTACACAACAGCTCTTAAATAAGGCATAATACAAGATACAAAATACAAAATATAACATACAAGAGGTGGTGAGTCAGTCTTACAGCGCCCGGGTGGTGATCACGTGTGTAGTAGTCCTTTGAATAAGATAGCGGAAAGGTCCGGTCCAATATAGTCCAAAAAGGGGTGCCACATCCCATAGAACTGACCCACACTGTGGTGTATAACGTGTGTGAGGTATTCCAGAGGAATCAGTTCAAAAACTATTTTGCGCCAGCCACAGACAGTGGGAGTCCTATCGTTGATCCATTGTAAGAGGATATTTTTCCTGGCTGCAAATGTTAGAGTGTTATACAATCTTTTGTTGGCCGCCGCTTTTAGGCGGTCACTTGGAAGACCTAGAATCAGGGACAAAGGGTCCATCTCTATATCAACGTGGAAGATTTTCCCCAGTTCACCTGTAATGTCAGCCCAGTATTCTTGAAGCTTATAACAGGACCAAAAACAGTGAGTTAAAGTCCCTACATCAGTTTTGCACTTAAGACACACAGGGGAAATAGAGCGGCTGAAGAGGTGTCTGCGGTGAGGGGATACGTGTAATCTGTGTAAAATCTTAAATTGGATTGCTCTTGTCCGAGTACAAATTGAAATCCTTTTTGCGAGAGACCAAACGGTATCCCACTTATCTTCATCTATGGTTACCGACAGTTCCCTCTCCCACACACCTCTAATCCCCTGCGCATCAGTGGTAGTCAAAGCATTAAGCACATGGTAAAATGAACTCAGAGACACCGTCAGCTGTTGCCCAAACAAAACCCTCTCAACATCAGATACTTCAGGGTGCTCAGCAAGGGTTGTATTGTGAGTGATATAGTGTCGTATTTGCAAAAAACGAAAGAAATCCTGTCTAGGCAAGCCGTAACTGTTGGTAAGCTGTTCAAACGACATGAGTTCACCACCCGAGAAAAGGTCACCAAGAGACTTAATATTCTTATCAGACCATCGTTGAAAGCCGGGGTCCAAAGAACCCGGAGGGAAAGCAGGGTTATTCATTATAGGGGTAAAGGTTGATGTTATTCTCGATCTTCCCTCAAGACGGCGGACAATTCGCCACGCTTTTAGGGTGTTGATTGTTACAGGATTTGTACAAAGGGCCTTAATTCCGTTAAAATCATTACAAAATAATAGATCGCTCAGTTTGCATTGTGACAGAGCTGTCTCAATATCCGACCAGATTGAGGTTTTACCCCTAACCCAGTCGCTCACAAATCTTAAATGGGCAGAAAGCTGATACAATCTAATATTAGGTAGATCCAAGCCGCCCCTGGAGCTTGGCAGATGCAACACTGCCATCTTGAGTCTGGGTCTGCGCTTGTTCCAGATGAAAGAGGTGAGCCAACCATTTATGTCCTTCAGTACTCTCTTAGAGAACAAGACGGGGATCATTTGGATAGGATACAATAGCCTGGGCAGCACATTCATTTTGATCAGGGCAATGCGTCCTAGCCAGGAGACAGGAAGTGACGCCCACCGCTCTAGGTCCTGTTTGAGTTTGCCAAATAAGGGTGTGAAGTTGGCTTTGTACAATTGGTCGAGAGACGGGGTAATAAAGATCCCCAAATACACAAATCCATTAGGAGACCATTTAAAAGGAAAGGAAGGAACAGTAGCCGGCATTGTGAAAAGAGTATCGAGAGGCATGGCCTCTGACTTAGCCAAATTGATTCTATAGCCAGAGAAATGGCTAAACCTGTCAATCACCTCAATGAGACTGGGTACGGATGTTACAGGGTTAGTCAAAAGAATCAAGATGTCGTCCGCGTATAAGGTTATTTTATGACACAGCTGTCCAATCTCTAAACTACGTATTGTGGGCGTCGCCCTTATGGCCTCAGCAAGAGGCTCTATGGCCAGAGCGAATAGAAGGGGCGATAAGGGGCAGCCCTGCATAACTCCCCTATGAGTGTTGAAGTAATCAGACCTAAGTCCATTAGTCAGGACTGCTGCCTGTGGATTATTGTAGATAACTTTGACCCATTTTATAAAATTCTCCCCTAAGCCGAATTTGCCCAGAGTATACAACAAATAAGACCACTCAATTCTGTCAAATGCTTTCTCCGCATCGAGAGAAAGCACCAGGCCGTCAATAGATTTTTGCTTGAAAGCTACAATAGCGTTCAGTAAGCGTCTAACATTGGTGGCTGAGTTTCGACCCTTTATAAAGCCTGTCTGGTCCTCCCTTATCAGCACAGGTAAAAAATTTTCTAAGCGGGTGGCCAGAATTTTAGAAAGCAGTTTCCTATCTACATTCAAGAGGGCTATAGGTCTATAGGATCCGCACAAATCAGGACACTTCCCTTTCTTTAGAATTAGGGAAATGTTGGCTTCCTTCAGTGTCTGCGGGAATTCACCCGTAATGAAGGAGTGGTTGAACATATCAAGAAGCGGTTCCACAATAATATCCCGAAACTGTTTATAAAATTCACAACAGAAGCCATCAGGCCCTGGCGACTTTCCACTTCGCAGTGATTTAATAGCCTTAAACACTTCGGTCTTAGTTATAGGGCTGTTAAGGGCAGTCTTCTGTTCCTCTGACAAATTTGGTAAGTCGAATTGGGTGAAGAAATTATGCATCAGCTGCACCCCCTCCGGGACTTGTTGAGAAGAGTACAAGGCTTCGTAGAACTTCTTAACACAGTCATTTATCAGTTTGTTTTCATATATCTTGTGGCCACCTTCATCAGATATCGCTGCAATGGTATTCGATTCTGCGCGCTTCTTAACATAGTACGCCAGACATTTACCGGCCTTATCTCCATGCTCGTAGAACCTCTGTCTGGTGTATTTAAGTTTCTTCTCTGCATCTCTGGTAAGAAGGCAATTCAGCGCTGACCTGAGTGCGGTTATTTCTTGCCATAATGGTGGTGATGGGGAGGCAATATATGTTTTCTCCTTATCCATCAATTCGCTCTCTAAAGATTTTTGTTCCTCCATCCGTTGTCGCTTCTTTGTCGCAGAATACGAAATAATTAGGCCCCTCGCATAAGCTTTGCATGTTTCCCACAAAACAGAGGCAGTAGTAGCTGAGGGGGTGTTGATATCCAAAAACGCTTTAAATTCTGCAGAGAAGTGAGAGGTAAATTCCTCATCCTTAAGAATAATGGTATTAAGCCTCCAGTGGCGGGACCTATGAAGCGCAGCTTTAAGATCGAGATCCATGATTACCCTAGCGTGATCTGAGATGATTATACTTGTTATGTCGCACGATACTACTGAACCTAAGTCAGTTTTCGGGAGAAAAAAGTAATCAATTCTAGTTTGGGACCTATGCGGAGCCGAAAAAAATGTGTATTGCTTATCGGAGGGGTGAGTATATCTCCAAGCATCCACAAGTCCAAACTCGTCGCATAGAGCATGAAGCGCTTTGGCCTGAGGAGAAGGAGTTGCAATGCTGTGTGGAAATCTGTCCATAAGCGGATTTAACATTAAGTTGAAATCACCACCAATAATAACGGTAGAGTTAGGAAGAAATGGGGCTAATTCCAGAAACATTTTGGTAAGAAAGGTAGTTGGGTGGGCAGGTGGAAAATAAACATTCAGTAATAAGATATTTTGGCCTTGCAAAATCCCTTTGACTATCACGTAGCGGCCCTTCAGATCCTTAACGCAATCAGTTACTACAAAAGGTACATTTTTCCTAATCAACACTGCCACTCCTCTACTTCTTGTAGTGAAGGATGAAAAAAACACTTGTCCATATAATCCTTGTTGCAACTTCAAGTGTTCATTATTATCAAGATGTGTCTCTTGTAACATAGCAACATCTACACCGTCCTTTCTTAGACAAGTAAATATCTTCCTCCTCTTAATAGGGCTGTGAACCCCTCGTACATTCCAGGTGCATATTCGCAGCCTACTCATTATTAGACTTATTCATGTATCATACAAAGCACATTGAGCCAAAGGGTTCACCACACCCTGGTTGAAAAAATAACTAAATAAAATAAAAATAAAAAAGGCATGAAAGAGCTGTGTGACGGAACATTCAAAGAACAGTGATTTGGCAACAGCCCTACTAAACATGTAGGGAAAAACCAATCTCCTCCTGCCCGTCGGGAAAGCCGAAGGGCATTGCACGCGCGTAACTCACGCCTACCCATAGACGAAAACACAGTCCGTCCGGTGCCCGATGGGGTGGAAGATTTCACCTGGTCGCTTATAAGCAGCGAGGACGAAAAAAAAGAGTCATATACGCCTAGATTCGGCAAGTACTCACACCGGTTAATTAAGGCATAGTGTGAAGAAAAGGAGTACTCCGGTGGGTACGGGGATTCAGGGCAGCGAGTCCGCGTAGGACGCAGCTGCCTCCGGTGTGTTAAATCTCTTCTCCTTGCCGTTGGCAAACAGCCTCAGTGTGGCGGGGTAGAGAAGCGCATAATCCACATTCTTCTTCCTCAGGCAGCTTTTCACCTCGTCGAAAGCCTTGCGTTTCTTGGCTACCGCCGCTGAATAATCATTAAAGAAGGAGACTTTGATCCGACTTGTTGGTTGGTTCGGCTGCGTAGCCAGGCGCCGAGCTGCGGCCATCACACGTTGTTTATCAGCAAAGTTGTGAAGCTTCATAATGATGGGTCTGGCGCGCTGGCTGGGGCCCGGCCTCGGTGCTAGAGAGCGGTGAGCGCGGTCTAGTTTGATCTTCCCATTTTTAGTTGTGAGCTCGAGATAGGAGGGGAGCCATGACTCCATGAAGGCGACAACATCATTTCCCTCCGTGCCCTCGGGAAGCCCGACCAGGCGAAGGTTACATCTGCGGCTGCGGTTCTCTAAATCGTCCATGTGGTCTGCCATGTCAGTTACTTGTTTTTCGAGTCGAGCCACTTTCGCCTGCAATACACCTGCCGTGTCTTCCACGCCTGAAATCCGTATCTCGGCGTCTCCCACCCGTGTCGCCAGAGCCTGGATCCGAGACGTCTGTTCACGGATTGCGGCCAGCACAGTATCAACTTTAACATCCAATAAAGTTGTAATGCTGTCAGTTATCTTACTCAGAGCCGCAAGGATATTCGGGTCGATATCACTCCCAGTTTCCTCAGCGTCAGCGGAGATTTCTGTGTCGCTGGCGTTAGCTTCTTCAGGCTCAGCCGCCATAGGACCCACAATGTCGCTAGCTTGCACAACCGGAGCTGTCTTTTTCTTAGACCTGACGTTAGGCATTTTAGAAAAATAGTCGTCCAGACTCATTATAGAGTTACTCCCACGCACATTTGTAACGTTTCACCAGGTGAACACGTATTTTAGACGGATAATCGGGGGACCTCACCGGAGCACAGCGAGACGGGTGTTCGCGCTACGACGCCATCTTGCCAACCCCCAGCTAGTTAGTTTTAATGTTACTCTTATTATTCTTTCTGGGTCACAAAATAAACGTTTAACATATTTTCAGGCAAGAATGTAGCTGTGTAAACCTCAAATATCTGCTCAGTTTATCAAGACACCACATATTTTCAAAAGCGCTCCGGCGTTTTCGGAGACGTCTGTTACCCACTAGCTCGATAGCTAGCCGGGGGCAAGGCTCACTAGAGCCCGTGAGAACACCGGACTCCCGGCAAATCGTTTTCAAACCCACCGCGGTCTTTCGCTACTCAGGTTAAACATGATATATGAGTCACTTAGATAACTTGGAAATGTTATTGTTTGGCTTTTTTTTAGTGTTTTATTTGTTCCTGAGTTAATCGGTTTGGCTGAGATCAAAGTTATAGTTTTTACACAGCTGAATAAACGTCAAGCAGACAGCTGATTATCAGAAGTGTGAGATGCTCGAGAATATACTCCAGTGTCCTGTTATATTTTAGATAGCAAGGAGTTTATTAAACTTCACTGAAACAATCTGCAAATTTCATTCAAATTTAATAAACTATCATCTTGTCTTTATTTTTAGTTAGCACATACCTTAAACACTTAAAGCTGTAAGCTAATGATAGTTATATAAGAGCAGATGCTGCTGGTGCAATAAGCTGTAGTTTTACGTCTAATACTTGCATGATCTGATTAGTCGACTAATCGCAAAAATAATCTGTGACTAGTCGACTATCAAAATAATTGTTTGTGGCAGCCCTAAAAGTAGTTAATAAAAAGATGGGATATTTCAGTCATTGAAAAGTGTCTTAGATTAGTAATTTAGAAGTACAGTCTTAAATCCCCCCTTATTTCTTTATATTTTGCTAGGATAATGGAAAAAGGGGTGCAATGATTTACTGAAACACGCAAACATCCATGGAAATACAATATATAAGGCAAAGAGAGAGTTAATTAAATTCTACTGAGCTTAAAACTCAACATTTGGTAAGACCAACTTTATCTTGAGCACAGCCTGAACTCTCTAAGCAAACCTTTCTTGGCATTTCCTGAAGTAATCCTCAGAAATAGATCTCAAAGCTTCTTGAAGGACATTCAAAGCTCTTCTTTGGATGTTGGCTGCCTGTTCAGTTCAGCAATGTTGCTGATTGGACTCCGGGGACAGTGACTGTTGTGTCTGAGTGATGGTGTTTCACTGTGTGTTTTCTCTATCCAGGTATATTTTTACTGCATTGACGGTTTGTTCGGGATCGTAATGTTAAAAAAAATGAAAGTGCTGCCAGTCAGATAGTTTCCTGATGGTATTGCTTGATAGATCAAAATTTGAAGTGAATGAAATACAGCCAAAATCATGACACAGCCTCCACTGTGTTTTACAGATGGCTCCAGACACTCACTGTTGTATGTTTTTCCTGACTTCCTCCAGACGGGTTGAACCAAAAATTTCAAATGCGCTTTCATCACTCCGTCAGCCCTGCAGCCGCTAATTTTCAGCCCAGTGGTATTTGGCCTTTTCTACCCCGTTTCCCTTCATTAAGAATTTTTGATTCAATGAAGAGTGGATGGATCTCAAGTCTGTTCATTTTCTTTTTAGGCTTGCTACTTCTTTTGTCCTCCATGTATCCAGTTTCCTTAATAATGCCAAGATACTCACATACAAGTTATATGAATCCACAACAGTAGTTCATTCTTGAGTCGAGTAACTTTTTTTTCATATACTTGAATGTATCATAGGTCAGTGTTAAAGGGCTTAACAAAACAAAAATTCCTCTGAAAATGGTCAGGTACAAGGACTGGAGAGAAAAGGCGACTTTTAATGGTTTAATGAAAAACTTTGAAAGGCCTTCAGAAAGCCTGGAGCACTATTGATCAAAAAAATTTTTTAAAATTACAAGAAAGTCTGTCTTCTTGGAGGAAAAAGATAAAGACATGATTCAAGATTTTTGCACAGTAGAATACAATTGGATCCAATATCTACCAGGATTGTTCAATTTTAAAGTAAAATACCATTTCACGGCCCCTTACTTTATTTGAAAGTCACCAAGAGCAGTTCACATTTCTGTCCTCCTCTCATTTGTAGCAGGCACTAGCAAACTGTTGTGTCCAGTAAGAGTAATGTAAGAGTAAAGTTTCTGCTTCTATAATTTCTTGATGTATTTTTCCTGTATGGCGTAATCCCTGTTGGAAGCAAGCACTTCCAGTCACACAGAAGAACAGAGATATGGGTAAATTTCAGTCACCTTGATTTCCCCTAGTGACAAAAATGGAGGTTAGCAGGAAAACAATTCAAGTGCTCGTCATTCACATGAGAAGGCTGTTATAGGAAGTCACAAAGCATTATTCCAGCGCTTGTGACGCTGCCAAACGTTGGTTTTTGTTTTTATTTTTCTCTCAAAGAAATAAGAGTGATTGTCTTGTCTTTGGAGCTGAACACAGATTGAGTGTGATGTGTCATACACTATTACAGCGTGCTGAAGATGCATCACTTCTTTGATCCTTAGTTTCCTCAAAAAAAAGATGCTTGCTCAAAGTTATCAAACACTCACACGACAATGTTTTTGTGTGATTCGTTATGAATATTAATGCAGAAAATGAGTCCTTAAAAAAACTAAATTTATACGAGGGGTATGATTTTTTTTCTTTTTTTTTTTAAAGAAGGAAGACGCAGGTGTTGTGATTGAAGCAGGCTTTGTAGAAGGGCTTCACATTAACATCAGCTCATTCTTTGCTTCGATTTGTTCACACGTCGCAAGGGAGCACAGCTATTTTCTTGCAGGCTTTCGACAGACGTGTTTGGAGAAGGAAAATTTCTCAAGGGTGGAAAATTTGTATTTTTTTGTCTCGTTTGGTAATAGCTGAATACATTTTGTAGATAGACTGCAATAATGGATGTGTCAAAACAGAACAAAAAGGAATTGTGTAGTGAGGAAAACGCTTCACCTGGAGGACGCAGCATGCCGACTCCCCAGTCCCAGGAGAGTCTGCCGGCTCCATGTGTCTTGTGTCCATGTATGTTGCTCATGTTGCACTCATAAAATATTTGCACATTTCAATATTTTCCTTCCTTTCCTCAGTTTCGCATCAGGATTGCCTGAATGTTTAAATGTAATTAGCCATTAAGTGGAATAGTTAATATTGAAGGTGCTATAGAACATTACCGTAGTTCATTTTAAAGCAAAGTGTGGAAAATACTGTGAGGCCTGAGACTGAAAACTGGACTGGAGAATATAAAGTCAGCACAAGCAGCTGGTTAGCAAAGCAAAAACTGGAACTAGGAGACGTGGTCCTCCATTTGGATGTCATTTTTATACTTTTGTATTAAATTAATTGAGCTTCAATATCGGGGTGAATTTGTTACCTTTCCCCCTACTTTCCTGGTTTTAATAATAAGCTGAGCTAACTGACTTCTGGCTCCAGCTACAAATTTAGCAAATAGACGTGACTTTTCAAATTCTCACCAAGACGGCAAATAACTGTATTTCTTTTGAATGTCCAGTTATCCCTTTCAGTTAGCGTCACTATTTAAGTGTAAGCACTTCTACTAATTTGTTACATTATTAGTGTGCGGTATTTTCAGGTGGCTTTAAGAGTCTTTGAAATACACACTCTTTGATGTGTAAAGGAAATGTCCATTTGCTATAATAGTCTTTTCCTTAGAGGCAGTGTCAAAACCACATACCTTAGTGAGCCTGAAATAATTAAGACCAGCAGACTGAGGGGACACCCTGGAGTTCATTACTTTCAGGTTTTAGAAATGGTAATTAGGGTTTTTTTTTAATGTCTGGATTCTGCTTCCTCTTTCTCACTTGTTCTATTTTCCCCCCATTGCTGTCTTTTACCCATCCCTTACCGTAGTGGTTTGCTTTGATGCTAAGATCAACTTTGATGACAACGCTGAGTTCCGTCAGAAAAACGTGTTTGCCATGGATGACATGACGGAGGCCGACCCCACGGAGATGGCTGCAGCAAAGTGGGACCTTAAATATATCGGACTGGATGGGAACATTGCCTGCTTTGGTAAGGAAGCGAATCTCTCCATCAGACCCGACACACCTGCTTGCACATACACCACCCAATAAAGGAGTTCTCCCCTCCTGCCATGTGGCTTTAATGTGTCTCTTAAGTAGAGTAAGCGAAAAGCTCAGACACAGTTAAAACTTAGTCAAACTAACGGCAGTCTGTGCTCTCCTCCAGTCCACATTACAAGCAGCTTTCTGAAGACTCCAGAAGGATTGCTGCCATAACCAATGCGTTCTAATTAGCTATAATCCACCCAGAAAGTCTCCTGTGAGCCAGATTGTTAGCATTCTCATTAAAGGCCCCCTCTCTTGTCATAAATCAAAGCTTTTACAGTGTACAACTGCACTAACAGGTGCTCTCACTTCTTACCCCGTAGCCTCATAAACACATTAGTTGTCTGTTAACACTTCTCCTCCATTCTGCACACAAACCCCATTCTGCATCCCCAGCTCCCAGGCTCTCCTAAAGTAACAACAGCTTTTAAGGCCCCGCAACTTCCTTGAGAGCTCCGTAAGCCACCAAAGTGACAGCTGTTAAAGCGAATTTCCCTTTTATTGAGACCTCGGTTGGGGAGCTTGCCAGGACGCAAGTTCAGCTTGGCTAAACCAAATTATGTAGGACATTTTTGTGCACTTGGCTCCTGCACAACTCAGCAGGGCAGAGGCACAGGCAGTTGGCTAAATGATGACATAGTCCACAGTCCAAAAGCATAGCACAACCTCTTCTAATCAACACTCTCTTCTCTGAAGTCGGGAGCTGAGTTGTAATCAAATTTTCTCTGTGTTGCTTGACTTGAATGTTTCTGATTAGAAGATTTCCAGCAGATTCACTTTTTAAGTGTGGCATTTTTTTCCAGCTATTTGCTCGTATTTAGTGGATGACTTAGCACTGAATTCCTTTGCGGGTTATTATAGTTCATGCCATCTTTCCTTCAGTGTCAGTAATGTTACTTTAATTAACTCGTGTCTGCATGTATCGCACTTTGTTCTCAGGCACGTCTGTTTCAATATCCGAATATTAGCCTTTATTTAATGTTCAAATTGTTATACTTTAGCCTCAATTATCGTTAACACAAATATGTGAAAGTGCATAAAAACGAGTGCCTAATTATTACATTACATTGTCGTAACAGTGAATGGAGCTGGTTTGGCCATGGCCACGTGTGACATCATTGACCTGCATGGAGGAAAGCCAGCAAACTTCCTGGACCTGGGTGGTGGAGTCAAAGAGAAACAGGTGTACGAGGCTTTTAAGCTGCTCACTGCCGACCCAAAGGTAGGAACAAACTGTTAACAAAGAGGTCGCTTGCCTGCTTCTTGAACAGCTTGACTGTAACAGTTGAGTACATAAGCTAAATTGGTTACTGATTTTTAAAGCACAGCTTGGAAGAAAAAGCAATTTTACCACCTGTTGAATTGCGTTTGATATTGCAGTCATGTATTTTGTCACAGTACATTCATAAAGCTCTATCTGTCTGGTTAGAGCTTTGTCAGTGCAACTCATTAGTCTGGGGACCTTGGCATATGCCCATGTTTAACTTAGGAAAACAGACTCTGGGAGGCTGTGTGATTATATGCCATCATTTCAGTTACTGTGGCATGATAAATTGGCGCTCTGTATTCTGCAGTAACTGCGCTTGTAAAGAAAGGCTAAGACGTGCAACCGCGTGCGCTGTGAACACGCAATAACGGGCGCATATGCAGCTCAGATTTAATGCACATATAAAACTTTAAATGAAAAGCATGCGACAGAAATTCTCGCGGCTGTGAATGAGTGGCAGCTCGGGGTGTTTTACAAGTGATTCTGCTCCATGTTCGGAAAGCTAATAATTCCAAGCTAAACAACGTAAGCCTTGTAACGATACCGCAGTGCTGATTGTGTGTTGACAGTTATCACATCGCTAAATCCCTCACTGCTGTCACTCCTGTATCCCAGGAATGATCACGGGTTCGCTCTCTGGGGCGTCTCTACTTGGTTGTGTTGAATACAGAGTAGAATTAGATTGAAATTCAGTCCTCAGCTCACTTTTTTTTAAAAAATCTTTCTTTAAAAAAAAGCACATGCTGACTTGATTTGGCAGTAAATATTTTTGAAGAATTAGCTTCGCATCTAGTTTAAAAAGCTGTCTTGCCAGCTGGAATTTCCTCAAATGGCTTTCCAGGACAGGTTACTAAACAATACAGCTACAGTACGCTGTAAGTGCATGTGATACATAGTCTAGTCTTAAAATAGATATTCTGTATATATTACACATACCAGAAAGCTTTATTTCATCTAAAGCTCATTCGAAACACTGAAGTAGGATTTTTCATGGTAGCAGTGTTGCACACCTTTTGTTGATGAATGTTAAAAACTTGCTAACCTTAACACTCCAGCAGGTGATACATTGCCTGACTCGAAAAATCCACTGTGTGATCGATTTTGGTCTCACAAAATCAGCCCGGCAGACTGTGGAGAAAAATGAATATGGTGGTTAAAAAAGAAATGCAATCAACAGGGGAGATTTGCTGCTCTCTTCCCCTGAGGGAGCCACATTTTTATTATTATTATACCCTTTTAAAACAAGTTGGATATCTTCAAAGGTGAGATCAGGTTTTAGTCTGTATCCACTGGCCCCCTCACCATCAAACACTCCTCCTGTTCCTCTTTCTCTCTCTTTTTTTTTTTTTGTCTTGGGTTGATTCCCCAAATCCAGATGGGGGAGTAGACCTGCTGCCTGTCCCTCCTGCTGCTGTGTATGGAAACGGAGACGGGAAGCTCCTCCCTAACAGGGAAAAAAAATAGAGGAGGATTGACATTAAACTGGGTTGGAAGCACCATTAGCATTTCAACCAGGGGAGCTGAGAAACCTGCTCTGATCTGTGGAGGGAATGTTAATCATTTCACAATAAGAGCATGCTGCTCATTTGCATTTGGTTTTTCTTTTTTTCCTCCCCACAAATTACTACTCCCAAATATTTAAAGGATATATGAGCAGTAAGTAACAGTAAAATCATACCCTGGGTAAACGTGGATGGGATGAGGTGCCGAGGCAAAATTGATCGGCTCGGAGCGTCAGTAAATTCTGTTTTTCCTTATTTGCCTTAAACATCAAGGCTTCAGTGCTTATTTCCTTCAAATGCGCAGCCCTTTGTTTAGTATTTATTCAAAGTTTAGAGTCTCAGACAGCCTGGTCTACTTGCATTTCACATCATTATTTTTCTACTGATTTAAAAAAACAAAACTTTTGCTGCTTTTGCATAATAGTGTTGATAGAGTGCCTTATAGGAATGCTTACTTCCACTGGCACTGAATAAAATGAGTTTGGTAGCTGCTGTGAGGAAGGCCAGAAATGTTCTGTTGCATATGTGAAAATGTGTTTGTTTTTTTTTATTAGGAACCACTGCAACTTTTGAGTGCCAAGATTAAAATGGTTTATGTCCTGCGAAGAAAAAATGATAGAAGCCCATTCAGCAGGAAATATTACACTGTAATGACAGAGAGAAAAAAGAAGGGGAAAAACAGGTATTTTTGGGGTCCGTCTCTTCTTTCTGGCTTTCTTCCTCGGTTGCTTTTTCCGCTTTTGTCTCCCTCCCTCCCCTCTGTCTTCCTCGCGCTCTCTCCCTCTCAATCTCCGCTTTGATGTCTCAGGCTCATTGTGCTGAGAGGAGTGGATGCGACGCGAGTGTACCGCTGGCACTGAATAGCAGAGATGGAGCATGAGATGACAAAGGCTTCCTTTTCTTGTTTGCTCACTTCCCCAGAATCTACCCTTAAAGCATTCATTACCTTCAAATTATTATGTTGTGAATGAAAGGGGAAGAGAAAACCGATAAAATGGAGGGATACCGCATGAGAAGTGGGAACAAGACGAGAAAGAAAGTGGGAATGAAATTAATGCGAGAAAAATAAGCGAATCATAGAGCTGTATGTCAGCCCCCCCACCCCATCCTACCCAAGTGTGTGCAAGTGCGTGTTCGCGTTAACTATGTGAGATGTTATGTAGCTCAGCTGGGTCTACTAGACCAATAAGGTTTGTTTGAATTTAGGCCCCCGGCTTTTTTAACAGGAACATATTTATCTTCCATGCTAAAATAAATAGCTCCACTTTCTTCACATCCACGCGTGGAACAGTTTGATGACAGAATGCCTGAATTTATTAAGGTTTCCCTCACATCACCTGTAGGCACAGGAGCAGGCAGCAAATACCAACAGCCAAATAACCTCGTTATTGCTTTGCGCCTGTGCCGTAAAGAAGGTGGCAGATGGATGTTTTGTCCAACTCAACATCCATTTTGTTCTCCGGGCTTAAGGCTGTTTTCTATAATTTTTATAGGCTAGAGTAAATGATGACATTTTCCTAAAACACACTCTTGTTGTGGCTAGATGCCCGTATCAGGGCCGCCATTATATCAACCTACTAATTGTCAAGGCGGCTTATTTTGTGATTTATTGTGTCGCCGTTACGTAATTAATATTCTATTCAAGTAGGCCGAGCGTTTTCGTAATACTTTAACCTTTCATTCCCATATTCATGCGTCTCACTGCGAGTGCATAAAGGAGCCTTTTTCAAAGGTTTATTACAATGCGAAACATCTAAAGCCCTGATCTTATCCTCGACTACGGCAAACTCTGTGTTTTCAGATGAATGAGAAAATAAGCACGTACGGCAGCCTGTCGGTAAATGAACATGTCGTGCTGACTCACGAGTGTGTGTGGGAAGCTTGGTTAACATTACACTGAGTTTGTGCATGTCATGTGTTTACAGATTAGCCTTTCGTTCCAAATTTACTGTAATGCAAACTAAAGTCTGCAGCAGAGAGGCAGCGCGGTGATCCTGGGGATGAATACTGAGGTTCTTTCTGTTTCTTGACCGACAGTTCCCAATTTCCATTTTACAATTTATGAAAACTACAGAATCCAAAGCAGTCCGACTTTAAAAATGAACTGGCTTTCGGTGTAGATAACGTCTTCCCCTTCCAGAATAAGGTGGTGTTGCGGTGTTGCTCGAAGGAGAGTTAAATTTTCAGAGTGAGCGAGCTGTCAGGGTTCTGCCGCCCACTCAGTTGTTTCTGCGTGTGTTCAAAGAGATGGCGATAAAGAAAGAACAAAAGTATAATGTGTTTAAAGTTGTAAATAATATAAAACTGGGAAATTACACATTTATGTATCAAATATGATAATAATGAAAACAGCTATTCCTACATTGTGACCTTAAACATACAGGCAGTGTTTGTTTCTGCGTCTTATGACAGATTTTCTTCTTTCTTCTTTGTACATTGTTACCTTTAGGCTTGTTGCATACTGTAGTAGTTTGTCACATCTCTGCGTTGTTTGAGGTGAAGCAGGCACGCTATGAGGTGGAAGAGGCACAGACGGGCACATTAGCATTAGTCAGCCGGGGGGACCCGCCTCTGAGGCAAAAACAAGAGTCGCGTACATATTCATTTTTTGGCGTTGCATAATCACACTGCCGATCGTGAAACATCTTTTAGCTCGCACTGGTTTGTGTGTGAGTGTGAGTGTGAAGGCAGTTTGAAATGCTGAGACTCACCTGTGTGTATGTAATTTCGAGTTTCTCCCTCAGAGAGCTCTCCCTCCATTCTCACTTGCTCTCTCCCTCCCTCTCGCTCTCTTTGTGTGGGATTATTATGCGTGTCGCTCCAGCCCCCTCATTGCCCTCAAAGAAAACTACACACAATTTTACCTCTTTCCAGCTCAGTGACTCTGCTTTAACTCACCTGTGGTTCCCCTTTAACCACTTTCCTCGTTGTTGCAGTGACACTCCCGAGCCCTGCCGGCTCTAAGCCCCATCTCACCCTCTACAGGGAACACACCACTATTACTACCTTTCCAGCTCTGTCTTATGTTATCTGTGAAACAGTCTTTACTGGTGTTATACACCACTACTTATGTGCTGATGTATACCCAGGCATTTCCTGTCTGCTCCTGCTAGTCTGTCATTTCACTAGTTCTTCTTGTGTTTTCTGCTTCTCCTTCTCCACCTTTTATCTCTCCTTCTTTGTGCTTCTTCTTTCTTCCCAGCAGACTTTCATCTCACTAAATCCTGTTAAAGTCAATGTGAAGAGCTACCTTCAGTTTCATGCCTGCTAGTTAAATCCTGCAGGTGCCCAGGCACTGTTTCTCATCCCTGTATGGAGATGTCTGTACCCGTGTCCAGTGTGCTCCACATGTATGCAGACAGAGAAAAGGGAAGAGGGCTCAGGTCCAAGCCAGGTGAGCCAGAGAAATGTGTCATGAAAAGCCCATCATCCTTTCCTCACTGAAAAGAAGGAAAAGAGCTCTGTGTTACAGGGCTGTTTCCTAAGGGTGTTACAACACAGTTTGCAATGAAAACCACACAGCTCTTCCTGTCACTCTTAAGAAATGCAAATAGGTGCAGATAAATGCTTGTGTCGTGGCACAGCCACATCATACAGACGCACACACACGTAGTCCTCATGGGAGCCAAACAACTTTTAATCACAACAGTCACCTGCGATATTAGAGTCCCATGCTGCGTTATTTTAGTAGGAAAGAAATCACCTTTCCGCCTGGAGCCAAAGGCCTTTGGGAGATTCTGGTCCCCTGTGTTATAAACACAAGCAATGCGAGCTGGTGAGAAAAGGAGAGAAAGAAGAAAACAAGCTACCTCAGTAATGGGGTTCATTCCCAGTGTGCAGAGTATTACACAAGTACTAAATAGGGGGCCAGACATAAAGGGACGCATGCTTAGTCCAGTCAACGCACTGGGGCAGCTATATTGAGGCCAAGCTGCAGGAAGAGTGAGCACTGCTCGAGACAGGCAGACAGTTTGTGCGCTCCGAGGGAGCTGTGGCTCTCTGTTTTCCAGTTACTGGTTGCGTAGGTCATTTGAGAAAGCCTCCATCTCATATTGTGTTTTCCTGCAGATTTGCTTATAGTGCATTTAAGTCCCGTAGTGATGGATATAGGGTTAGGTTCTGTGTGCGTCTTTGAGGACCTTTTCGTCTCCAGCTCATTTAAAATCAGTGCAGCAATGTAAGAAGCTTCTATTATAGGCTAACCTTAGAGTACACTGACCCTGGCGATAGTCTGTGAAATGTATTCAGCTTTTCTTTGCTATTTGAACATATAGTTTTTGAATGCATGTGCGTATAAATTTCAGTGCTTTCCATTCTGAGCTCCCAAGATTGAGGGCAAAAGTTCAAAACCCCTTTGTGCAGCTTTATAAAATACACATGTACAGGCTGAGGCAGCATGGGTGAACATACTTGATGAGACCTTACCTCACGGCAGTATTTTAAGTTCAGCTTCCGAATTAACTTTTGGTGTTTCACAATTTTTAACATGACTTCTAACAAGAGAAGTCAGGAAGAAGCAGATGTTTGTTTTTTATCACATTTTTCCCCAATAGTTTTAATGAGTGCACCCATGAAACCAAGAGAATACATGTCACACACAGCAGCTGGTGTGTTGAAGTGTTGATTGGTAGAGACACGAGATGGCATATGGATTCATGCTTGTTTCGGTTTATAGAGATATATGCATTTTGTGTGTGTGTGTGTGTGTGTGTGTGTGTGTGTGTGTGTGTGTGTGTGTGTGTGTGTGTGTGTGTGTGTGTGTGTGTGTGTGTGTGTGTGTGTGTGTGTGAATCAATACCAATGTTGGCAGAGCTCTGTTTCTGTTTTCAGCTTGTGCATGTTTAGCTTTGGCTGTTAGCTTTACATTTGTAAACTGTGCTGCAGTTGTAACATGAGAGAATTGCAGATGGTGTCTTATACCTCTTTGCAGTGTGTTGGATGAAAGCAGTAGATTTATGCTTATAACCAGCCTAACTATATTTTCTTAATTTTCTCTATTTGGGTTTTGAAGCAGTTCAGGCTCGGAACAGATGAGGGATTTTGAGAGGCCAGTAAAGATCCCGTAACACTGAGATTAACAGTAAAATGTTAATACGCCCGGAAACACGTTAATATTAGCCATTTAACTATTATTACTAGCCATATTAGCCACATGCTAAGTTATTATTTAGGTAGCAGTTGTTGGCAGCAGTGTTGGTCAAGTTACTTGAAAAAAGTAATCAGTAACTAATTACTGATTACTCCCCCCAAAAAGTAATCCCGTTACTTTACTGATTACTTATTTTCAAAAGTAATTAATTACTTAGTTACTTAGTTACTTAGTTACTTTTTAAAAACACGATTTACAACCTGAAGAGGTGATAAAGTGATAGATCTTTCAGCCCAATTCTACTTTTTCTACATAATCCATCATACAAAATGTAATCAAATGGAAAAGTCTCTTTTTTTAACTTGTTTTATCAGTTTTAATCTTTTAACTTTATGCATCAAGCAAAACATTTAATTATATGCAACATTCTCTGACTTGAATAAATTAGTTTAACATTTAAACCTATTTTCTACACATTCCAGCACATAAAATAAAATATTTTTTGTGTTTTCACTCACTCTTTCAAACAGATGCAAGTAAAACACAGCAGAAAATAAATAAAGTCAAAGACTCAGCGGTCCTTTTGCTCTATTTTCACCTGTAAAGCAGGAGCAGGGTAGGCGGAGGGTTACCCTGGTGTAGGTGTGCTGCGGTCAGTTGAAGAATCCGCGCGAGTGTCTCTGTGAGTTTCCCATCACGTCGTAGCTACTCGGTGCTTGCTCGGAAGTTTAGGGGTTTTTTTCGCTGTAAAAAGAAGTTTTCTTCCCACGCACGATGGACGCTAATGTTTTTGTCACTTTTTATGGAATCAAACTCAAAGTAAGGTCAGTACTTCCACACTTTAAACGCTGCACGCTCATACTCTCTCCCGCACTCGATATATTATCCATTGTTGATCTGCACACAGCTGCTGTCACCAACGTCGCACTTGCTTACGTCACTGTCATGAGACATTCTCGCAAAAAAAATCACGGTTTTAGTAACGCAGTAACGCAGCGTTCCTACGGGAAAGTAACGGTAATCTAATTACCGATTTTGCAATAGTAATCCCTTACTTTACTCGTTACTTGAAAAAAGTAATCAGATTACAGTAACGCGTTACAAGTAACGCGTTACTGCCCATCTCTGGTTGGCAGTGGCTAACTATTAAACTATAACATTAGTGAGGAAGCTAGGAGACAAACAGCATAAGTTCTGCCTGTCTTTAAGTCTAATAGAGGCAGTTAACAGGATAACGCAAGTATTTATGTGTATAAAGTTTAATGCTTTTCGTAAATTCCCAGAATGAAGTTGAGAAAAGTCTACTAGCAACTACAATATGTGCTTTACTTTTATATGTGTTGCATGAAAGAACAAGAGTATGATGATGAAATGCGAACTGCATCCAGAAACAGAAACTACTGCACAGCCAGCATGCTAACACAAAGCTAGCCAAAAACTCAGACTGACGTTAAAGGGCCCAGCAGCCTGACCCTGAATATCAATCCTAAATTTCCACCTGTACATGTTTCTACAGTAGGATCACTGTGCCTTTAAAGTTTCTCTCAGCTAGTTCTAATCTTTAGTTGGTGTTTTTAGTTTTGCTTACTTACGTAAAAACTAAAAGAAAGCTCGTATGTGTGTCCTCATTAGGATTGGGATTTATGTTGGTGTGTGGGACTGTAGCCAAAAATTTATGTTAACTTGTACTTTTTTATTACAGAGTGCGTCTCAGGTCATTTGTCAGAGTAACATGGAAACAATGTAACAAATTACTTTCTCTGGTGAGTAATTAAGTAATATCCTGTGTCACTTTTATGAAAGCTAATGAGTCAAGTGTGATACATTACTTTTTTGAGTAACCCGACACTCTTGATCAGTACAAAAAATATGGTGCCCAGTCACCAGAAGCATACAAAATTTTGGCTTTTGTCAGGGGTTTTTTTTTTTTTTTTTTTTTGCACAAATACTTCATATGTGGATATCTTAGAGTTCAGTTACTCTGTCACTGTCATTTACATTATTGTTTGTATTGTTTTAATCTTTATTTTTAAAAAGTGCCTTTTCCCTTTGCTTTTTTCACCTCATGGTATCAGAAAGAGTATCAACTATCAATAATTTTCTGGTCAGTATCAAGTTTAAAAATGTAGTATCATGACAACTCTGTACTAGTTTCTTATCTTAACCAGAATCACAGAAGTCTCAGAAAACGAGTATGTTGTAGTAGGTCGTATAAGCACACCATGCCAGAAGTACTTGACTATTTGGACTTGAGCCTGAGTTACAAATGCTTATCCTCTGTCGGCACGTTGATGCAGGTTAAACAAACACCGCGGGTCTGTCTGTGTGGTTTGACCCTCCTCTCCACCTGGGTTTGATGTGGGTCAAATGCTGCCCAGCTTTGGTCACTTTCTGTTGCTGTCTGAAGTGGAAAGAGTCTTAACTTTTAAGTGTCATTTACCAATTGGCTGAAGGAGGAGTGAGAGCACGGATGAGGGCAGAGAGAGAAAAAGCGATTAAAAAGCTGGAAAGAAAGAGAGAAATTTTGCACACCTTGGTGTTGAAGAGAGAGGGAGGGGTGAAACGAACTTTTTCCTGCATGTAATTCTGTGTCATTTTCAGCCTTAACTGTGAAATGTGAAGCACCTCGCTCCTAGCAAGGATAATTTAAAGGCTGCTCCGTGAGTGGCTTTAATGCAGATTGAACGAGAGTGAAATAGATCTGTGACACGCACAAGCATGCTCTCTTGAAAGCAGTATTGCGTGGGTGAATGTTGAGACAGGTCAATGAGATGTGAACTGAGAATGAAAAAGTCAAATGTACAGGCATGATGAATAAGCACAAAAATATAATATATTTTTGTGCTTATTCATCATGCCTGTACATTTATTATGCTTTCCACCACAGAAAAGGGATGTTTAAGCCGTAAGTGAAGAACAAACAGTACTTTTAGACTAACTATTGTATACTCTCTCTCTTATTTCTGTGCTTAATTTGAGGGCTCGAACTGTCCAGACATGTACAATGGAACTGATGAGTTGTCAGATTGATTTGCCCTTCAGGGAGCTGTCGTCTTCTCCACTTGATCTGGGTTGGAACAGCACAGCGTGCTTTTAAAGACTCATGTCATTTTCCACAGCACCATCAGCAGACAACACTATTAACCTAACCATCATGTATTCAAGAAGACCGTGGATCGCTAATGTATTCACCTCATCCCAGCACCTTGACTTGGCACCAATTTGTCCCCTATTGAGACACACACACTCGTGCACACATGCACACAGAGACGAAAAGACAAAGAGGGAGACGGGTCCCATGGGTATGTCTGATTGAGCTTTCTCCTGTCTGCCATTCCTCATCCGAGGGAAATCAATAGAGGATCTGGAATTGGAGCTTGAGCTAATTGAGCTCTGCTCTCTCTGTTCTCTTATTGCTGCCAGGAGCATTTTGTCATCACAGCACCTGGTTCACACCACGGGGCCAGGGGGAGCTAGTCAGCGATCAGATAGGGCCTTTGGATGCCACAGGGAGGTGAGCTGCATGTGATTGAGCAACCTTGTGAAGTCAAGCACTCAGAGGAAGGGCATACCAAAGACGCTCTTCATTTATTTTCATTTGCTTCTTTGAAAGCGGCTTTACGTCTGCTCCTTTTCACCTGATGATAAAGGAAGTGGAAATACATTTTTAGTTTTGTAAAGTTTAATCATTTCGACAGTGATTATCACGTTGGGCAGATCCTTGTTAGAACTCTGTATCGTATTGGTCATTGCATCTATCTGCATGTATTTTACATCTCACTATTGGCTACAAAAAACTCAGAGAATAATTAAAAGGCTTCAAACTTAAACCTGTTGTCGTGCCAGTTTAAACCCCGATGCTTTTTCGCCCTGAATATCACAGCGTGAATGCAGCAGTTTTGTTGTGTTTACACACCACACAGGGTTTCAACATAGTCACCCACGATAATGGCTCAAATTAAATGTGGCATGCTGTTGCTAGCCAGTGTTCTCCTCTTCTGAGTGTTGAGTAAATGAAGATTTCTTCCATCCAAACCATCTGCTGTCATCACTCCACCCTTTGCCTCCTCTTCCCATCCTTCCATCTGTCCATGTTCCAAGACTTGAGAGAGTATGACCATCACAGACTTTTCCCTGTGCAGCTCTGAGAGACATTGCTGCAGAAATGTGACTCCCTCATTTCATGCTCCTCTGGCGCGTATGTGTGCACACAGGCGCGGGAGGGGGTGGATTATATGTGGCCACTCGAACACTCAGTCGATGAGATCAATCGTGCTCGGTGAGCCATGTATTGACACCACAAACACTGTACCCTCTCCTGCTCTCATGCTATCAAGGTGGAGGTCGGTGGTGCGCAGGTTAATTTCAGTGAAAGCTGGCGAAAGTTTGACGAGCAAACATGGCAGCTAGCTAGCTCTTTTTGGCTAGAGGTGACCAAAGTGCACCTCATTAACTGCAGTATGAGTCACTGTAAGATGCATCACTCATCACTCAAGGAGATGCATGTACTTTAAAAAGGGCTAATATTTTAATAGCAGCATGTATTTGCTTGAACAAACTCTGAAATTTCATTCAGTTTACATTTTCCAGCTCCTGCAGGCTGCTGTGTTATAGGATTCTGCAGCTGAACACAATATTATCACACAATATTTTTGTTCAGTCGCATGAATGAGAGCTGAGATTCTGCACTTTAAGCATTTATTCATCATGAAATTGAAACTTGAATATGTTTTGGTACACTGCGAAAAATTGTGCCAGCTTCCAGAAATATGTGAACTTAACTGTCTTTTCTGGTCACGCTGCTTCTTTCTGTGCTGGATTTTCACTGCGGCTGGGGCTGAGGCAGCACCTCCATACACAGCAGACTAAAAATACTGAAACTGCATGAAATATCAACGCTTAGTTTAAGAATATGTTAGGTTATTTCTTTTGCTGTTATGATATTTATCTGAACATATTTAATCTGCACCACTTTTTGTGTATGCATGTGGTGTGTTTGCCTGTAGATTTCATTCTTAGGGATTGCGTTTATTCTAACAAGGCCCTAGGCTCTGAATAACTCACATTAACCTTCTGATTTTAGTCAGACTTGGCTCTAAATACCTCCCCTCCCACTGCCCTCTCTGCTGTTGATGCCTCATGAGCTTTGACAGGGTCACAGGTTAAAACATCATCTCCTTTCCTCTAGCTCCTTTGTGCCATGCACCTCTATAATGTCCTCAGAATGAGCAACATTAAAGGACAACTGTTTTAGTTTCTTTGTCCACACTGTAAGTAAATAAAAGTAGGATTGTGCTAATGCTTGCAGTTTCAAAAAGAAAGCCACCCAAATTCTGAAAATCCCAAAGCATTTGCTCTTAAAATGCGGCGTCTTCCCACAGATGCTGTCGCTTCATAAACCGTTCCTGGATACACTATCTGTTTAGATGTCCTGTCTCTTGTCAGCGCCCCTGCTCGTCATGTTTCAGGTAGTTGCTGCTTTGTATGGCGAGACATGCCAGCAGCAGTACAGCGAGAGATTATTGTCACAGTAATTGGCTTTTCCAGGCCTGATTTGATACGAGCCTCTTGTCTGATCCACACACTTCTTTATTATCAAGCGTAATGGAAAGACGATGAGGCTCCCATAAAACGCTTGGCTCGTCATATCTCCAGAGAAATCGCCTCTCGCGTTTTGTCTCCATACTCCGGGTCAGGATAGATGGCCTTATATCTGTGTGAAGACTGAAAACCCGTAGAGGCGCACACACTAGCATTAGGCGTACTGGATCTGCACACATGAGAAGAAAAATGGTCTTTTTCTATACTTCCTGTATTAATTTTAAGGTAAAGTTACATTAAAGGATATTGACATGGATAATAGTTTTTGATACCAATACCTAAACAGTTCTGCTATAGGTCTGATTCTTTATCACACATTTGCTGAGTTTGACTCAAATGGGACTTTAATGTCATTGTTTTGCTTTGTGCAGCTGTCAAATAACACAAAGTTTCTAGGAATATTATTTTAAAGGATAATTTAAACTGTGTTCTGGATTTCCATCCCTGTTTAGAAGTGCTGGTTGGTGCATAAGAGCGAGAGCATCAGGCCTAACCAAAAGCGCACATCACCCTCACCAATGAAATTAAACAAGTGCATGTGAATTAGATCAATAACTGAGTAACCACCAAATGATGATAATGATTGTCAGGCCAATACTGATGCTATTAGTATTTGCTCAGCAGGTGATGCTGTTTTTTTGTTTTGCTTTTGACTTTATTACTCCCTCTTCGATAACTAAAATACTTCATTATTATTGTTGTTGTTGTTGTTTAAAAACAGACTGGTACTCTGCTATCTGGATTTCACAGTGCTGTATGTGAAGTGACTCACAGTTTCATTTCGCTCCATTCTTGTGGCCGGCCCGCCTATCAAAACTCCGATCAGATAAACTCTGACAGATTTCATTTTCTTCAGAGGACAACATTACACTTCTACATGTTTACACAGCAAATTGTTGTGTGCGGTTTTATTAATGTTTAAAATCTCATATATTAAACCCTTAATCGCCATTTTGCTAGTACGCACTGCGGCACATTTCCCTTATCCAGATTTTATTGTCCCTGCGTTCCCCATAAGTGACAGCTGGTTGGAAGAATTTGCTATCAGATTGCATGATCCAGTTCAATTCCTGGTACTCTGTCCAAGCTGACATGACTGTCTGCTGCTGTGGCAGTCTGCCTTGTTCACCAAGCAGCAGAGGCAGTGTTGAACACGGCTCTCCTCCATTATTATCTCAGTCACTATCTGCTACTGCCAGAGGAAGATACAGATGGACAAGAGATTTTCGCAGGGAAAATGGAAAAGTACTGTGAAGGCACGGGAAAAAAATGTTTTTATTTCTTTGAGATTGTTTGAAATAAAAATAAATTATTTCAGTTTCATTTCTGTAGTTTGTGTTCGGGGCTCAACTTTACCATTACCACCTGGTGAAGTCTGCTGGCAGCTAGGGTTTCATTTCTTATACGATGTCACATTCACACATTTTTAAGTGCTGATTCTACATTTTTATAGAATTTCCTCCATGACTTTGCTGATTCACTCACTGGGTTTTAAAGTCCCTCAAGCTGAGCATGTTTGCCATTGCTGTCATAGTGGATGCAAGGAGCAAGGGTTGCAACGGACTGAGACCAAGGCCACTGCATGCTCATACAGCAGGGAGTAGGCCTGCACTCAGAGCTCACTTTGTAATTTAAATGTAGTGGCAGGAGTTTACAATATATCATGTATATTGTTTATATTGATATACCAGCATAGTTGGATGATGAATTTACAAAAAGAGTTTCTTTATTTACACATCCAAGATATTGATGAGGAGAACCAACTGCTTGCTTACTGCGTAATTCTGATCTAAAGCAAGCAATCAATCAATCAAGGCTTTATTCGCTACGTGCAGGTTGCCCTGCAGTTAAATAAGGACCCCCCCCCCCCCCCCCCCCCCCCCCCCCGACCTTACACACACAACACAGACATCACATGGGGATACAGGTCGGAGATCGGTAGCGTTACAGAAAAAACACTGAGGACAGCATGAGAACGGGTAACAAAAAAACTACTCTGCACAAAAAAGCACATAAATGTCCACAGCACAACATTATGGAACACGTGACAAGCCACAGGGTCAAGTGGGGGGTGAGGAGTAATCCGAAGCAAACACAGCAGCCATCCTGCCCAGCGCTACCATTCCAGCGCGGGCTCAGTTCCCAGGAGGGAACAAGCATCGAAGGCGTTTGGAAAGGGAGGAGGGGATGAGTGTGTGCATATCAGTGTACATGTATATGTGTGCGTGTCCAGAGTTCAGCTGAGACGGTGTCCTTCATCCTGCTAGGCTAAGTAAACAGTCTTCCAGCCAACCCAGGTGGCCTCACATGGAATGGGAAGGAACAATCTAAACGCAGTCATTATCAGGGTGTTTTTGTTCGGCTCCAGCCTTGCGACCGCAGCTGGCGCCGAAAGGGTCTCCGCATGAAGTGATGGTGTTTTTTACTTTAGTGCGAACAGCTCATATGAATTTCAAAGCAGTTCTAACAGTCCAACACTGGTCTCTCAATCTCCCGTTGGAGAGCCGCGAGCTTCTCCGTGATGTTATCAAACTTGCGCTCTGTGATGTTATTCCGAGCGAACCCCTCCAAGATGTAATCCAGTCTGCACTCAGAGATCTTATTCTGAGTATTCACGGCAGCCGTAAGCTTCTCCAAGATCTTATCCGTGCTGCACTCAATGAGCCCGTTTTGAGAAACTCACGCCTCGTCCCATCGTTTCAATCCCAGCGGGCAGCCTTGTGGGGGTTTGAACAGCCAGTTCCGCTTTCTTAATTCTTCGATAAGTCAGGGCCAAGCCAGCTCCGATCAGCAAGAGCCCTGTTACCATGGTTCCGAATAGATAGTTAGATATCTTCATCACTCAGGCTCACCCGAGCTCAAACTTCTCGTTGAGAAAGGGGTGTCAATTGCATTTAGGGACCAGTTGATCAAATCCATAATTCCTCTTTTAGGTTTTAGAGAACAGACTGTGAGAGAGTGTTCCAGGGAAAAGTAATAAAAAACACGAGACTAGACAAGG
The DNA here is from genome assembly GCF_041146795.1 of Maylandia zebra. NCBI lineage: Eukaryota > Metazoa > Chordata > Actinopteri > Cichliformes > Cichlidae > Maylandia > Maylandia zebra. Next base: position 14,234,699 of record NC_135171.1, read on the forward strand.
ACACAAGAGGCTAAGCAGGGAAGCTAAGGGAGAGGAGTCAAGAGCAAGAGCAAAAGCATACCACAAAAGCAATCAGCGAGCTGCTCAAGGCAACAAAAAAAGCGATGTTCTTCATGACAAAGTCAGTCACTTGATCTCAACCCAACAGATCAAATATTTCAGTTACTACAGAGGAAACTAAAGCCAGAGAGACCCACATATAAGCAGCACCTGAAAGTAGCTGCAGTAACAGACTGGAAGAGCATCTCAATGGAGTAAAAATGGCATTTGGCGATGTTCATGGGCTCTAGACTACAGGTGCTCATTAATAGAATAGAATAGAATAATCCTTTAATTGTCCCACAAGGGGAAAATTGGTTGTAACAGCAGCAAGAAAAACACATACACAAGCAAACAGGACACAGAACAGAAACATAGTTTTTTACATTTACATCATGAACAGTAGTTACCAAAAAAGAGTACTGTACAGTAATTAAAATAAAATGACTGCAAATGATTTGTTGTTACAAGCATACCTCATATTTAAAACGTTAATCTGTCCAAATACTTTTGAGCCTCTGAAAATGGCACACTACACCACAGTGATTGTATTCATAAACTGTTAATGCACTGTGTTAGTTAAACCCCTTGAATCAGTCTATATTTCAGTCACATCTTGACTGTTTGAAATCCACTGTGCTGGTGTGCAGAGAGAAAACTACAAAAATTGCGTCATTGTCCAAATACTACTCATGGACCTTGCACTGTGTATTTTTGGTTAGCATTAAACGAGAGGGTACAAAGCACTAACATACCTGGTTTTAAATGAATTGAATCAAATGCCATTGAAAAATATAATTATCTGAATCCCAAAGGGATGCACTCGCTATTGATCCACTGATATTTTTGATATTTTTTTTTCATTAGGCTTTTGTTGTGTGCTTGTTTCCTTACCTACAACAGATTGTCATTTCAACAGCCGTATGACACTCATTCTTTGTTTATTTGTTGTAGCAAGCATAGTGAGGAGTACTGGGAGAAAATGAGTAAAAGCGAGTCGGCGTGAAAAGAGCAACCAAATGGAAAGTGAGAAAGTGCAAAGGATGAGAAGAAAAGGAGGGAATGTGTATGTAGTGTGTAGAGGGTGGTAAAATGGGTGGAGGAGTGGGGCTGGGAGAGGAGTTCTAGCAGTGATTACATTGTCCATCAGGCCACAGGACGGCCTGCATCAGCCCGCAGGATTGATGTTTGACAGAATAATTAGAAAACTGTCGCAGCCTGTAATCACTGAAGCTCATCTTCCCGAAGAAGACTTCCATTCACTTTGTGCCACACATACACACACACATATACAGACTAGTGGGAACCATCTGTGGTTGACTGGTATATGGGACAGTGGGTTGATAGAGTGGTAAGATGGGAGTGTTCCTGTTTATTCTTAAGAAAGTGAAAGACTTTATCTGCAGCAGTGGAGACAGGAGGCGAGCGTGGCGCCTCACTCACTGGTTGGCTGACGGCAGGAGTGGGGAATGCGCTGGTGATTTTAAAGGTGCCGCTGGTAGGATTTATGGCATGGCAAAAAATGAATTAAATGGAGTTTTATTACAGTGGGTGGCAGAATGAATGAGATGTGGGACCAAGAAAAAAAAACCTCACTTTGACTATTTCATTCATGGGTGGATGACTGGTTGTGTGAAGCGCTTTGGGGTCCTTAGGGACTAGTAAAGCGCTATACAAATACAGGCCATTTACCATTACTAGTGTGTTTGCTATAGGAGTGACTAGATCTGCAATGCTAGTCAAAGTGGACACAGTGTATTTGCAGTAGCCCATAGTGAATGGTAGGACATGAGTAACCCATCATTACTAAGCTGTGACACACCAGTGAACATGCTTAAGAGTAGTGGATGGTAACTAAAATCTAATCACACCTTAACTGTGTTTCCTTAAAGGTACAGGTTTGCTTTTGCCTCTGGCATTTGTTCATAACACCAACAATTAATCCTTACCAAGTATCATAAGCTATAATGAATAAGGCTTATATTTAAATAAACACACCAGTGTGAGATGGAGTAATTACAGTGAACTACACTGAGTCAGTGGAAAGTGTATTGAACAAAGCACTCTCATTACAAGAACAATTTAAGCAGGTGCTCTGGAACTTTCAGCCCTTGCATGTTTTTTTCATTTAAGCCTAAAAGATGCATAACAACAGATATTGTAATCTAGTTATTAGATTGTAATAGATTATCTTGAAAGTTTGATATTGCTATTCAAACTCCCAGTTTCAATGCCTGTTGATGGTTTATTTATCAGCAGTATAATATTAAGGCTTTCCTTGATTCAGCTACATGTTGAGTCTGTGACAGCCCTGTTTTGTGATTATTGCACATCAACTAGCATTAGCGCCTCCAGGTAAGAGGTCACAACATTAAACATGTCATTCTTACACAGCTTTTAAACAGGCTTGTGGAGTCTTTCCCAGCTTTGAGTGAGGGGACAGGATACACTCAGGATAAGTTGGCATATTAAAGTTAAGTTAAAACACAACCAACCCCAATATCAAATAGTACAACAACCTCTGTTTCATTATTAGGCCAACACTGCAGGAGGAAAGACAGAATATCAGGTCAGCAAGATAGCCCAAAACATTCAAATGAAAGAACTAGATGTTGGTCTTGAAATGATAGACGAGCGGCACAGTTTCCATATTTAAACAGACAAGTTTATGTAGGATGAACTGGACAGAAGGATGAAAGCAAAGCAACCTACAAGTGGAGCACTTTGCAGAAAGAGTATTGAGATCAACTTTCAACTGTTTTTTTGTTTTGTCTTGTTTGTTTGTTTGCCACAAGTATAATTAATTATGAGATTTAAACCTTACAGAGATTTTCAGTAGATGCAGCCATGTCATTGATTTGAAAATTCTGCGTTTCCTCGTTCTTGACTTATTGCATTCACAAACTTGGGTGTCCACACCGCCCCGCTATATACCAAACTCAAAAGATTAAGAGGTGTTTTTCATAAAAAATTATAGCACACAAATAACAAAAATGGCAACACTATTTTTGATCTAATGAAGTGCCAAAAACAAACAATAAATAAATAAATAAATAAATGGATAACTGGTAGTGAGTCTTTTGTGTGCACACAGTCTGTGTCAACACACAGGGGAACACTGAGACTTCAGAACATTTTCACTGTGTTTGTCTCATTCAGCCACATATTTGTTTCAAATAACTTTCAGATTTTTCACATAAAAAGCAGCACAGATTTTGTCCCTCATCATTTCAGCTGCAAGCACTTTATAAGGTGAACATTGAAACTGAATAGAAATCAGACCTAGCTTCATTCTTCAGATCATTCTCCTTCTGCTGGTCTAACAGCACAGGTCACAGCTAGTCTTCTCCAGCATCATTGCTCTAGTTTAGTGTATCCCAGCCACTGTGCCATGGCACACAGGTGTGAGAAATGATCAGGTGTGCTGTGGAAGATTATCTGGTTCCACCTGATTAGTACTCTAAGCGATCGGGGCGAGTAACGGGCAGAACAATTGTATTCTCTTCCAGTAGAGGGCAGTACAACTACCTGCTCTAATAAGGCATTTAAACATACACAGGCATAACAATACTGCGTGTATAAATATGAATATATAAAGTTGATGACTGTGAAAGTAAAATAGATCATTGTAATCAATTTCTTGTTTGCTCCCAAACCTGTAACACATTAGCTTGCACTTGAAGTTCAAAGGTCACATTATATGGCCTTCCTGTTATTCACAAGGCCCCCAGACAAGACTTTCATTGATCTGAAATCTACTCTGCATCTTCCTTCTCTCCCCAGGCTTTTATTGGTTTCTCTGATCCCTTTAATACCTGAGCAAACCATTAATGGCTAATTGATATGCTGCACCGTTCTCCTGAACTCCATCAAAGTATGCATGGCAAAATGTCAGCCATAAAGCCATTGGTTGCCCCCACCCCCTCCCCCCTCCCTTCCTCTAAGACACACGAGAAATCCTTTGCATTTGCATATGTGAACAGGCCACATCTCTATTTGATGAGACTTCAGGACATGGGAATTTTTTATGTAAGAGCTCTCAGTGCAGGAGAATAAAAGGCATGAGCTGGGGTTGCTAACATGCCCAATCAGTGTGTGTATCTGTGTCTGGCTTCCTGTAAATTAAACCCTGATTGTGCCCATCTGTTTCAACCAGGTTTGGATGTTCCTGGCAATTTAGCACCCACTTTCCCAGACCTTGTTGCAGCCACAGGGGTTGGGAAGGAGAGAAAGCTGGAATAGAGAGCAAATTGGGTCTATTCTATCAATTTCTGAATTACTCATTTAGCTGGGGCTGAGTGCCGTAGAGAAATCGTCATCTCCATTCATTAGCTGCTGTGATTTGGTCATTGACAAGAATGATGAATGAATAAGTGGGTTTGTTGGAAGGAGTTCTGTACTGTATGCAGAGGCTTGCTTTTCATTAAGCTTTTCTCTCGATTTTGGCATTTATAAAAGGACATATGAACTTTGACGTCAGTGCAACTACTATACTGTTCTCTCTAAGTATGTTTTAGGGATCTAATATGCCATCCTTTTGGTGCACGTAGCTGATTTCATATACTAAATTCTCACTCTACACCATATTCACCTGCCCCTTGCTTAATTGGCTGCCCTTCCATTCTTTCACAGCTTAGGTACGGTTTGTGCTTATGTATTCTTAGAAAACTTGCGCTGCGTTGGTGTAGTACTTGTAAGATGCGTTAAGGTGAAAATTGTAGTTGCGGTGCCACTTAATTGTGAGGGGGAGGAATGTGAAGTCCTGAATGAACACTAGAGAAGTTCTGTAAAAATCTTTTTCCCTTCCCTGTCAGCTTGTTTAAGAGCAGTTATTCCACTTTAAAAAAAAAAAAGACTTTGTTTCTTTTTTTTCTAACTATGCAGAGTCTTGGAAATTATTACAGCAAAATCAAGCTTACAGTCTTTTAACCTGAAGATTATTCTGTGTTTGGTCTCATTTACAATCACTCTTCTCTCCTGTGCTCAGTGTGTGTGTGTGTGTGTGTGTGTGTGTGTGTGTGTGTGTGTGTGTGTGTGTAAGCGCTTTGTTCTGTTTAACTGACTGTCCTCCAAGTTGTCCGGCTAACTTCCACACCAGGATTACCTGTTGAGCATTTTTGAGCATTAGTGTTAACTATTTGTTTACACCAATGTTTACTTAGAAGTCATCTGCTCTGTTACTTTTTTGTTAAGTTGTTTATAGTGGAATGCACTTCACTGAAAGCGAGCAGTTAGGCCTGCTCTGTCGGACACGTAAATGGTGGGGAGGTGACTAAAGATGAGAGTTTGGGCGATGATTTGCCTTGCAAAGCACACCCATCTGCCCTCTCGATGGCTCATTGGCTCCCAAGATCAGGTGCTATCTGAACTGGAATCATTTGGATAATTGACCTTCTGTGTGCATACATTAGAATAAATTAATTCTGATTGGCCGTGCAGCATTAGGAACAAAGCGGGAAATGTTGGCTCTTTTATATTCAACTCCTGGTGTGTTGTACCCAGTCTCTTAGGTGATTATGTATGCCATTCCCCAAACTATTATGCATTTCTTCAGTTTAATAAAATAATTCTTGCTCTGAGCAGAGTAGAGCACAACAGACACACACCAGTACTCAACTTTTTAAAGCTTCAGCCTGACTTTGCAAAAAAGTATCCATCCTACCATATGTCTATGCACTTATGCAAATTTCAATACATATTTCACGAGTAAAGGTCAGTGATGTATACCAATCTGTGTGTCTGGCAAAGAATAAGAATAATATTCCTGCTTTCATCATTTGCGTTCTTGTCTTCCAAGTTGTTGTTTAGTTTGTTTTTTTCAAATCTCCAAATGACCTTGCTATTCCAGTGAAAGTGGTTACACTGTGTGTGCGCACCAGGCCCGTGTAGCTTTGTATGTGTCGTTGCTGCATGATGGACAGCCATTAACCCTTGTTCAAGGGGTTGAGGAATATTTATGTCTGCCTGTCAGCAGTAGCACGACACCCTCCGGGGATGAATAATATGCCTGCCCTACACTGGCTCCTATTGTTGAGTCTAATTCACACCAAAATGGTTTGTGTGTGCATGTTGGTGCGCCTGCTGATAGGTTTACAGTGTGTACGTGTGCATGTGTCAGTTCGGGGCTCTCTGATACCCTGAGGTGAACAGCAGGAGATGAGTTCTACATCCCTCACTGACATCTGACAAACGTCCCGCTCACCACAGAGGTCGGTCTCTCCTCGCCTTGCGTCATGCATGGCATCTCTGTTGCCTCGTAACTGTTCTTTCCTTTTTCTCTCCGTGTAACCTTCAGTGTGCACAAATATATAAAAGGATTTTAATCCTGATTATGTCAACATTAGGATTGGATTGAAAAGGTTGTTCAAAGGTCCCGAAACCTATAGCCTGGAAGAGTTTGCAATTTGTATGGTGACTGTATAGAAAGTGGAACATGGTCTTAGGGCCTTCATAACTAATTATCAAATCCCTTCATTTTACTATTATTAAATCTCGTGTCTACCATCGTTTCCAAATTCATGTTTTTTTTTCTCCCTCTGAGTGTGACATATTTTCATAGATGGCTCTAAAAGGTCTCCCAAACATTGCTGTTAAAAATGCCTTCTGGATTGCTTTCACTCACCGCAGTAAGCTTTAGGGCCTGTAGTGAATGACTTTTGCTGCCAATGGGATCATTTCTACTCTCAGCCTACATGCAGTGCTGCTCCAGCCTCTGCTGCTGTGAGGTTGTCAAGGTCTAAGAAGAAGAGAAATTTTGTGGAATAAAATAAATACTTATACAGCTGACCCAGAATCAGTCGATACTCTGACACCAATCAATGCAAAAAATTACTATCAGATGAGATACTCGTTTGTAGCAGTATCAGTACTAACGACACCATTTTTGCCTCCTCCAGCTGATCCACAACTTCACACAACACCTGCAGACTTGCAGACACACAGCCCCTCCTCTGACATTCATAACACTAAATAACACTTTAAGTTATTCTCAGAGACCAGTAAAGCTCTCGTTTAAACAAGATTGAAGTATTGAATAGTTATCATAAATGTTAACTTGGCCACATTAACATTTGTGATTCCCACTCAATAGGTCTCTGAGGAATCAAAAGTAATATTGAGTCGTCATTATCGAGCTTGAAATTCTGGTATCATGACGACCCTAGCATGACCTTAGTGCCACTCGGATCAGATTTGTCTGTTCACTGTGACGATTTGAGTACTCGTCCCTTTAATGTAACATTGGCCCACCGTATGAATTCATTGAAACACATTCAGAAACTAAGTATGCATTCCTAGTCTAATCAAGCTCCTCTAGCCCAAAACGTGTTCCAGATAAAGTCACGTCTAAACGCGTGAACATTTTAAAACTGTGCTAATGTTTAATGTTCGTTCACATTTTTAAGGTTCTTCAAAATGCTATCCTGGCTTTTTACAAAAAAAATGTGCTTCTTTACAAGGTCTGCTGTGGTGGTTTTTGCACCGGAGATTCTTAAGTGAGACTTTCATCCTTCTCGGTTGTTTAAAAGGATTAACTGGCAGCGTAAAAGAATGTGGAGTAACATGCTTACTGCTCAACTCCTGCTTCATTAGAACTATCCAGTGCTTTCAGAGTATCTTAACCTGTCCTTCATAGCTTTCAACAACAAAGTTTTTCCCCGTCTGCACCTCTAAGCCAGCAACATCAGCTCCCTGCTCCTATCTGCATGACAAAGAGGAAGTATATTTTGTAAAGCTGACCTTCAGAGGCACCTTCTGGGTTTTCATGTACTTGAAGTGCATTTAAAGACAAATACACATAAACTCTGTGACACTATTCATAAAATGTGTACATTATCAAAGTTATAGGTGTTGTTGTGGGAGCAGTTATTCATAATTTTCCCCACTCTATTATACCCATGTACTCAAATAAAATGCTAGAGTTGTCTCTGTAACACAGCAGCGTGGATAAGATTACATACTTTACCAAATACAACTTCACAAACACATTCTGTTTGGCCTAAGGCACTGAAATGTTTGGTCTTAAACTCAAACTCTGTCAAGATGAAAGCTTATTTTTGTGTGTGTGAATCATAATAATGTAAATGACAGCTGAATGAGTTCACAGTGTATTGTTGGGATGTATTTCATAGAAAATACAGTTTTGTTTTGTTTTTTATAACTTTTTGTGTCTGATAAGTTGTGAGAGTCTCTCTTAAATTTGAAATTTGATTTCCATGAATACTAGATATTCATTCTGCTTATAAATCTGAGGGGAGGTGAAAGGGTCACATAATCATTGTGATGGTTTAGTAGCTAAGAATAAGAATAAAGCTTCAGTTACACAGTGACATCTTTATTTAAAGCTTCTTAAATGTTGGTACAGGTGATAATCATCACCTAACTGCATCCAGGAAACTCTTGATCTAGCCTTTTTTTTTTTCTTCTTTTTTTTGTCTTCAGAATCAGAATGCATTGGTCAAGTTTGTGTACATGTGCAAGGAATTAGGCTTGAATTTTCTTTGGTCTCAGTAGAAACAGAATAGACAAACAGACAATTGCAACATGACACGAACAACAGCTACATGTGTAGCATATTTATATTTAAATATTCAGTCGTGTAAAGTGCAAAAATATTGAAATAAATTATGGAATAATATCTCTTCTTATTGAAGTGATGTTTCCTGGAGCTCGGTGGACACTTGGCCTTTGGTCACTATTACTTATTAACTGAATGTCTCTTAGAAAAAAAAGGACATAAGTAGTAAATCCAGAAGTACTTGGATTGTACACAGTTGCACTTGTAGTTTTACAGTATTCCTTGTTCCTTGTACAGCCATTTATTAAAACATGTGCAATCTTACATATAAATACATTATGTAAGACAAAAGCAAGTTAATATATCAGCAATTGTACAAGTGGAAGCTTTCCAGATGGTTTTGCATGGTTGCTGAAAAATTGACGGTGTATTTCTGTTTTCATAAATCCATCGATTTTGACAGGATCACCAACACCACTGGCTGAAATGCAGCCATGAACCAGTGTTTACAGCTAACTCCCTCACACTCACTGTTGTACCTCTCATACCTCAGCCTTTTCTTAATGGCTTCTTTACAGTCACCATTCAACTCAGACCTTTTCTGATGAGGCTTCATTGAAAAGTAGACGGATCAACTGAATGGCCAGATGCATCTCTCAGGTCTAATAGCTAGCATGTTATTGGTACAAAATTACTATTTTATGCCTGTTATTTTTGCTATCTGTCATAGATTCATCTAAAAAAAAAAATGGGAACAAATTACATGTTCTTGCAACAGGCTTTTAGTAACAAAGTGTCCAAAGATACAATTTCAGATTGTAGACAAAACACCGGTTCCCTTGATTTAGATTCGTTTTTTATGCTTGAATGGTTCACAGATTGGTGAAAAACAAAAAACATCCCTCTGAAAATGGTCAGGTACAATATCCAAAGAAAGAATTTGGAGACCTCCATAAAGCCTTTGAGAACTTTTAAAAAGTGTAAGACCGTCTGGTTCCTTGGAAGGAGAATATAAAGAAATTAGGGGCCGCTCAAGAGCTTTGCGCAGTACTGTACGTTGATCCAGTCATTTAACCCCAAGAAATGAGATGGTTAATAGTAAGATCTGCTGTGGTGTTTACATTGGTCTGTCTACAGTTAAATGTGTTTGATTCTTATATTTAACAACAGAGAGAGAAAAGAGAGAAAGAATCACATCCTGAATGACAGAGTAGAAAAAGTGGTAAAGACGTGTCACTAGAGATCCCCAAAAGTCCCACAAGAAGAGAAACTTGTCACAAAATGTTAGCAAATCACAAAATGAGTTTCATGAAAAAATGCTTTGCTTGTTTTTTCTACTTTACTGAGGAAAAATCAAAGAAAATCTTTAATTGTAGGGCGGTGGAGCCCCTCTAAAATAATCCTCTCAGTCACGACACATTGCACAGTTTTTGTGTTTGCTTGGCATATTAGACAGTTTTGGTTAATTAGCATTATTTGTGCCTCTCACACCTGTCGAACATGTTTAAACTAATCTTAATGGGAATGCCTGGCAGTGGCTGGATCAGAAGGCAAATGATTACAATCATTAAACTCCACATGCTGTATGATTTTATCTCCCGACTGTCGACACCAACTGGCCCACACTGGAACAGATTTGATCCCACTTGGTCCAATCAGTCATTACATCCAAATCATAGCTATTAGTGGCCCAGAAATTGTAATGTATATTCAACTCCTACTCTTTTTTTTCTTTATTCAGCCAGAGATTTTTGTGTACATACTCATTGCATTACTTTGACAAAACCACAGAGTGCAATGACTGATTCCAGAACAGTGCAAAAGTTTGTGAGAATAAGATCAGAAGAGCAATGAGAAACAAGATATGTTAAAGGCCGTTTTCAGGATCCATTCTGTGGTCACACAGGTTACGCCAGACCTCAGTTTGGTTTTTTCCTCATTTCCCTCTCCCTTTCTGTACCTACCAATACCTTCACACAAACTGATTTTGGCTGGAAGCAAAGCCATCTTTTCCTTGATTGGTTTCTATTCTTTCGCCTGCAGGGAAAAAAAGGAATCCCAGGGGGCTCTAGGTTGGAGGTGGCTGAGTGCTCATAAAAGACTCTTGGCCAGGACATATGTGAGAGGACTCAAAGATGTGGATGAAAGCGTGCAAGACATTTCGATGCATACTCGAGTTAAGGCTCTGAAATAGTGCTCCGTCGCGTTGCTCTCAGGATGATTTGTTTTCAGAAAAGAGAATTGATGCCAATAATAAAAACGATGACTATCTGTTAAACTGCTGTTCAGTAGATGGTTAAAGTTGGGTTAAATACAGTCACTCTGAAAGCATGTAATCATTGCACAGCTTTTAAATTGGCACAGAAACAGGAACATAAAGGAGTATGTGTAGTTAGTAAACTTAGTTTAGTGATTACATCCTTATGTCCTCCAGATGTAACCCCATCAATCAGACAGGTATCCAGCTGCCTGTTGCGGTAGGTTTTTACCATCAGCTGAAACTTCAGACGCCACTGTCTGTCAAAAGGTGTCTCTGCCAGTGACATGGCCAATCTTTGACATAATGCTCAGTCTGTCTCTCTGCAGTCCCAAGAAGGGGCTGTCATGCTTCAGCAGGCCGGATAATTATTTCCCTCTTATCCCTCCTTGCCAGGGCCAATCCTAGCCTTCAATAGAAGTCAGGGCCTGCACCACTTCCCATCAGTTCTTTCTGTCTCTTTTCTTCTCCATCTCCCTTCTTCCATCTGTTTCACTTCACCTCACTCTCTGACTTTAAGACCTTCTTTTTTCCTCAGTCTGTCTTTATGTCATTCTCTCTTTCCTGTTCTGTATCGTCTCTAAGAATAGATTTGCATGGTAAAATAGATACTCCGTTTGACAGAATCAGTGGTCATAATGGCAAATGTTCCATAAAATTGCCGTGTGGGGTGTTTGATTCTGTGAAGTGGTCATTTAATGCAAAGCATGTAGAAGAGTTGGGTTTCCCAGAGATGACAGTGTTACATGATGGAGCTCCTTGATTTTTAAAAATGCTGAATTTAATTCAGTAGGTGCTGTCAGGAGTTTGGATGCTCATTACTCCTCTTGGCGTTGTTCACTGGACCACTCACTGAATGAATGAAACACTCTGATAGAGGGAAATACATAGCATTATTCGGATGTATTGAATGAATGAATTCCTAGTTTTTGGACCTTTTTATCAGCATTTTAGAACCCAGCTGCTGAACCTGGACCTTTCAGATGTTTTTCTATAAACGTCAAAATAAAGTAAATGACCCTGCTGCCATTTGTGAGATTAGGCTCTAATATGGAATTTATAAGCAATTTACCCATCTCAGTATCTCAAACAAGGCTAAAAAGAAGGAAAAGAAAGCATGCTAGAATACTGTGAACAGGCTCAAGTCACTCCTCATTTCTTTATATTTTGCATCCAAGTAGCCGGTCTTTCTTTCCATTTTTAAAGTGCTCTTCTGGAGTACTTTTAAAGTTTTTCCCAACTCAACTTGCTGATACAGTATGGCTCAATCAATGACAATTGCAAGCATATTTGGGGGAGAGCAAAGTAATCCAGATGCATAAAGAGATTGCTTGGGTTTACGGTCAGTGAGGAAAACCTCCTCCAGGCTGCAGGAACCAAGTTTTCTTTTTTATAGGCATGGTGAAAAGCATCTTATTCCATTCTTTGAAATGGATGATGACTTTGTTGATTGTGCTGATGGTGAAGGTCTTTTGAGTGCAATGGTTGTGAGTACAGTGCAGACAAGTGAAGGCTGTTCATTAACGAATCAAATATAAATGTGTCTTACTGCATAATGGCAAATACTTTGCATCTATGCCAATTCGTCTTTCTGTTAAAATTGAAAAAACAAGCAAAAGAAAATGTGCAGATCATGTTGGAGAAGCTGAAATCCAGTGAGCACAAATGGACCATATGTGAAAAAATGAATTCGCATTTTGTGACAAAATTAGAATTTAATATTTTATTTGGTATTTTTTTAACTCTGCCTCACTGAGTTAGGTAAGTTTTTTTTTTTTCTTTTTAGTTTTTTGAAACTAGATCTAGTTTTTAGCTCCCTTTGAGTTGTTCTTTTACAAAGTTTAAGCTATTTGAGTGTAGAAACTAAACATATACCAAGAAATCCAAAACAACTCAGTGCCCATCTAAGACAATTTAATGCTTTCCACTTCAAACACGGGCAGAAACAGAATAATCGTTTCTCGCCAACTGCTCCTCCTTTCATTCCAAGATGTTTTACTAGAGCCAGCAGGCCTACCTTGATTTGGAAGCCGTCCATGTTAACCTGTGGCCCCAGGACCAAGAACTGGGCCCCCAGTGGATCGAAAACAAATAAACAAGACCTGCCAGAGCAGGCGGTGACAGTACAGGCTGTCTTCAGTAGATAAGACAGAACAATAGCCCTTAATAGGCCACAGAGAGACACACACCCATCTCCATCCCTGCCTTTTTTTATACTCTATCTTGCTTGCTGGTAACAAAGGGAACAAGATTCTTTCCCTCTTCTATCCTGCTGAGAGATTAGCGGTGCTTAACAGCGGTATGGGCATAAAAATGTGTATTTGAGTGATAATTCAGCAACGCACGCACAACTCATCACAAGGAGCCTCGCAGAATGAGAAGGAATACAATGCCTTTATTCCCTTCTGGGCTAAAATTTGGAGGAGAAAAGTACATCATGTTTGTTTGCTACTTAACAGTGTATGGAAATGAGCACCAAGACATCCCCAACATGGAATGGTGCTTTCTAAAGTTGTCCTCATTTTTCAGTCAGTACAGATGACTGTTTCAGTATATACTGATCCAGATCTGTGCCCATAATAATTACACACAGTGGGGGTTTTCCCAGACATGTATTCAACATATGTTTTATAAAAAGCTCAGACAGCAAGACTACAATGAAGGTCCACATGAGCATGGTGAATTGTCTGAGTTATAGCTTTCTTGTCCTAAGTGCAGTTAGTGGGGTGTATAATAGCAGGCAGAAAAGCCTGTTTCTCCTGTGAAGGCCCCCTTTTTTTGACTTTGACACAAAAAAAACCTTGGCAGAGTATCTGAATGCCAGCAGCAATGATCCTATTTTCTAAAATTTGAATCATTTCAGCGGCACCCAGGTAGAAGGTAACAGCTCATGCTGCAACTCTGCCTGAAAGAACACACAAAGATCCTCTAAAAGAGTGAGCTGGCACATTATACCTGATGCCTTTATGCTGAGCTCTGATGAAAGAAATCCACCCCGCTGCCAACTTTGCTCACCTGAAATGAATGCCTTTAAGGAAAGAGACTGTAGCGTTTTACCGTCTGTTGCAGAAGTACAGAAATGCGATGTTGAAGGTTTGAGGCGGATTGAGGGGCGCAGCGCTATTTCAAACCTTGAAATCTGGATTTCTGAGATGCTGAAAGGATACGTGGTGCAGGGGAGTTTGTCGTTTAATTGTACAGGACATCAAACAAATGGGCTTGGCACTAAATTTGGCTCCCATTCTTTTTGTTTCCCCTGTTGTTGCATTTTAACCCCACAGCTCACTAACCTGCGGAGAAGCAAAGTAATTCATACCTAATGTGCCGTTTTCATTCCACCACAAAGGAACCGTACGCTTGACCTCACCATATTATACATTTTGGAACCGAGTGACTCATTCCAGGGCAGAATATCTTTAGAAAAATGAATAGTTAGAACTGCCGTCGCTGCCTTGTTCCCTCCTGCCGCACGGTTCTGTATTTAACGTATATCTGCGATTTCTGCTTGGAAAATATAGCAGCTGAAGAGTATTTATATCAAATGTCTGCTTATTTGTCTCTTTGTACGAGGTGCTCCTTTGGGATGTACACATTGTCATAAAACGAAACGGGAGAAGAAGGGAAAAAAATAAAACGAACTTTCAGCAAAGTGCAACTTATTCCTCGCCACATCCATATTTCTATAAACTGCATTTACTTTTGTGGCCAGCAACATAAATCATGCCTTATATATCATTAATATACATGGGTGTCAATAGGAGATGCATGAATGGAAGAAATATGGTTCATCCCCACAGAGACAGAGTTGAAAAATGGGCTGTGGACGGGGTGAGAATAGAGGCTTCTCTAGTGAAGCTGCAAAAGGCGTCTAAATCTCTGCTGCCCCCAAGTGGGACTCCATATAATGGATGGTGTGTCTGTTTGCGATACTAAACAACTGTGATACAATATGTGCAGCTTGAGCCACCAGAAATAAAGAAACGCACTGTTATCGTAAATCGGTGCCCCATTTTGCTGTTGCTCAGTGTCAGCTGTGTAATGCGAGGAGCACTCCAACAAAACTGTCACATTAAATGCGATACATTGTTAACGCACTGCACTGTGCATGCGAAGTCATGGCCGATGATACGAGCATTGTTTGCTCACTGGTAATACAAACAACTCCAATGATTATCTTCCCTCAGCGGGTCATTTTTTCTCTCCACATTTGATCTTTCTTTAAAGCTCTGTTTATGCTCTGGATTTTATTTATTTATTTTTCATCTATTGTACGTTGCTGGCAGTCAGGATAAAAATTGGGTGCGTGCATCGACTCGAGCATTATAATTTGGTTGATTATGTTTTCTGTGGATAATATCCAGTTGTTGTTGTTGCCTGTTGTTTGCCACACCTGCACGGGGTAATGTAAAAACACACACTTTCATACTTGTGCCCTAAGGCAGGATGTAGTGTATATGGCCAAAAAAAGAGGAAAAAATATAGACAAGCATGGACTTGGTGAACTCTGCATCATATCAGCTGCTAGTGAGTCTTTGTCATTGATGGTAACGAGTGAGTAAATGTTATTGCTAATATATTGCATATGTTTCCTTTAAAATGTATGTAAATTTACCCATATTTCACCTCCACATTAACCTATATGTGGTCCTTCCCCTGTAGACCCATTATTGCAAACACACAGGTCATACAATGTGTGGTGGAGCAGATTCATGATTGTGCAGTGATGTCAGTCGTAAACATAGACAGTAATGAACAGCAGGGATAATTCAAAGCTTCTCCTTTTAGATGTTTTACAATAGGTAGAATTTTTTAACATTATATTGACTTTTCAAACTATTCATGGTGCAAAGTACAAAGTGAACATAAAATAAATAAAAAGACAGAAAAATGCAGAAATAAAACGCCCTCCTCTCCTACCTTTTCCGTTTCAACTTCACATGAGGAAAATATGGATATGTATATGTAATGACATATAATAGCTTTCCTTTTTACAGAATTTTTTTCTTTCAACGCCGTGCCTTAAAGCAGAGAGCGCAGCCTTTGTTGCAGCAGTCTTTTCTTTTTTAGCATTCGGAGGTTATTTTGCAGCATTTTGCAGATATGGGTAACATAAAAGAATTGTAAGATTAATTTACAATAATGAAATTAGACTCATAGAAGTAAAAGAGAAAACAAAATGATTATAAAAGTGAAAAGGTGCTTTCCATTTTTGAGCAGTTTGTAATTCTGGGAAAGGATGAGCAAGTGTGCTTGTAAATATTATCTTAATAAAATGCATTTAGTTTGTTACTGTTTAAATGATGGGAATATTATAACAGGGAGAGATGAAGTACTAGAAGTACCTGAAGCTGCTGAGTGGCACAGTTATCATTGTTTAGAGTGTATCGTCAGCTTTCCCGTAGACTGGGATTGTGACTTCATTGGAGTCAAAAACTACAGCACACATAATTCAAACTGCCTCTACCCCGTCCATAATTCTCCATAAAGCTCCTCATCATACAGCATTACTCTCTAATCAGGAGGCCGTGTTTCATTTGATCACCTTTGCGTTTTATTGAAACATCAAACTGTTATTTTCAAGTTTGAGACTATCGATTCCC
The DNA here is from genome assembly GCF_041146795.1 of Maylandia zebra. NCBI lineage: Eukaryota > Metazoa > Chordata > Actinopteri > Cichliformes > Cichlidae > Maylandia > Maylandia zebra. The sequence continues at coordinate 14,251,110 of NC_135171.1, forward strand.
GGCCTCTTCCTCTTGTTTGTTTGTTTTTGCATTTCAGGGCGAATTCCCTGTGCGATGCACTTAATCAGCACAAAATGGGTCTCGGTGTGAATCTTTCTCGGTGTCTTTGCGTGGTAAATGAGTTTTTATAGTCCTGCCTATGTTTGTGTTTGTTCGGGAGCGCTCTCCTGGTCTTGTGCCATTCTCCGCCGTTCGTACGGAGATGCTCATTTGGATAGCATATAGAGGACAATGCCATGGCGACACTCTGATAGCTATCCAAGTCCTTGATCTTCTCTCCCTGTAAACATCATTACCACACACTGACAACATACACATGCACAACAGGCACGCACACACAAGCACACAAACACACACCCACAAGCTGCTCATCCAAATCGCTGCTAACAGATTAGCAGTGATTATAAACAAACATGGAGGATTAATCCTGTGTGCTCTCAGTCTACTTTTCCACTGAGCTAGCTAGGGTAATTACCAAGTGCTAGATTGTCAGTGTGTAATCACACACACATGCAAACACACACACATACAAGCTGCAATACTTCTCTATTTGGTGATATCACTTTTGTGCTTGTTTTGTAAGAAAGTTGAGCGTGTCTTCATTGATATTTTAGGGCAGCTGTGCTCTGGTAAAGATGATGGGATGTTAAGTCACTTTCCAATAACCTGACAGCATCTGAACAGGTCACTGATGTGTTGTAATGCACAAACTGGACACTTTTCTATAAAGGTACAACATATATATCCATATATCATTTACATAACACTTTGCACAGAGGCTCAAACAAGATTATCCTAGTTCAGAAACACACACTGCTGTATCGTGCCCTAAACAGCCAAACAGAACAGCCTTTTGTCATGAGACACACTTTTGACACTGTCTCGCAGTCTTAGTCTGCCCGTGCTGACAGAACAGACAAAGCTGCTCCTTTGTGGAACAAAATGTGTTTTTATGCACACCTGACAAAGTGTGAACTTCACACTTCTTCCACCTTTCACTGCCAGCAGAGTGCAAAGATGCACTCTGTATGTCTCTGTGTGAGTTTGCCTTTTTCACTTTGCCCTACAACTTTACAGTAAAGTCTTCACCCCAATGAAAACTTACCAGCAAGAAAAATAATCGTGATAAATTACCCCTGAGACACTGAGAGGATTGGCCATGTTGCGTACAATACTGTGTACTCCACGTAGGGCTGGGCCATATTATACCGTTCACGGTAATACCGGTATAATGTTAGGCAACGATAGGAAAATGAAATATCGCGATAGAATGGGAGTAAAACGCGCGTGCGCAGTGCCTTTGTTTTCATACGCACATGGCCGATTGTTGAGTGAAACAGATGAACCAGAATTGGTTTGTAAAAATGGTGCAACTTCAGTGATGTGGAACTGGTTTGGTGTTTGTCCGTCAGATACACAACAAAGCACATTTTTTTGCAGAACATGCAAGCGGCCGTTGTTATTGTCGTATTTGTCGGACTAAGATGCTCTTAAATCTGGGAGTAATCTGGGTCCTAAACTCCGTCTTCTTCAGGTCAAACAACACTGCAGCATCACTGAGAGTTAAAAACTGTCTAAATTCTTTCATCTTTAATAAAACGATCAGCATTGCTGCTTTACCAGGTGTAACTATAAAGTTTAACTTCCAGGCATCCATGAAAACAAAAGTTATTACATTTTAACAGAGCTAGAAGTTAGCAGGAAGCTAGCGGAAGTTAGCTCGCTAGTTTCGCTAGTTACCTAAGCATGATATTGCATGTTCTGACTGAGAGATTTCTGAAAAAAATCAAACGTACAGCTCTGCTATCACTTCCAACATGAATGAAGACAGGAAACTAAACAGCAGTGACGTTTGTAGGGTTACTGAAGTTGGGCTAGCTGGTATATAATGATGTGCTACGTGATCGCTAGCGACACAGCTATGTTAGCATAACATAAACAGTGAAGCTGGAGGACGAACACTAACACTTTTCCACTTATAAAAGTTAACGTGAAGGTTCTTCATGGTTAGAGACAAATGCAATCGCATGGCAGGATGCTGTAAACGGACCAAACTTCAGTCAGGAGAACAACTAGGGTTGCCAACTCCCTGAAAAATAAATAAGGGACACCTCGTGGCCAGGGCCGGGCAACCCAGTTGTCTTCACCCTTCCCAGTGTGGTAGCTCTTTTTTTGTGTGTGAAATTATTTTTTAACCATTTGACTTGAACTTGATTTAAGCAGATGCATATTCTTTGTGATATGACCATATGGGAAACAAATGATCATTTAGCCATTTATTTTTAGCTCACAATGACAACATTAACACAGTAAAACAGGTCTCTTTCTTAAACAGAAGCCTGTCATGCTTAACTTTTGAGAATATAGGTAAATCTTTCTTTAAAAGAACTCTGTCCTACTTAACTTAAAATTATATAAATTAATAGAAAGCAATAGAACGAAAAATATTCTTGTAACAGTGCACATTTAGTGCATTTAGTACAGTTGGCTTCAGTTGAGGTATTATTTCAGCTTTTCTAAAGCTAATCAGCTGCTCCTGTTTGTAAACCCACTTGTTCCCATGATTACGTATCTTAACTCATCATCATTATTCATCTATGTATTACTTTTATGTATTAGTGATCTATTTGTTGTAATCATCTATCCTTGCAGTTGTTTATTACACAAAATAAATTATATTATTACACTTCTGGCCACATAGCGCTGATATTCACTGCACATGCCCATATTAACCTTAACCAGAGGGTTTAAAAAAAACAAACCAGTGTTTACATACCATATCTGCTTCTGCCGTGGCCTGGCGGACAAAAAATTGGTAAAGGGTTCCCCGAGCTTTCATGCCCCTCATGTTCTTCATGTGCCCACCACTAGAAGCATGCCTATGGAAAAAGTGCGCCAGCACACAGTGCAGTGCGCTTTATAGTGCACTTTTCCAGCCAGGTGTTTTCCTTTTCCCATTCCTCCCTGTACTTTTGCAGCCTTTTTTTTTCTTTCTCTGAGCGAACAAACATTGTTGCTCTAATGCTGGGCTCACACTGTGCGATTTTTGGCCCATTTTGAGCCGATTTTTGAGTCGTGCGACCGATTTGGTGATCAGCCCGATTTTGGCCTTCATCGTGCATCGTGTAGTATACGTGGGGTAACGAGAAGCGATTAACACCTCACGACCAGCTCCCGATCATCAATCGCTCGTGAGGGTGTCACTGCAGCTGCTCACGCGCAAACACGTAAACATCGGTGAAAAAGACGTTGCAGCACGGCTGTGCAGCGTGTGATCTGGACACAAGCGATGGAGGCACAACTTGTAGAACTTTGGAAAGCTCATCCGAGCCTTTTCCATGTGGCATCACAAAATTATCACGACCACAACAACCGTGAAAATAGTTGGATTTACACTGTTGCTCAATCACAGCTGCCTGATCATGTTTTTCATTAGCAATTTAGCAAAGTTGATGTGGTGGTGTGTCTGTGTGAGTGAAAGACAGAGAGAGCGAGCGACAGATTTTCTGTTATAACCTTCATTTTATGGACGCACAGTGTGCCGTCCGAGACTTGCACCGCAGTGTCGGCGTTTGTTTCCCTGTTGGCCATGCTTCTTGTTGTGGTCATCGGTTGTCTTCCGGTATTTTCTCCGTAAGCGACCTTTCCTCAACCAATGAGATGAGCGGTAATCTGACTTGTCATACTCGAATTGTCATAAGTGTGCTGTCAGCTCATTGGTCACAAAGCAGGAGAGGGGCTGGGAATTATGTTTTCAAACAAAGCGTTAATTCCATTAAAAGTTATAGACTACTTTTGATTCTCACTGTATTACGGGACAAAGTGCGTCCCTTATTAGCTCAATACGGGACGTGTACTTTTGTTTCTAAATACGGGACGATTCCGTTTTTTAAGGGACGGTTGGAAACCCTAAGAACAACTGAGATAATCCATCCACAATACGAGGTTAGTCATTAATATACTGCAACAACATGGGAATAGAGCAGCTGCCAGAGAATTCAACATTAATGAATCAATGGTACAGAAGTGGAGGAAGCAAGAAGAATGAGTTTAATAAAGTTTGATTTATCTGACTGCTTTGTTTCGCTTAATGTGCCTTATAATCCTGTGCACCTTATGGTCCGAAAAATACGTACTGCACACTGCAGTTTAATGTTGCAAAGCACCTCTTTTTAACTTCAGTGGATATTATACATGGTTATGCTCAGGATATGTCAGCCCATTTCTACTGGAAATGCCTTTTGGTTAAACTTTCAGCAAGGAATTTGCATTTGCACTGTTACATTTTTATAAAGCTTTAATGTACATAAAAACCAGCTTCTTGTTTAAGTGAAAATAAATGGAAGGTTGTCTTTTTGCGCTAGTAATGTTGTGGAGTTGTATTTTGTCTCGCATCAATTATATCGTCAGTTATATCGTTATCGCAAATTTTCAAATATATATCGTGATAAATATTTTTGGCCATATCGCCCTGCTCTAACTCCACGTAGGACATTTTTTTTAATCAAAAAGCAAGACTTTACCAGTTTGTCACATCATTGTTGAGGAATTTCATCCCCTCTTCTTTGCAACATTACTTCAGTTCAGAGTGTTTGCTTATGCACAGCTCTCTTAAGGTCCCACTGCAGTTTTTCAGTCAGATTGAGGTCTGAACTTTGAGTCAGCGCACCTCCTTAATTCTTTCCTGTTTTAGTTATTCAGTTGTAGATTTGTTGCTGTGGTTGGGATCAATGATGGTTGTCAGACAGACTGTCTCATGTTTGACTCTCGAGTACTTTGGTATACAGAGGAGTTCATGGTCGACTCGAAGGCTGCAAGGTTCCCAGGCCCTGTGGCTGTGAATCAAACCCAAACCATCACCGTTGTTATGACTAGGGCTGGGTATCGTCACTGATTTCTAGAATCGATTCGATTCCAATTCACAAGGTTCCGAATCGATTCGATCCACGATTCTATTCAATTCGATTCGATTTGAAATTGGGAAATTTTGCCTCAGACAGTGAGAAATATTATAATTCAGATCAGTACATTTACATATTTTTGTATCTATAAAAAGGAAGCTGACACTCGCAAGACTTTATCAAAGGTGTAAGCATCACAGCAGATGCCTTTGTGTCAAAGTAGCTGAAGATAAAACACAAAAACATGAAGGTGATTTTCCTGGCCTGGGATTTTATAAAAATATTCTGCAGTACATCAAAAACGAAAGAAAACCATTAATCAACATATGAACATTACCTCTGAAGTTACAGCGGTTTTATTAGAGACACAGCTAAGCGTTTTGCATTTTGCATAATTTTTAAAAGTTTACATTTGTTCAGTATTGAACGGCAGAAATTAGTCTTTCTTTTCGGTCGTAAGTAAAAGGGAAAAAAACGTCGGCCGACAGCGCTGTAAGAACGGTAGACTTGTGCGTAACAAGCAAGCGAATAATGCAGAAGACAGATTTTTAGATGGGAAACTGTTCTTGAAGTATACAGAGAAAGCGAGAGAGAGAGAGAGAGCTGTGCATGAAGTGTGGTGGAAGCAAAACAGCAAAAGTCAGAGTGAATTCATGATGATGTTTTTGTGAAGCGTAGTTTGGATCTTCTTTTGCTGCTGGTTTGGTCAATAATGTTTGGAGAGATCAAACTAACATCTTTAGAATCAGCGCAAAAAGGGCGTAAACACAAAGCGCGGACCCACCGAAACATCTGAATCAGCGAGCTGTCAGCTTTCAGCCCCGACCGTGTCTGTGCCGTCGGGTGAGAAAGGCGACATCTCACTGATTCTGATGCGTCGGCGGGTCCGAGCTTTGTGTTTACGTCTTTGTGCAGAATCTGTGTTCCTACTCTCATTTACAGTTATGAGTTGGTATGAGGTGTTTGTGCTTATACGCTATGTTTGGGTTTCACCAAACAATCCAAAGGACATTAGAGTCTCTTTCAATAGTGTTTGCATGGACATTCTTACCTTGCACAAAAAAGTCCATATGCAAAATTATTTTCAGATTCATGAAATGTGCACACCAGCTTATGTGTTCTTTACACCGTGCATCTGTTAGTGAAACACAGTCATGTTAAACCAACAGGCTTAGTATTAGTAAAAGTAGTAATTTCAGCACTAACAGTATTTTTATTCAGCTTTGAAAAAAACTTGTTTAGTTTCAAAGACAGCCAGACCTTTGTCATTGAAATGTCTGTATGCATAGTTCGTGCATAAACTTGTGCATACACATTGTTTCAATGAGGTTCATTGTTCCAAAATTTGTGCTTTGTGAGAAGAGGCTTTTTCTAATTGTACTGTCGTGAACTTTAACATTTAACAGCTCGTAGAGTCTGAGATGTCGGTCTTAGGTTTTGTTGCACTTTCTCTGATCGCTGCACAGCCTGATCTTGCAGTGAATTTGCTGGGACATCCACTCCTGGAAAGATTGGCTGCTGTCTTGATCGTTTTCCACTTGTGAATAATCTTTCTCAGTGTGGAATGATGGACTAAAAATTTTTCGCAAATGGCTGTATAACCCTTGATAACCCATTGATGGACAGCAACTAGAGCAGGGCGATATGGCCAAAAATATTTATCACGATATATATTTGAAAATTTGCGATAATGATATAACTGACGATATAATTGATGCGAGACAAAATACAACTCCACAACATTACTAGCGCAAAAAGACAACCTTCCATTTATTTTCACTTAAACAAGAAGCTGGTTTTTATGTACATTAAAGCTTTGTAAAAATGTAACAGTGCAAATGCAAATTCCTTGCTGAAAGTTTAACCAAAAGGCATTTCCAGTAGAAATGGGCTGACATATCCTGAGCATAACCATGTATAATATCCACTGAAGTTAAAAAGAGGTGCTTTGCAACATTAAACTGCAGTGTGCAGTACGTATTTTTCGGACCATAAGGTGCACAGGATTATAAGGCACATTAAGCGAAACAAAGCAGTCAGATAAATCAAACTTTATTAAACTCATTCTTCTTGCTTCCTCCACTTCTGTACCTTTGATTCATAAATGTTGATTTCTCTGGCAGCTGCTCTATTCCCATGTTGTTGCAGTATATTAATAACTAACCTCGTATTGTGGATGGATTATCTTAGTTGTTCTCCTGACTGAAGTTTGGTCCGTTTACAGCATCCTGCCATGCGATTGCATTTGTCTCTAACTATCAGGAACCTTAACATTAATTTTTATAAGTGGAAAAGTGGTAGTGTTCCTCCTCCAACTTCACTGTTTATGTTATGCTAACGTAGCTGTGTCGCTAGCGATCACGTAGCACATCATTATATACCAGCTAGCCCAACTTCAGTAACCCTACAAACGTCACTGCTGTTTAGTTTCCTGTCTTCATTCATGTTGGAAGTGATAGCAGAGCTGTACGTTTGATTTTTTTCAGAAATCTCTCAGTCAGAACATGCAATATCATGCTTAGGTAACTAGCGAAACTAGCGAGCTAACTTCCGCTAGCTTCCTGCTAACTTCTAACTCCATTAAATGTAATACATTTTGTTTTCATGGATGCCTGGAAGTTAAACTTCATAGATACACTTGGTAAAGCAGCAACGCTGATCGTTTTATTAAAGATGAAAGAATTTAGAGATTTTTTAACTCTCAGTGATGCTGCAGTGTTTGACCTGAAAAAGACGGAGTTTAGGACCCAGATTACTCCCAGATTTAAGAGCATCTTAGTCCGACAAATACGACAATAACGACGGCCGCTTGCATGTTCTGCAAAAAAATGTGCTTTGTCGTGTATCTGACGGACAAACACCAAACCAGTTCCACATCACTGAAGTTGCACCATTTTTACAAACCAATTCTGGTTCATCTGTTTCACTCAACAATTGGCCATGTGCGTATGAAAACAAAGGCACTGCGCATGCGCGTTTTACTCATATTCTATCTATATTCTATATTTCATTTTCCTATCGTTGCCTAACATTATACCGGTATTACCGTGAACGGTATAATATGGCCCAGCCCTAACAGCAACAGTGGTCTGTAAGATCACAGCTGACATCTCTTTGTCCTCAGCATTGTACACACCTTTGCTGCTCTGGACCAGCAAACTGCCAAAGCTTCTGCTTGTTCAGAGGCACTCACACTCACTAATTATCAGTTAATCAAGTGCATTTAATTAGCAGGACCTGGCAGCTACTTACTCTCTTTATTCCTATAGAAGCAATAAGGGAATTCTTGGTTTTTCATGTACTGCTTTTGCATTTTAGCTCAGTTTTTGATAAAGAAATACTGACACGCAGTAATTTGTCATGTTTTGTTATCTGAGGTTGCAGTTACCTCATTTTAAGACCAGCTAAGGACCAGATTATTTCTATTTTGTCTTTATAAGTAAGACATTATCATTTAATGATATAATTGAATGTCTTATTTAGTACATGTCTGAATGAAGCCGCTAGGATTCCCAACAAGACATGCTCTGCTGTTTGTTTAAATGATGTTTCTTGCTATTGCACAAAGATGGTACAGCTGAAACTTGCCTTTATCTTATTTCATTTCACTTGCTGTTTATTGTTGGGTTAATTCTTTTTTTGTCTATTGTCTTCTTTCACAGGTTGAAGCCATCCTGGTCAACATTTTTGGGGGCATTGTTAATTGTGCCATCATTGCCAACGGCATCACCAAAGCTTGCCGAGAGCTGGAGCTCAAAGTGCCGCTGGTGGTCAGGCTGGAAGGTAAAACAGCACTTGACACTCACCAACACTGGAACACATGCACAAAAGTTTTTGTTTTGCCTCTCTGACGCTGTTAGTAAGTCATCGGCAGTTGGCACTTCCAGTTAAACCAAACAGACTGCATCATTTCTCTTAGGCACATCTAGCCTCCAGCGAAAGAATTTCACATTAATGAGCATTTAATGATTGGGGGTTAATACGCTATAACATGCAACTAGGTTCACAGCTGTGTCGCTCATCACAGTTGTTCACCTTGACCTGGCGCATGAGTAACATCATCATCATGTAAACACAAGTTCCTTTTGTCTTGCTTTTACATATATGTGTCAGTAAGTTTTATTTTTCTTGAACTGTACCTAAAGTCTCCTTTGCTCAGGGTACAGCTGGTTCGAGTTTATATGGACTGAGAATATAGCTTGCAGTATCGTTTTATGAATATTTTCAATTTCAAAGGTACAAAGAAACTCATTCCCCACCTAGTTTTAAACTTTGGAGCCATTGTATTATTGCTGCTGTACTCTCAGGAGCATATCCATCTTCATTGTGGCCCAGTGTCCCAGAAAGAACAGCAGTGCATTTCTCATAGATGTCACATTCTGCTGCACCTGTCATTAGCAGCAGCCAGAATAACTGTAGAGACGGCACTGATTGGCTCACCTTTCACCTCTATATGCTAATAAAACCTGCTCAGCTGTGTGTGTTTGCCCGAGTGTGTGTGTGTGGGGAATGGCAGTGGTGACTCAGAGGCATAGGGCCAGTTGGTGGTTAGCTTAATTGTCAAGATCCTGCCGAGTGGTGTGTCCAGAGCACAGAGCAGGGGAGAGTGTGTGTGTGTTAGCGCTTAGCATTTCATGCTGTATGTCTGCACACATCTGCTATTTGTAGGTCAGGGCGTGTAAGCTGTTTCTAGAAGCCAACTGTGTGTCGAGGTGCTGTGCAGTAGTGAGGGCATGGTTGTTCAGAGCACGATGTAGTGTGAGAATTTTACTCTTAACTGTCATTTCCACTACTTTCCCCTAAAGTCGAATAAAAATGTCATGCAGGTATGTACATCTACCCCATGGCTGTAAAAACTTTGCGTCTGAACCAAAAATAATATTGTTGACTGGAGTTCAAACACCCCAAGTTCAAGATGCACATTTGTCTCTTTAGAATACACAACTACAGAACAAACTAGACTGGCAATCTGCACGGATCCTTAATTATCCACCACACATTTCTGATAGTAGCCATAATTCAATATGACTCTCAGACAGTCCAGAAAGTCACTTCTGTTGGATGCCGGATGGTCCAAACACGTCACCCTGACCGAGGCCTAATCCAAGCCTTAGTTGTGGGTCATTACATCCTGGGCTGCAGTCTTGTGGAGAGGATTGGCTCTGAATCAATCAGCTCAGCTTGCTAGGCTGTCTGCCGGGCATTGAAAACGGCCCAACGTTCTTCAACAGGATCAGAATGGATTAACAGGCACACTTTTAATTGGAAAGGCCCTAAAGAGCCAGGGTTGATTGCACTGGCAGAGAATTATGTGCTCCCATATGTGGGGAAGAGAGGCCATGTGGTCTAGTTCTTGATAGAGTTGTGTTAGTTGATAGAGTATGCATGAAGTGTTTGATGTGGGCTGATTGAGTTGATCAAAAACAGTCTGTAATTATCATCGCTAGCACTTAGACTCATCTGGTGAAAACTGAGCAGAGAACACGCAGACACACTGTCGTTATTGAAGGTATAGAAAGGAAGCGATACCTAAGGAGGTGCTGTACTGCCCTCTTTGGCTACAGTGTGCGCATGGTCATCCTGTGTTTCTCTGCAGGTTTGTCTGCCTCTTAAAAAACCTTTGGCATCCAAGAAAAAGGTGACTACATTCATTTAACTCTGTTCTGAGGTGTCCCCCAACTCTCTGTCAAAGAGTGGAGAATGTTCTGCTTGAGCAAGATTTGAAGGCCCTGTTTCAATGGATGAGATTTCAACATCAGTCCTGACAGCATCATTATAGCTTAACTAATTGCTGCAGCTATATGCATATCCACATACATAAATATAGAGTAATATACATTCACACACTGGTTGATTTTGGGGGGGGGGGGGGTTCTGTCTTTGATTTCACATATATTACACATTTTTTCATTTTTGTAGTGCTTTTTAAAAATAGCTATTAACTTACCCTCACATAGTGTAAATCTCGCTATTTGCCTCTCACAAAGAATCTGACAAGAATTGATTAAATCATGAGAATGAATGTCATGCACATTATACAAGTATGCAAATAGGGAACAGTGTTAAGATACTAAGATACTCTCTGTTAGAGTTAGCACTGATGAAAACATGAAATCTGGTGGTGCAGTAAGCTGCTCTTAAATAACAGATAATACAAAAAACTGAATAAAAAATGTAATGTGTTATGTTTGTTTTAATCATGTAGACCAGGGGTCGGCAACCTTTCTAATGGCGAGTGCCATTTAAAATTTCCTCAGAAGTCAGTGTGCCATATGATTGCATTAGCAATAAATTTAATAACGCTCTATATGAACAGTTACACAATATATAGACCCACTTTATAGAATTATATGTGTTTACAGATTTTGGCAGCTATCAGTGAATAGTTATCAGATATTTTGAAACAAAAAAAAAGAAAAAGACACTTTTTATCCATAACAGCACATGAACTGTACAACAGAAAATACAAATGCTATTTATGGTCTCCTCACAACAATGATAAGAAAAATAAACTAAGCCAATGTGGCATGTCTGTTAATACAGAGACACACATGTTAATGTGATCTCTGGTCTCCCACTCAGAGACACAGGTCTTCGAGTGTCCAGCATTCAGACGGCTACCTGAGGACTAATGTGAGAGGAAATCTGCGCACACAGATATGTACAGCCAAATACTGTCAATAAGGCCTCTGCAATGTTCTGAAGACAGTTAAACTTCTCAGGTAGTGATGTCCAGCAGGTGAAAATGCAAGCTCCATGAACACGCACAGCTGTGGATTCCAGCTACGTCGATGTCGCATTAACTGGCATCAACTCAGCCAGTTAATGTGAGACAAATCCAGCTGCTCATTAAAGATTTCTGGTTTGATCAGAAAAGAAAACATTGGTCCAAACACCTGAGAGCACCACTGGTGCGGCCATTTATTTTTTGATGCATCTTCTCAGATTAATTCACTGCGTGTCGTGTCCACGGCTGGACTGGGACAAAAAATCAGCCCGGGCATTTTGACTACAGACCAGCCCACCAGGTATTAAAGCCATAAAGCCTTTGAATGAAAACAAACGCTGTTGTGACAGTGATGTACAGTCTTGTTGGTATATGCATGATTTCTGTAAATTTTACATCAGATAAAAACTGTGGTTGTAAGCTTCAGATAATTATTTAATAACAGATAGACATTTTAAATGAGAATAAGAAAGTAAAGTATTTCCTTGTGCCCCCCTTTCCCTCTTAATGCCCTACCTGGGCCCCTGGCAAAACTTTGGTAGATCCGCCCCTGCACAGTTACCAGCTGTCAGCTACTTAGAAAAGGATCCTGGTGTTATTTGTCTCTCAGAAACAGTTCATAACTTCCCTTCAACTCATTCATGTCACCTAAAAGGTAAACCTGTTTCTCCATCACCTGTTCAGCTCTGATGATTCAGTAAGGACATCTCCTGGTTTCATCTTCATGTTTCCCTCTCACCAGATATACAAACCGACATCATGACCAGCAGCTTTACAGCTGTGGCTCCAGCAAGCATCAGCTGATAGTAGAAATTAATATTAAATAAATTCTAACAACAGCTGATCAAGCTTAAACATGCTGCTGTTGTTTAGCGCGAAATCCGCTGGTTTCTTCTTTCTGGCGCAAAGTGGGTGATAAACAAACAAGAGAGGAAAGCCGATCAGCTGATCATTGATCAGTTTCATGATTGAAGTAGAAACAGGAGAGGGAGGGGGAGAGAATGAGAGAAGAAGAGGCAGCTGTGCAGCAAAGACACAGAATAACTCCAGCTTTGTGTCTTTTTTTTCCCCATTCTAGCTGAAGTACGGGACAAACTGCGTCCCCTCTCAGCTCAATACGAAACATGTAATATTTTCTCTGAATGAGGGACCATTCCATTTTTTAAGGAGCCGTTGGCAACTCTACTAACTAACCTTATGAATAAAATAAAGTTCACTTTAGTTCAGTAACATCATAGCACCCACCCAGCTGTATATAAACTCCGTCATGCTAGCTCACGCAGTACGAGTTATTGTAACTGACTGTAAAAAGTCAGCACAACGAAAATAAACTCCACCTAAACTTGGTTTATATCTGACCCAGACAGACTGCAGGTCATAACTTCATACCTGAAGTTCAGTTCACCTGACACTCGGACCGGCGGCCGCCTCGGGTCCCTCCTCCTCCTGCCTCCCCTTTCTCTCATCCACCAGTTGGCCTCCACCACTTGCTAATGTTACTGAATCTGTGGAAGCTACGCCATAGCCACCACCAAACAACTGAGTTATTTTTACACACCGGCCACATCTGGCCAATCCAACACCTTTCATTGTTTATACCGTTACAAAAAATAAAAAATCATCGGGTCCCGAGCAAATGCCCGGTATGCCCAATGGCCAGTCCAGCTATGGTCGTGCTATCAGTTAACCCTTCGCGTCCCAACCGTGGCACGCGTGCCCAGGGTTGCCGACCCCTGATGTAGACTGTCTGGTTGGGGCTGGGTTAAGAGTTGAGTGAGTATGACAACATGCAGTCAGTTAAATAGTTTTCTTTTGGGGGGAGGGTGTATACATCAGCTGCCTGTGGTTCATCTGGCTGGTCTTGAGGCAGAGCGCCCTTCTTTGTTTTAAACTGCTTTTACTAAGTGAGTTACTGGACTGTAGCATTGTGACATTTATGCAGGTTCCCAACACAAAAAGTTAATGATACAGATTATAATGTATGTTAGGACAGTGGCACGAAACAAAAACAGACTAAAATGTTAACTTTTGGTTTGCCATGAGATTTCCTGACAACTGCAATGACATACATACAGTTTACATACATAATTATTTGCTTTATTTGTACTGAGCTTGTGTCTAATTTAAATAAATAAGTCCTCTAAGAACTTCTTTCACAGCGTACCCCAGTATCTTCAGACAGCTGACAGATGGTGGGAATTATGTTAGTGTGACACATCAAAAGCTCTCATTGACAGCCAGGAGATTATTACGTGGGGAACTAATCACTTTCTAGTGTGAAGCAAACCATAACTCACCAGCAGTGCAGACAAGCCACCAACTCAGGAAACCTGAAAAAAACTGTCAGTGGACAGTCTTGCAGAAGCTGCCCGTCTAATTTCCACGTATTAATGACAATTGTAATATTTAAAAGGGAAAAGAAATATCCAGACACACACAGCCTTACACTGACAATCACTCAGTCACCACATGATTAATTAACCGGTTGGCTTGACTGTGAGAGAAGGTGAAGGGGTTTCCATTTTTTGTTGTGGCAAAGATTTTACCAACAGCAGGCGAAAGAGTTCATTTATCAAGCTCTACATCTTTTTGTTTCCCTTATCTTCTCCTGCTAAGGAAACAGTCTTTATCGTGTCCTTGACACATAAGGAACCTTTACAACTTCAGACTTCCTTTGTATGTGTGACTCTACGGCAACGTGTCCTTCTCTCAGATGACAGCAACGCTAAGCACAGCTTGTTAGGACAAAGCTGCTCACAAATGTAGGATTTGCAGCATCAAGAAAGCTCCTCCAGCACAAGTCTTTGGCACAGCCCCAACCCTTATTATCCCACTGAAGCCTAGTGGCCTGTAAGTCACACGTTAAGGCGTCATTTTTCACAGTAGTCACAGGTACGCTAGTTAATTGCCACATAAATGTGAAAATATTGTGTTGTGATGCTTGCCACCTGCTGAATGCTCTTATGTTGTTTTCTTTGTTAAATGCTGAATCTAATTTAAAATCCTTCTCTTCATGTACAAGGTCTAGAATAATCAGGTCCCATCTTATATTAAAGACCTCACAGTACCACTTTGCCCCATTAGAGCACTTTAGTCTCAGACTGCGGGTTTATTTGCAGTTTCTAGGATATTTACAAGCAGAATGGGAGGCAGAGTCTTCAGTTTTCAGGCCTCTCTTCTGTGGAATCAGCTCCCAGTTTGGGTTATGGAGACAGACAGCCTCTAGTGTTAAGTTTAGGCTTAAAACTTTCCCTTTTGATCAAACATATAGGGAGGACTGGATCAGGTGACCCTGAATCCTCCTTAAGTTACTCTGCAATAGGCCTAGGCTGCTGGGAGATTCCCATGATCACTCGTCTCCTTTCATAAGTAGTGTTCATAAGCTACTCTGTATTTAGTCATTAGTTATTATTAATCCCAGGCTCTCCTCCGAACTCATTGGTGTGGTCTTTCTCCCCTTAGCCCAACCTAGTCATGGCAGATGGCTGCCCCTCCCTGAGCCTGGTTCTGCTGGAAGTTTCTTCCTGTTAAAAGGGAGTTTTTCCTTCCCACTGTCACAACCTTCTTCCTCTAAGGGGTTGTCTAGCTGTTGGGGTTTTCTCTGTATTACGCTAAGGTCTTTAAATTACATTATAAAGCGCCTGGAGGCCACTGTGGTTATGATTTGGTGCTATATAAATAAAGTTGAATTGAACCTAATTAAATTCGGGGGGTTTTGTCGGTTTTTGATTGGATTGAGCACTTTTGAAAAGTGAATTAAAGTTTGATTGAATTTTCAGGAGTTGATTGTTAATAAAGAAAAAAGTTCAGACTAGCAAGTTAGTGTTCTGTGACATTTCTCAGTAATTAACAGGTCAGTTGGACTAATGATCGAGGTCTGGAGAATACGTGTTGTGATGAATTTCTGCAGAAATCTATATTTTTGCCTTCTCTAATGTTCATTTCTTATATTTAATCATATAGATTTAAAACAATCATCTTGCTTTGGTTATTTGTGCATGCTGACTGTGTGCGTTGATGCCCTCTCCAGACTGTGAGTAGGTCTCTGGCAGCACCTAGTGGCTGCAGGTGAACACACACATATCCCCATTCTCCAGTTATACCCTACACTCACACACATATACTCCACACATGCCTTAGTAATTCTGTATCCAGCTGAGCTCAGCCCTTGCTGATGCTGCTGGCGTGAGCTATCAGTGCTCCCTACTGCTCACAGTGGAACTGCAGTCAGCTCTCACCCATACTTGTGCAGAAAAAGACTCCCACAAATGCACGACTCCAACACGACGTGTGATTCTTCCACCACACATGTCCTGAGTAACACACAGATGCTGCACAATCTAAATAATACACTAAATACTCCTGCTGGTCATGAATATGTATCAGCTTGGGGAGAAAAAAATGCATGTTTACTTTTTGTTCCTGTATACACTTTCCATAGGCATATTTGTCTTTCAGAATACCTGCTGCATTATGTATTTGCTGGGGGCCCATATGGCTGCTTCCACTTTCGTCAGTTTTATCTTGTGCCGTTTGAACTTTGTTGTGCTGCAGCTTTGTTTTAATCTTGTGACAGATAAACCTGTCAGTACACAAGCATAGATCCATCAATCTCAGTGAAGTTTGCGGATTAGCCTGTTGAATGTAAAGCATACAGTACTGCACCGCTCTTCTCGCTGCGTGTCCGAATCGAGACGCACACAGTCGCACGGAGAATATCCGCTGTTTGATGTGAAAACGACTTGAGACATCCGATCCCCTGTTTATGCAGCAGAGCAAGAGCTCTTCCTGCTCTTATTCTAATTAATTGCATTGCCGAATTGATTGTTTGGAGTGCGAGCCTGCAGAAATGTGTTTGGAATGACTTATTATACGGCTGGACAAAAGAGATGAAATATTAGGCGTTAAGTGGCAGTGGTAATAGAATTCCTCATGAAAGGTCTATTGATCAGGGTGGCCCGGCCTCCGGAGAATTCACATATCATGCAGTCTTAATTACACGGCAGCCACGAGAGCGAAGGTCAACCTGTGAGCGTCTGAGCATGCACAAACACTCGCACATCGACTCGTTTAACACCCGAGCGAATACAGGGAGACACTAATATACAGAGAATCTCAACACACCCTTTGTCCATATACAGCAAACGTAACGTGTAAAGTCACAATAAAGTGTTTTTCCAGAACCTTTTTTAGAGACTTTTTCAAATGTTGTTTGTTTGAATTTGAAGTAAGAAAAGATCAGACAGGAGTGATCGTCAGTTGAAGTGTTCAGCATGGACACAGAGAGGTGCGTCCACTCAAAATGTAATAAATGAGATCTGAAATCTGATTAAGAAAAACAAACAAATGCAAGTAGTTCGGGGGGAAAAAAAGATAATTAAATGTTTCAGCAGCGTGCTGAGTCTTTGATGGCACATCAGACAGATTCAGTTTTTGTTCTTCATGTGTCGAATCAGTAAATGCCACATAAACAGCTGGCTTTTGTTGTTTTTAGCTGCAAGGGGCCAATTTTGCTTCATTTGACCTTTTGCTCTGCTGCCCCACCAGCACCACCACCTCGTTCACTCCCTCTCTCTTGCTCTCATCCACTCCCCTTCCTCCGTCCGCTGAGGCGCCCCCTGCCCTGTGTTGTGACAGGCTTGTCAGGCTTGCATTTGGCCGAGCGGTGTGCAGTGCTGGGAGGCAGCCAGCTCAGTGCGTAGAGCCTCGGGGTTGCACAGAGTATCTCCGAGTGTCTTCCTCTTTCTCTCTCTCTGGTTGGTTGTGGGCCTACTGGGGGCACAGGCATCACCGTATCACCCAGCACCTGCTACCCCTGACCTCACTACAGCCGGGGGAGCTGACACACACACACGCGCGCACACAAATTGCCCTTTTGCCCGTTGTTCACACTCTGCGACGTTCGGATCAGCAGTTGCATGTGCCACCATTGACCCATGACTCCATCTGTCTGTGTGGATTGATTCCTCCAGAGGAACTCTTCGTCTTTCACACAGTGTGGTTTTTAACATCCGTGCAGATGGCAGATCAGGTTCACCCTTGTTTAGCCATTTTTGTAATGTTGGTTGTCGCCTGTTGTAACACTGTTTTTCTTCCCTTTTTTTTGCCCCTTTTCAGGGACCAACGTCCACGAGGCTAAAAGGATTCTGACCGAGAGCGGCCTGCCCATCTTGGCAGCAGATGACCTGGATGATGCCGCCAAGAAAGCGGTGGCAGCCATCAAGAAATAGAGAATCCTGCAGGACGTCTCATTCCAGCCTCAGCACAGCACCATCAGCCTTTTCTTCCACATGCAGACCTCCAAAACCTTGAGCCTTTGCGTGCATTTCTCACTTTAAATGCCAACTGAGATCCAGATCACGAGCACTTACAGGATTCTGCCATTACACTGGTTTCCTCTCTGCAGATCAGATCAGCTGCAGTTTCTTTAATCATTAAAATGTGCATTAGTTAGGAAGAACCACTGACATATTCAGGCTAACATATTGAAAGGACACCCAACACTTTGTCCATTCCATTAGCTTTCTTGTCTTTATTTTTCAGCAAAATATGAAGTGGGAAAGACATTTTCCATCTTCACATCCAGCCCTGGCATCCACTGAGTTGTTGCCATGTTATCGCACACCATTCATAAGCTGTGATATCATTCAGTGGTACTTGCTGAAACCGAGATGAATGGAAGCTGTAAACACTTTCTTACTTCGTCCACGTTGGTTACCAAGCCTGGTCTGCGTTTCAAATGAAGTAGATGGCGTACTCACTCTGAATTTGTGCATCATGTCTTATTTATAAAGTGCTACTATGAGACGTCCATTATCTGCTCTAATCCTGTGCCTGTCCAGTGAAAGCTAATGAGGCATCACAGGTGTCGAGAAAATGAATAATTAAAAACAAAGAATTGTACTTTTTTATAATCATGAATGGATGTTGACAGGATGTCTGAAATACAATGAGAAAATGCAATTTGTGACATTAAACAAAAAATGTTTTAAAAACTACACTTTAGTGTGTTGAATTTGTCCGGCCCATATCGGAGTATCCTGATGGAGGAAAAACTGGCAGAAGGTGGAAAGTAAGGCGGAAAAAGAAATTCTGCTGAATTTCCCGGGTATTTCTGAAGGAAGCACACTCCCAGAATAAATGTGATGTCAGTGAGGAGAGCAGATCCTCAGCAGTTTGCAGTTTTCTTAACACTATTGACTGCATGAGCACATATTTTGCAAATGTTTTTCCAAGTAAATCAAGCTGCTTCTTCAATGGGCAAGTATTTTTTTTTTCTTTCCAACAAGGGAAAAAGAGACTTGGATGTAATTTATAGTGAAAAGTTTTAATATAAGCAGTTTTTTTTTTCATTCTTGTAATAGATCTCCCTTTTTCTTTTCAGGAGGATGACACAGATGTAGACATCTCAAAAACTCATGTATCAAATATGACACAGAAGGGATTAAGGGGTTAAGCGATCCAGAGGCCAAAGCTCATCTTTGTGTTGAAGTGTCAGTTGTCTAAAGATATTTAGTTTCTTAAGATTTCTACCATATATTTTCAGGTCTTCTTTCTTAAATGTTTAGAATTTTACGTTTAGAACGTATAAATGTTACGTTTATTATTTTTCCATTCTTCAGTAGTTCAATAAATCAGGATTTTGACAGAGCTCAGAAACTGTTTGTTACAGATTCCATGGTAACTGTAAAACTAAAGTCACTAGAAACGCCCTCATGTGTATCCAAAAATATAGTCTACATGATATCATTTAAATCTTTTTTTGTTTCTTTGCCATTTTCTTTTTGAACAACCCTGCCTTCTTTCTTGCTTTTCGTCTGCACATCAGTGTACGCGTACACTTAAACTCCTCAAATCATCCACCTGCAGTCTTCTAATGAAATTCAAGTGTACGTCGTCCCAGGAGAGACTTGAAAAGAGTGATTGTCCTTCATAGGGCCCGTGTGAGCGCTACAGAAAGTTGACTGAGACCTCTTCCTGTCAGACACACTGACTGTGTGATGGATTATCTGTCAGGCAATCTGAGAGGGCTCACAGGATCGACTGCCACCTCCAGGAAAGACGCACGCAGAGAGCACTTTTCTCGTCCTGCCTGCACCGGAGAAGAACACCAAGTGTGACTCAAACTGAAGCTTTTCTCTACAGCGCTTTTTTTTTTCTTGGGCAAAGTCAGGAGGACTCCAGAAGGGCCTCTTGGAAACTGCTGCCATAGCTACACGTCTTTGTGACATGTTTATTGACAGGCTATATTTAGAAACAAAAAAAAGATGTTGCCTAACTACTGAAATTTCTTTTCACTGTATTAATTCTTAGCATCCCTATCGCTGAGAGTCATCTCACAGCACAAACTCGGAGCTCTGAGGCTCTGTGCTGCATCGTGCCAGCCAGCCAAGCCGTAAAAATGGGCTGAAGGGTTCAATAATTGCCTTATTTCATGCTCTTCCCTCCGTGTGTCAGAAATATCCCCGCTGATGGATTGGACGGAGGAATTTAAGGCTTGTTAAAGCGGGCTTCTTGAGCCCTGATATTGTTTAATTCAGTGTCAAGCTGGAGGTCACAACGGAATGTGCACACTGATTTACTGGGCAAAATTAGTGCCGCTCCTTCATATAAATATAGATGAGGGGGGAAAGAAGCTTTGGAGGTCAGTCTGACGACTTCTATCGTGTAGCCCGCTGCTTTTAACTCTGCTAATACCTCCGGAGGTGGGAGACACGGGGGTGTTGTTGTAAATGACCCTTTGGATGGGCTGCTCCTTTAATTAAGCTGAATTATTATGCCGCGGGAGTTTTATTTTCCCGCTCTCGGTGGCTGGCTTTATTTGCCTCTGTAATTGTCCAGTTTGCTTTCTCAAAACAGGGCAGGTTTGTTATGTGCTTTCTGAATTGATGTCAGGATGGTAATTGCCACTTTACCGAAGCTGCTTTCAGTGTTTAAGCGTGTTGGGGGAAAAGCGTCCACTCGTGAAAAGCGTTCTTTCAGACAACCGGGTCAAGGCCGTCTCTGAGGAAGTATTGGATATTTATTGAGTAATTTGGAAGCGGCAACTATGAACATATTAGTTCATAAAAAAGCAATAGTGAGATGAATTGCCTCCGGCTATTGTACTTCATTTTTCAGGGACAAGGGGTTGCTCAATATTTACAATTTTCTGCCTGTGAATCTGTCGACCAAGCGGTGGATAGATGAGGACAATGAGCCTGTGTGTGTGTGTCAATTGATTGTTATATCAGTTCCTGTAAGCGCTGTGAACACATGTTTATGCATGAGCTCTAAAAACCGCCAAGGTAGCTCTGCTCTGTGGGATCATACAAACACACAAACATTGTTTTCCTTTTCTCGGTCATGGAAATGCCAAGTGAGATGGAAGGTCGGGCCTCGCCCTCTCCACGGCCATTATTGTCTTACCAAAACCCTGAAATCATAAAAAAATAGCTGTCGACAGATTTTATGGAGCAAAAGCAATACAGCGAGGTAAAAACGTCAAGTGAAGGAGGAGCCTTGGCTGGTAGCAGCGTGCTTTGTTACAGCGCCGCTGTAGAAGTCCTCAGATTTGGCCTTGGCTCACAGATGAGCAGAAAAATCCATTTCCCCTCTCTCCAAACTGTTGTCAGTGTGTCTGTAATGGAAGGACTTAGAATCGATTTAAATTACCTTGGCTGTCTCGAGAAATTGAGCGAAGAGGAGGCAGATTTAAAAAGTTGCAATAAGCAACACTCCTCTTTCCATGACAATCTCTTGTTTTCAGCCTGTCTCCCAGCTGCTTCCACAATCAATACAATTTCTGCATCTCTTTCAGTTTCCAAAGTTTAAACACGCAAGATAATTTTTTGGGGGGATGTTTCCTGTTGATTTGGACCAAAGCATTTTAAACTTCCTTTCCATCCATCAAACACCAATTTGCTCCCTCAGTTTTTTGTCATCTGACCCTCTAACCTGATTTATAATAGTTTTGCTTAAAACCTACTGCCCTCTGTCTTTGTTGACTTTCTCCTTTGGTTCCCTTTTCTTTTTTTACATTTCTAATCAACCTTATTACTTCCAGGTAGTGCAGTGGGGCCGTGGTTAGCACTGTTCCCACACAGCAAGAAAGTCCTGGGTTCAAAGTCTAGGCCGGGGCCTTTCTGTGTGGGTTCTCTCTGGGCGCTCCAGCTTCCCTCCAGTCCAAAGACGTACTTGAGGTTAGGTTAATATGAGATTTTAAATTGTCTGTAGGTGATCATTACTTCTCTCCCTTCTTCTTTGTTTATCTATTCAGGCTTTGTCCTCTCTAATTTTTCCTTCATTCTTACTCCTCCCATCTTCATCTATTGTTTTTTGTTTTGCTTTGTTCTCCATCCAGAGGTATGTCATCCTCTTTATGTCAGGTCAGGATGGGCATATGACATGAAATTCTGCTTGTGGTTGAACCCTAAGTTCTGATGTAGGGGAGCAGTGGGGGGAAATTACGTAATTAGAAATACACTCCCTGGAATCACACGGGTGCTCTGATAGACTGAGCTCTGGTAACTGTGGAGGCCATTTGAGTTCAGTGAAGTCATTGCACTGTTCAAGACATCAGTTTGAAATGATTTGAGTTTTGTGACTCAATGTGTTATCCTGCTAGAAGGATTGACATGGTCAGTAATAATGCTCAGGTAGGCTGTGGCATTTAAGCAATGTTCAGTTGCTACTAAAAGGCCCAAAATGAGTCAAGAAAATAACCCACACACAATTACACCATCACCAATGGCCTGAAAGATGAGAATATTAAAAGAAGCATGTGTGCAGGCGGGACCGTGTGGTGAATAACTGTGTCCAAGGCATCAGCTGCAAGCACAGTCAGGCTGCTGCACATGAAAACTGAACTCGCTTGACAGTATTTTGTATTTTACTGCCTACAAAATTGAATTAGTTATTAGCTGAAGTTAGTGCAAAAAACGGTTCCAGGTGGTTCTACCTCAGCACCTTCACTCTTCCATCCTTCCCTCTACATTTCAAAAACATATGAAATCCCTTCCAAACCATTTTTTATACATGCTTTAAACTGCAGTCCTGATCAGAGTTGCAAAGATGCACTCAGTCTGGAAACTCTGGCATCTCAAATGAGACTTCAAAGTGTTTTCTGTGTCGCTCGCAGTGCAGCATACAGTGATCAGATCAAATCAATAGTGCTGAGCAGAATCCATGAGTGCCATGAAGGACAGCATGGAGAACAACGGTGGGTTAACAGATGTCCAAATACATTATTTTGTAGCACTTTGAGGTGAGATGTCAATACAGGAAAAGCTAGAAGGAAAGCCACATCACCATCATACCTACGTGCTGACTGATGGCTTAACAAGGTCCTCAAAGCTTCTGTAATTACAGAGTGCAATACAAACAGCAGGAACAGACAAAGGGAGGCAGGGTACATAAACTACATAAACGCTGCATAAACCTGCTTTCTTTTTCTCATCTCTATTCTGACTTATAAACCTTCCCCTCAACGCATCCTCATTTTTTGGTAAGCGTCCTACGTCATCAACAAGCCAGCATCAGTGTGGAAAAGAAATCTACTCCTGCAGTGGGTGTAGTTAAAAGCTCATTTAGTTGACCTCTGAAAAAGCTTCCACCGCTTAATTAAAACGGAGGCAACAGTTTCAGATTGCTCCCAAGTTTTCCTGGCGGAGCGCTCAGCAGGTGTTCACCTGACACTCTCAGGCGCTCAGTTTTCCCACAATGCCATGCTTTGAGGCCGTTCTTTACTGCACTTCTTGCATTTTCCTTATCTTTCTTCATATGGCTGAAGGTGTGTATGCTGATGAACATTAAGTACACACCCAGTGACGTGATCTGTCTCCGTTCATCGTACTGGTTGCAGTGTGTTTGCACACACCCCTCGGGGCGAAGGTGACTTTGGCAGTTAATAGGTGTAACGTTAGCTTTGCCGTCTCATGCTCAGGCTGAATATATGAAATGTGTGTGTTCGTGTGTGTGTCGAGCGTTATCACCATCAAATGATTCTGCCCACAACGCGCGCTGAACGGGGGGCACCAAAGGAAAGTGGCCCGTCACCTGTGATTTTGGCAACGATATAAAGCAGAGCAGTACCAGCAAAATGAAGGCCGCTCTCACAAATCCAGCTATGAAGAGAAACGGTAAATAAGGTAATTAGGTTTAGTAAGTGTGCTAGATGTGCCTTGTGGAGGATGCAGCGGAAGCCTGAATAGGTCTGATTGTGTTTATTCTTATGTTTGCTCTGTGGATGTGTGTCAGAATCCACAGGAACATCAAATTGGTGCATATTTGCACCTGTGTTTGTATGTGTGTGTGTTTATTCACTGTGGGAAGATTTGATGAGGCATTTGTGTAGGGAAATGTGCTTGAAGGTTTGTTTGTGTTCAGGGTTGCGAGTGAATTGCTTTCTGTAAAAAAGTAAACTCGTGACGGTTTAGTGCACGTCAGCCTGGAGTATTTAAATCATATGGTAGCGATTAGCATGATATGAATCCGCTGACTAATTGTAAACTTTGCCTCACCTTTGTTTACCTGCTGCTGTTTTGCTGAGTACACAGGCTCGCTGCATTCACGCTGGACTGCGCATTCATTAGTGGGAGCTCAAACTGTAGAGCACAGCCATCTTCTTCTTTTCTTGACTGCTTACCAGCCTCCGTGGAGCAGTTTGGGATTAAAAGCCTTGATCGTAAACATATTAATGGCATTTGGTCAAGATGGTGCTTACTAGAGCTGTGCAGGAAGTACACACTCTTGGTTCTGTCTTTACACAGACGTTTATTATGTAGGAGGGCATTATTTGTTTCTTACAAAGCAAACCTTAACAGATAATAATATGGGGTAAGGCAAGTATTAAGTAAGGATTTGAAATGTGTTGATATATTTCAGAAACTAGATTTTTGTGATTTTTTTTTTTTCACCATGCAGGGTAACCAGTAAACACAAACGCCCATTAAGCCCACCAGGGAGTATCAACTTATATATAAATAGCCCTGAAGGCACAAAAGCGATCTCTCCACTAAGGCGTGCAGTTCTAAAAGTATAGTTGTTACACACAGAGTAATAAAAGAAAGAACTAATCTTCATTTTATCTGCCCAAGTGTATTTGTGCTGGAAAATCAGACACTCACTTTGTAATGTGCACCTGTTCAATTGCGCTTTAACACAAATACCTAATCAGTCAATCACATGGCAGCAATTAAGTGCATTTAGGCACAAGGACATGATCAAGACGACCTCATCAGAATGGGGGACAAAGGTGATTTAAGGGACTTTGAATGTTTCTGAAAATGCTGATCTACTGAGATTTTCCTGCACAACTATCTCTGGAGAGAAAATATCAATTGAACAGCAGTTCTCTGGGTAAAAATGATTTCTTGTTGTCAGTGTCCAGAGGAGAATGGCCAGATGCCTCCGAGCTGATAGGAAGGCAAGACTAACTGAAACAACCACTTTACAAGCAAGGTATGCAGAAGAGCATCTCTGAAAATGCAACACGTTGAACCTTGAAGTGGACTGTTTGCAGCAGCAGAAGACCACTCTGGGTATCACTCCTGCCAGCTGAGAACAAGAAACCGAGGCTACAGTTTTTGCATGGGGTCACTAAATTTGGACCACAGAAATGTTGCTGGATCTAACAAGCTTTCATTTCAGACAGTTGGATTGAAGGGCCAGAATCATCCGGCCAAGCATCCACCCATCCATCCATCCCCTGGATAATGCACCACATCACAAACTGGTTTCTTGAACTTGATAATTCTCTTAATAATTAATTAACTTAATAATTTCCCTGTATTTTAACTGCCTCTACAATCACCAGATCCTTGTGTAAAGGTGCTTTAACCTTTGGTGGAATGAAAGATTCTCGTCATGGATGTGCAGCCAACAAATCTGCAGCAACTGTGCGATGCTATCATATCAGTACAGACCGAAATCTCCAAGGGAGATTTCTAGCACCTGGCATCTGTGCCACAAAAAATTAAAACGCCAAGACATCAATATACTACTCAGTATATTAGTCATCTGACAATCAATCAAAACCTTTGAAAAAAGTTCAGGAAATTTCCTCCTGAGAATCTGCAAATCATGCGCAACAATGTGTGTGAGAAAAAGACGTAGTTTAGGAAAGAAAGCGGAGCCTACTTTCCCTAGATGAACACATTACCTACATCCAAAGAATCTTTCAAACACTTCCCCTTGTAAAATTCTCTATTACATGGGTCAATAGAGGGCAATGGGAGAAGAATAAATACCCACCCCTCTCCCATAGACTGCAGCCCTCTTCATTGCCTGCACACAAACATGCACACACGCGCCGGCTGACACTCGCTGTCAGCCCATCTGATTGCCTGTTAGGCAGTCTCACCCACCACGACAAGTGCCCTTTATCGCCAAGAACCATTTTCTCCGCCATGTCAGATATGGAGATATTAATAAATGCACAGTGACAGTACTTAGGGAGGCGAGCAGCTATCCTGCCTCTGCAAATTTACCTGCGGGTCACTTTTGTTCGACGGGAAAAAGAAACTACGGAAACAAACAGGTGCGGGTCAAAAACTCATCTCCTCTCCCAGATTAAAAACTCATCTTTCAAGGCAGTGCGCCGTTATTGAGGCTGATTCCCAGTGCTCTCCATGCAAATGGAGGTGTGATTAGACACATGGGAGGGGTAGGGAGGACGTGGCTGGGGATGAGGAGAACAATGTGTCCCTCTGTTCAATTACCCCTGTAAGGATAACTGAGAGATAGAGGGCCAAAGGCTGCCTCTGCCTCAAAACACTCATTAGGAGTCAAGGTTGTGTAGTTAGCACAGGATTCAAAGAAACACACAGCTTCACACTATCCTTGCTATTTGGTAAATTACCAGTAATGCACATAATAATTTCATCATTAGTGTATTTATTAATTTTGTATTTAAGCTATATTAAGGGCTACTTGTGTTACATTTGTGCCTTTTTTTTTTATTAAGAGGGCACTTTTTTATTTATCTGCTATCACTGAATCTTTTCTGGTAGATAAAAACTTATTGTGTCTGTGAAGGTTCATCCAGTTCATCATAGTCTAAGGAGCTTGGAAAGAAAAGTGTCTGGACTTCTTTAAGTTGCTTGAAGACGTTTCACCTCTCATCCAAAGCTTCTTAGATGAGAGGTGAAATGCCTTCAAGCAAAAACGTATTGTCTTTATTTACGTTTTCCATACTTATTTGTGTATGTGATCAAATATAAAATAAAAAAAAATATGATGATGATGCAGATCATTAAAGCACTGCTTCAACCCAGCCATGAGATGCCACAAGCCAGTATTTTCCTTGTGCCAGGCCCAATCGCAGATAAATGGAGAGGGTGGCATCGCAAAGGGCAACCAGCAAAAAAAACACAAATGTGTAGTTTTCCATACCAGATTGGTCAGGACCCGGGTTGACGACCACTTCCTGTAATGTTGGCCAACAGGGTGCAGGTGGAAACGCTTCTTGTCTTCCTGTTGGCTGAAGACAAAGGAAGAGAAAAGGGGATGGTGTGTTAGCAGGTATCAAGAGAGAAGAAAAGGCAAGAATCTGAAACTGAGAGTTGGGACTAAATTGTTGGGATTAAATATAAAATTGACTGACTGGTAAAGGTGGAGAGTTGGCTGATGTGATGGAGAAAAAATAAGGTAAATATATTTTGTGTGCAGGAGACCAGGAGGAAGGGAAGCAAAGCCAGCAGCATCAGAGGTGGATTCAACCTGTTCTACCAGGGTGTAGATAAGAGAAATAGAGTAGGGGTAACCTTCAAGAAAGAGTATGTGAAGTAGGTGGAACAGAGCCTGGACAGGTAAAGGTATGCACTGGAGACAAGAGGAGGGAAAGTCAGTAGAAGCAAGACTGAATATATGTGTAGATGGTGGATAGAAGGTGGATACGATTAAATATCAAGGTTTAACCATCCAAGGCAAAGTGCAGGCAGGGTGGAGTGGGTGGAGATTAGTCTTAGGGGTGATTTTTGACAGGATAGCAACAAGAGTGAACGGGAAGGTTTACGAGATGGTGAGACATGCTAAGATATATGTTTGGAGATCTTGACACTGACAAAAAGACAGGAGGTTTAGCTGTAGGTGGCAGAGCTGAAGATGCTTAGATTTTCATTGGATTAGAAATGAATACACCAGACAAATAGTGCAGGTTGAGACAGTTTGGGCATGTGCACAGGAGCGAAGGCAGATATTTTATGACAAGGATGTTGAATATGGAGCTGCCAGGCAGGAGGAAAACAGAAGACCACAGAGAAAATTCATGGAAGTGAAGGAGGACATGCAGAGGGTTGGTGTGATGGAGGATGTTAGTGATTGTGTGAAATGGAGGCAAGTGATCCGCTGTAGCGACTCCTAAAGGGAACGACCCAAAGAGGAAGAAGATTAAAGCACTGCTTCAAATGCCTTTTTAATGAAAATCACCCAGGTCCAGCAAAGCTAAACGGGGGGGAATGAGGGTGGTTTCATCTGCTGTTGTTTCCTCATTAACCTTAAATTATGCAAACTAGACCAGTTCCCATTCCAGTTTGTGGACAGCTCCCTTTGCTCACTCTTGCGGTACCAACCCCTTCCTCTCCTCCCCCTCCCTCTTCCTACGAGTGGAGTGCTTTCATGTTGGCTCCAACAATCTGAGGGTCATGTCTGCTTTTCATTGCCACCCATTCCACTGCTGCTTTCCTCTGTAATGAGTCCTGGTGAGCCGACAAGGTCAGGTGGCACAGACACATGGAAATATCGTTTCTTTTTCATGTGCTAGCTCTGTGTGTTTGCACTGGATCATTTCACCATCTGTGTGTGTGTGTGTGTGTGTACGTAGGGACGCACATCAAGCTACAAAGCCACCAAGGTCGGTATAAACAGAAACTCATCCATCCTCACACACACATTGTATTTCGCTGGTATAACTCCCTCTTGCTGAGACTGCAGTTACCTGCGCTGCCTCCACTTCAGCCTCAGGGTACGGCTTCATAGTAAAGTCTGCATATTTATCTGCTCTGCTGTCATGGATGAACTTGTTTGGATTGATGTGGAGGATTAGTATTTCACACCAAATCAGATAGCTCCTTGGAACCTGCCCTTTAGCTTCTGGGCTTTTTGTTTTTCAAGGGAAATAATATTAGAGAGAATTATAGATATGAGTGTCATTGTACAGGTACGTGTCCCGAGGAGGCTAATGCTAGAATGCATGAACAGTTAGAAGTCATGGAATATATATTTTTTTGTAAATAAGATTTGTTTCAGTAAGACCTAGGGCTGTAGTGGTTCTACAAATCAAATGTTTTCTGGGTCCTTAAGTCAAAGCCTCTTAAAACATCCCATCTCTCACTGCAGCATCCTTTAGCACAACAGCTCCTCATGACTAATTAGCATAAGCAACAAAGCCAATTAGTGCGACATTATGTTCACTTATTACAATCTATGTGTTTGTACTTTTTTTAAAATAGGGGGGGAAAGCTAAATAGCGGTTCAGCACAAAGTTTGCCTAACACTGAAGTTAGGTAGTTCCATGTATAACTACACTATGTTGGCAAAAGTATTCAAAAGTATTCAAAAGTGTTCAAAAGAATATGAACTTGAGTGGCATCCCATTCTTAATCCATAGGGTTTAATATGATGTCCACCCACCCCTTTGCAGCTATAACAGCTTAATCTCTTCTGGAAAGGCTTTTCACAAATTTTAGGAGTGTGGGAATTTGGGAATTTCTGACCATTCTTCCAGAAGCACATTTGTGAGGTCACACACTGATGTTACATGAGAAGGCCTGGCTCACGGTCTCTCCTCTAATTCATCCCAAAGACGTTCAATGTGCAGGCTAGTCAAGTTCTTACACACCAAACATCCATGTCTTTATGGAACTTGCTTTGCACAATGGTATGCAGTCATGTTGGAACAGGAATGGGCCATCCCCAAACTGTTCTCACAAAGTTGGGGGCATGAAATTGTCCAAAAGATCTTGGTATCCTGAAGTATTAAGAGTTCCTTTCACTGAAACTAAGGGGCCGAGCCCAACTCCTGAAAAATAACCCCACACCATAATCCCCCCTCCACCAAACTATACACTTGGCACAATGCAGTCAGGCAAATGAAGTCTGGAGATCTGTAGTGATTTGCTCTGCAGAAAGTTGCCGAATTCTGTGCACTGTGTGCCTCAGCATTCTCCGATCTTGCTCTGTGATTTTACATAGCCACCCAGTTTGTGGCTGAGTTGCTGTCATTCCAGTTTGTTTTTTGCCACTAACTAACACTTGACTGTGGAATATTTAGCACATTTCATGACTGGACTTATTGCACAGGTGGCATGCTATCATGGTACCAAACTGGAATCCACTGAGCTCCTGGGAGTGACCCATTCTTTTACAAATGATAGTAGAAGCAGTCTGCATGCCTAGCTGCTTGATGTTATACACCTGTGGACATGGAAGTGATTGGAAAACCTGATCAGTGATCAATGATTTGGATGGGTTAGTGAATACTTTTGGCAATATAGGGTAGACAGATGCTTCTTTATGAGCTGCTTTTCACTGTGAAAAACTTCTACCACTACCATGTTGCTTACTAGACGTCACCAGGACTCTGACCTGTTTCTATCTCAAATTTCTGTCATGCTTTTGATGTTCCTGTAAAATTAAATAATAAAAATTAAAAACCAGCAAGTCACAGCTTTAAAAAGTCTCTGTAAAAATGTTACTGTTATGAAAGTGTTTAACTGTTAACAAAAGTGATTAACAAAAATAACTGGCATCCAGCCATTCATTTATCATTGTTTTTAACCTCTTATCTAGTTCAGGGCATAAACAGCATTAAAAGATGGTTGTAGCTATTTAGACATCACACAGTGGTTTTGAAGCCTCCAGAAGGTTTCTACTGTCGCCATCATGGTTGTAAAAAAGAAAAGCAATATGTTTGTGAAGCCACCCACTCTTTGGCTGAAGACTTTGTGTGGTTTATTTTTTTATTCAATATTACCCTAAATGAGTGACTGAGCTGATAAGCTCAGCATGCAAGTGTTTACACAGGTCAAGACAGAAAGCCACTTTGCCATAAACTTCTATAGGACCAGAAAACCTTTTGTGGCCACAGCTATCGCTATCTGGTGCCCTTCAGATAGACTCTGCAGGTTTAAGGTACTAATAGTGGCTTAATTGTTCTGACCTGGAAGACACATCTATGTTTTTTACTGTCTATGGTTCAGGGTTACATGGTGGCTGAAGCCTATCCTAACCTCATAGGGTGGGGGACAGGTCCGCTCCATCAAAAAAAGGTCATTTAGCTTTATTACTGAATCAGAAAGATATTGAAATTTAAAGCCCATTTGTGAATTGGAGATGTTGTTTGTGTTATTGGCTGAAGTAGTCCTAAATCTACCAGATTCACTATATGCCGGTGCACCGCTACAATAGCGCTGAGTGGTGCACGGTGTTTTTCAAGTTAGAAGATATTGATGGACCGCAGCACTAAGGAGAAGAGACTTTGAGGCAAATTACATTCAACTGTCTGCAGTTCTGATTTCCAGTCAAACTTTGACAGGAAAACTTGTTTAAATGATAAAGTGATTCTGTCAGTTTTTATATATCATACAGTCAGTTCTTACAACAGGATATCACTGGAGCAGCTGCAGATTATTAGCATTCAGTTCAAACGTTATATCATAGGACTATTATGGTCAGTTTCAACATGAGATAACATACTGGTACAATTCATAAGTATAATTTAAACATTTAAACAAGTCATTTGTAAATTGACTGAAGTATGATGATGATCGTTGGGATATAAATTTGTTTCTCAATAGACTTTAGTGCACTATGAGGGGTGGCTCTCTCCAGTGCCACTGATGCAGTGCTCCAGTGAACAGCATCAACTAGTGTGGTGACAAGTAGGTTATACTGAAAAATTCAATTCATTCAAATTTAAGAACATGGCAACATTACTGTAATCGATTATGGCTATACTTGTGTAAACTGTGGTGGATAATCATTTTACTAATAATCCTTTCATCTATTTTGTTATCTATTTATCTTTTTAAATATCTATTTATGTTTTTGCATATTTGTCAACTTAAATGTTTCAGATTGTTAAACATGAATATTAGACAAAGGTAACACAAGTAAACACAAAATGCTGTTTCTAATTGAAAGTGTTTATTATTAAGGAGAAAAGAAAATTCAAACCTACATGGCCCTGTATGAAAAAGACGTGAACCTGCTGGTGTGTTTTGGACCATTGTCCTGCTGCAGAACCCAAGTGAGGTCAGTCAGCTTGAGGTCACGAACAGATGGCGGGACTTTCACCTTCGTGATGTTTGGTAGACAGCAGAATTTGTGGTTCCATTTACCACAGCAACCCAAAAGTCTTGGGGATCATCAAGTTTTCTGGCAAAACTGAAATGAGTCTTTATGTTCCTTTTGCTCAGGATTGGTTTTCGTCCTGGACCTCTGGCCATTTTTGCCCAGTCTCATTCTTATGGTGGAGTCATGAACCTTAACTGAGGCAAGTGAGGCTTGCAGTTCTTTGGATGTTGTTCTGGCGTTTTTCGTTCTTTTGTGACTTCTTGGGTTAGTTGTCACTGCTCTCTTGGGGTAATTTTGGTTGACCGGCCACTTGTGGGAAGGTTCACTACTGTTCCATATTTTATACTCCGTATACTCAGGAGGAACTGAAATATAAAATTAGTTGAGGACTACA
This sequence comes from Maylandia zebra, assembly GCF_041146795.1. Classification (NCBI taxonomy): domain Eukaryota; kingdom Metazoa; phylum Chordata; class Actinopteri; order Cichliformes; family Cichlidae; genus Maylandia; species Maylandia zebra. The sequence goes on from NC_135171.1 coordinate 14,283,406, forward strand.
CTAAATTAATGTCAGGGAAACTCAGCCAGAGAGACTATCAACCAACCAACTACTCATTGTGTATGGGATTTGAACACCATTGTACTGTAAAAATATTGCCTGCCTTTTATGGAGTAGCAAGGGTGCCAAATAAATACACTATAAAATGATGTATTAAACGTGTCATGTATTAATCAAAATTGGAAATATGTGGAATATTTTTTTGAATACGTAATAATTGAATGTATCATTCATTAAAAAATCTATTCATTTTATTTCTCTAATTCATTGTTTCATGGTTCATGCATAGGGATTCACTGGAAAGCCTTATGAGACAGTAAAGGAAGGGTCTAAGGTTATTTTTACATACGATGTTTAAGTTGAATTCATGTGCTAAGTGTGAAAAATGAAAGAGTGCAGCTCAGCACAGACTTTTAAAGCAAAACTTTTTATACTGACGGTGAGTAAATGAAGGGATGGGAAAGGAGGAGACAGAAGAGAGGGAGAAATATTATTATGTAGTCTAGTTTTGTTGGTGTCGTTTTTTTGTGAGTGTCATAAAACACCCAGAACAGTTGATTGTCAATTTCACAACGTTATTATCTGATAGAAAATCGAAATATTCTAAAATAATAACATTAGGTTGGTACAATAAACAACAAGACCACACAGCAATGGCTCAATGTTTCTGCATCACCCACTGTTCTTCATGAGTCATTTCACTGTGGCTCAACAGAGATGGAAAATGGGAATTTCAAAACAGCCCTTTCAAACAGTGAAACAGCTGTCAATTTACCGTCTTGGTGGAGCTACAAAGCAGTGGCTGTGAGCTGGGAGGTCCCTCCTGTCTTTCTCCACCTGGATCCATCGCCCTCGATGCACACTTTCAAGGACACCTGGCAAACTCCATGGAGGAGCTCAATAATGTAGGCAACGACCCCAAAAAGCCCAACGCAGCAGCTGCTCGGGCGCCACTCAGGGAGAGGCGTGTGTGGGTATGTGTGGAAAAAGTAACAGAAGCATCTAATTGAGTGAAAAAGTGTTTATATAGTCCGTCCAATAATACCATGCTAATATTGGCTAGGCTATTTGCTCTCAAAGGAGCATTAGCTTTTCAGTTCATGGATGTTGGAAACATTTCTTTTGTGTTCTGCTCAGTGTTTACATATTTTTATCACATTATTTCTGTAAGTTCTCTGCAGCTGCACGTCGGTGCTGCAGATTTTCTGTCACTCGGGTCACTGCAATCATTGTCAAGCTAGCCTAAAACAACTCTCTTTGAGGTACACTGTTTAACATAAAATAGAAATCTGTGGTTACAGCAATATACATTTTTAGCCATAACTATAGATTTGCTAAATAACATATCCACTTTTGTGCTACTTTGTGACGTTCCAATGACATAAGTGCTTGTTGTTAGTAACTGCTGCTGTTTTTGGTGATGGTAGCTGCTGTTAGCCTATGTTAGCTGGTGTTAGCTAATGTTAGTAAAATCATCTTTGAAGGAGGTCTAACATTGCTGGACTTGGACAAATAAACTCTCATATAATGTCAGAGGGTAATCAAATTGTTTGTCAGGGAAAGTATGATTTTAGGACACTCCAGCCTGACATTAGCTGGCATACATGTTAGTTTTTATCCAGCTGTTGTTGTTATTTAGCTTGCTTGTTGTCAGCTGTCCAGAGATGGGAAGGACACATGTCTTAAGTGCTAATAGTAAGTAATTGTTACAATATCAGCATAATTACGCGCTTTTATCCACGTTTTTATGTGTTAGAGCCCTGACAAGAGTTCAGGAGATGAGGCTTGTAGGAAGAGGGTAACATTTTATCGAGATGCGGTTGTGTTGTCACTTTCCTTCATCTCTGCCCTTCTCTTATAATGACACATAGGTGTGATGCTTCATCATCAGGTGCAGACACGAATTAAAATGTGTCTCCACAATACACAAATGACTACATATTCTCTTCTTCAAAAGTTGATTCTGTTCATCTGGACATAGCGTTTTGTGGGAGAAACGTTTCGTCACTCCTTGAAAGAGATGAGGATGTACACATCCTGGACAGGCAGGAACGCTGGTTTGAGTGCGAAGTCAAGGAGGCCATTTACGTGAAAAGGGAAAGACCATCTCTGAATCGAGGAGGGGGCCTAAGGGTAAGGGAAGAAGTCACCTGGATGAGTGACGAAACGTTTCTCCCACAAAACGCTACGTCCAGATGACAAGAATCAACTTTTGGAGATTTACTTTCCTGGATGATTGAGAATGCATCAATACATATTCTCTTCTTCTTCTCAAGCTGGTGGGACAACATGGCAGCTTCCATAAACCAGCACCTGCTCCTATGTCGTTTTAATGGACTCTTAATAGATTAATTCTAAATTTGGGGTAACACACCAGTTTGTTGGATGATGTAATTACACACTGATCAAAGTATATTTATGAACACAACATTTTTCTTTCTATTAAATTACCTTAAAAATGGCCGTGCCTTTAAATAATGCTGCTTCTTAACAAAGTGAGGTTAAAATCATTAGTTCCATTTATTCAGCTGGTTAAGCAAAGGTAAATGTCTGTCTTTGAGAAAACAAGTGCACACAGACACACACACACATACACACGCTGTATGTGTGCAAATGTGAAAGCTGAGCCCTATTCTCACCTCCGCAAACCCACCACCACCTCCCACCACCTCAGAGCAGCAGATGACATTTCATCAAATATTTATTAAAAACAATCTCTGAACAGCATAATTAGAGACTGGGTTTAATGTCGGCCTAATCCTTGGGCTCCGATTTCCCCGCCGTGCTCGTTTTGCAGTTATGGAAGCCAGTGCCGCAGTGTCTACAGCCAAATGGGCTCCCAGTGAGCACCCTGCAGCGTGATGTCTTGTGGAGCACCTCGTCAGTTCCTCACCTATGAATCAACGTTTAATTTCTCCCCCTCTCCCCTTTTTCTACTGTCATTCTTGTTTATCTCACTAGAAGCTCACAAAGCAGCTGCAGTGTAATATGCTGACAAGATGCACGCACGCACGTACTTGGCTTCAAACGCTACAATCCCCCGGAATGGCTTGTAGGAGAAGAGCTGCCGCTGAGCACATTATTATATTTTCAGGTTATTAATTACTTTCCAATTACTTAAACAAATATGCTACATTGAGTGCCTAATTTCCCTGCTAAACTGCAGCAGATGGATGTGGCTTTGGCTCGAACCGGCTAGCACTTGGTGCCTCAGCATAAAAGAAAAGCACAGAGATGAGGAGAAATATCATGCACTGGTTGCTGCTCTGCTGTTTTAGCTCTAGAACATTAGTTAGTTGGTGAACCCTAAAGCAGGGCATCAGGACGTGTGTGTTTTCTGTGCAGCCTCGCAGAGAAGCAGCTGCTATTAATTATTCCTTGAAAAGTTGTGGCTGTTTGGCATTTTGGGAACAGTTATTTTTTTGTATCTAGTTGTAAATGACCTTTTAGACAACATTTTCTAACCTTGAACTATAAGCTTTTTTTTTGGGTGTGTGTGTGATGGATGTTGGTCTTTCATTAGAGAGGCGCACACCTACATATGCACGGAACGTGGCGCCCTATGGTTTTGCGGGTGCTCGTCTATTTACACACCCGCCAACTCTCTCTCAAAACAGCGGCCAAACTCTTCAGTCACATCTAAAAGCCTAATGGGAAATCTCTCCCCTAATTAAGATGCATGAATAATTCAAGTGGTGGCACGCTAATTAGTATTCCATCAGTCCTCTGTGGCAGTGATGGCCTGTCGAGGCTCATCACAGCTAGTTACGGCCCGTACGGGGAGGAGGCCGGCTGAAGAGAAGGAATGCAGACACCTTGAGAGCTGCTTGACAGAGTATCCTATGATTACTGCAGAGAGCATGACAAGCTTCCTATTTTCCTCCATCTCTGTAATCAACAACAACATGAATCCTTTGTCTGTGGAAAATCTGGTGAGAAAGATATAATTTAGGAGGAAAATGAGCCTTAGGAGAGGGAACTGGGTTTTTTTCCCCTTGTCTAGCTTCAGCTAGAGAAAGCGATGTTACATTTATTTGTGTGAGCATGAGTAGTTTTCTTGTCACCCAGGGTGCAGTGAAACTTCCATATACACATTGTACTGCTTTAAATGCATGATTTAGCAGTGTTATGGCCCCACAGTTATTGCCTCTCTCTCAAAGGGGCTGTTTAATGCTAGTAAAAGCAATAAAGAGGTGTTAAGATGGAAATTAAGTCTGGATAAATCACCGAGGTTAACTCTGCTTTAGCTCACAATTACTGTGCCTTCAGTGAAATTCATTACTTTATCCACAACAGGAATATTAACCCTGTATGGAAATGTGCTAATGTGTCTGTCATCTTGTGCGATCTCGCTCCGCATTGTTTTCACTGCAAGAATATTAAACAAGAAATTATCTTTAATTCAATTACAGCTGCGTCGTGAAACAAATTAATGGCGATGCGCGATACATGACGCAGTAGCTTCTATTCGTGCCCGTGGCTGTGTCACTGTATTCGAGGATTCGCCGTTTTGTTGCCATGATACGCACACACACTGTCTCTCACACACACGCACACAGGAAAAGAAGAAAGGCTCCTGTGGGCCCTCGCCTGTGTGAGTGTATGTCGCCCCGGGGAGGCAGGCTGAGGTTTTGTGGTGTCTTTGTGCTGGGGTTAACCTTGGCTGTGGGCTAAACACACAGGGAATGTTCTGAGAGGACCTTCAGCCATCAGCAGTGGCTTTTCATATACTGCTTCACTCCTGTGGGAGTGCCGCCACAAACACAACTATTGATCCGCTGTCACGCTCTCACACACTCCTCCCCTTGGCGTTTCTCTTTTTCTCTTAGCCAACCGGGTTGTGTGTGTGTGTGTGTGTGTGTGTGTGTGTGTGTGTGTGTGTGTGTGTGTGTGTGTGTGTCAGCCAGGCTAAAAAACACTCTCCAAAGTGGTCACAGATCCCCCTGATGTGGTATTGGGATATTGATGTGTCCCGTGTATCCTGTGGGCTTATGCATTATGTTTTGCATCTTTTCTTTTTAAATCTATTTATAGCCACAAATGGCCTGCAGTGAATGTGTGCAAAATATGATCACATGTTGTAAATTACACGATTTCAACTTCCTGGAAAAGAGTGGAGGGTGACCTCGTGCTGCATTATTAGTTATTACTGTTTCTGCTTCTATCAAAATCAATTTTAATTTTCCCTTTCTTGACTGGCACCACACTGTTAATGCAAAATGATCTTTTATTGTGCAGGTGCGCCCTGGCATTGTGTAGTAACATTGCTCATTTTTATTCACAGAAACGTTTGAAATTATAGGAGAAATGTATTTTTTTTAAATTTGTTGTCGTGGTCTTTAAAGTTGAGTTAGTTGTGCACTTTATGTTGATTATACTTTATGATATATATCTATGCTTTTCAGTGGACAAATTCATATTTCTTCATGTTGGGATAACCTGCTGTACGGGTCACACCAGCAGTTAATTCATCATCATCATTGTTAATTAGAATTCGTTTTTTGCATTCCTTGAACTTTAATTAGGGCAACATTTCACAAGCCTTTTGTGAAACTGTGCAGAGGATGTCTGATTCCCTGTGTGTAGGTACAAAGAAGCAGAAAGATTTAGACATGCTTGGTTGTTTTGGGGGCATGTTTGACCCATCTAAAGACTTTAATTGTGAAAATTGTGAATTTTTAATTATTATTTTTGGACATATGAGATAAAGTTGGACAATAAAAAAGTTTTATTTGCTTTTATGTGGATGTCTTCTCCTTCTAACCTCATGACTGTGTTATTTGGACTATGGCAGCCCACCTTTTTTTTTTTTTTTTTGGCCATTTGGGAGTCAGGTCAGTCTGTTGTGAGACTAAATGTGCAGTGATGGTAAAACAGAGTTCGAGAATTTTAAATGCACAGCTAATAATTTCAAATTTGGAGGGGAAAAAAAGAAAGAAGACGAAACCCCAACAGATGGAGCAGGAGACAAGTTCACAGGATTTGTGGAAAAAAGAGTTGGGGAGAGAGAAGGAGAGAGAAAGAGTGGTCTGAGGGACTACAATGATTCATCTCCACTTCCTCTGTATGCGGAATAAATAGCAGGCCATTTCCACATCATAAATATCACCCCCGCTTAATGTGCTGAGCTCCAGGGTGGGCCTAGACTGCGTTTTTGTTTTTAGCTTTTTTTCTTCTTTCTTTTTTTTTTGCGATTTGGGGGGCGGCGTTGTTGATGAGGTGGTGCGATGGATCCCTTACCTGCACGCCTCGAGAGAGGGGGCAAAGGGCATTTAATCCCCGAAGCAGGTGCCATAGCTGTCATGGTCCCAGAGGGGCAGATGTGCTCCAGATGCCAGAAGGGACCAAAAGGAGCATTAATCATTTTCAGCCTGATGACTCTCCTCTTCATCTCCTCAACCCGGAGGAGCGCCTGTGTGAGGCTGAATGAGGGACGGGCACACCTATATTCGCATGTGCGGTGTAGCTACGTTTCCTTGCTGTAGAAATAGAATGAAGACTTTGGGGGCCAGCTGTCATAATTTGAAGACAAATTGAAGAGGATAGTGAGCGTACACACGCTTTCTCTTTCTTTTATCCCTTTTGAATGTAGACCTCTCGTGCTGAGCAAGTCAGTGACATTGGGCCCCGATTTGTCCTGACGTGTGGAGGGTTGAGCTCATTTTTCTGGATGTCAAGCGTTGTCCCCTCTGATGAATCCTCTGGCCCGAGGCCTGGGCAGATTGGCTCAAGCGCTGGCTACAGGCAGGTGATTGATGACTGGAGGAGAAGTCTTTCCCCTGACCAGTGTATCTGACAGCACCAATCGCCAGGCGGACATTGGAATTGGGCCCTCTGCCATCGAGTGCCCAACCCCTGGCAGAGCTTGCTGCTTAAGCTGCCCGTATCGCTCTACGTTTTGAAAACAGCGGCATAGCTACGCTTAAAATGCCCGTGCAGTAAAAACCAGTCGTGCTTTTGGAAGGCTGTGGTGTATTACACCCACGCAGACATGAAATACCACTAAGCTGGATGTTTTCCACATTCAAGTGCAATTAAGAGAGATTGTGTAGCATATCTGGGGTCCAATTCAGAATGGCTTTTCTCAGCATCCTTACAGGCGAGGAAAGCAGTGAGCCAACGCCTCCCTTCACAGCCCCGTCTGAAGCCCCTGCATCAGCTTTTTGGATGAATGCTCGCCTTGGAACACACATAGGTGGTATATCGTCTTCTCAATTAGCACCTTGTCCAAAGGCCCCCCATGTCCCATTCCCTCCCACAGTACGGGTGTGAAATTTAAAATCCTCCTCCAGCATGACTGCTCTTCTCTTCGGGAGAACTGCACTGCTGAGCCAGCATAATGACAATCACCACAGTAGCCCAGGATGGCAGAGCAACAAAACAGTGAGTGTTTACAGGGAGGGTGAAGGACTGCAAACTAAGCTCAGCGATGAGTGAAAGTGAATTAACAAAGGAATTAGGAGTGTTGGGAGTGCTGTACTGTGAAGGCTGAGTTAAGTCATCGGGCTTTCTTTGGCCACGCTTCTCATAGCCAGTTATGAACGTCTGTTTGTTCCATTAAAACATCCCTCATTCTTTTCCGCCCCTTCCTCATTTCCTACTTCACTCTACCAGTCTGTGTCCCATGGCAGCTCACCAGGTGGGCAAAGTTGCAGCTGGCAATTAACAGGTACCCACCTGAGAGCTAGTGTAAACGTCTGTTTGGTTTAAAGGAATGTGATTAGCTGCATTTTTTTTAGACAGCTATCTCAGGGGAAAAGCAAGCAAATAAAGGAGGGAGGGAGATTTCTTTTTGATGTTTTGAATAGAGATGTTAAGTTGCTATTACCCACTGGTTTCTTTCTTTTAGTCCTTAGATCTGTTTTGGCTCTAGAGGGTGGGAATGGCACCAAAAAGACTAATTATAGTTGTTAAGGCTTACAGTATTCCCAATCTTTGTGCCTAACCTTTTGGAGCACCTTTTGGTTTTTATGCAGATGAGTATGCACAAGCCTTTGTCCAGTCTTGGATTTGCATTTCTTCTTCTTTGTTCCTGCCTCTGTGACTGATTAGCAGAACTCAAGTTATGGATCGGGTGTAAACATTGATAAGAGCAGTGCATAATGCATGAGTGTAGTTAAAAGTGGAATTTCTCTGTCGTAACTAGAGCAATAGCATTGTGAATACTTAATGTTAGAGTTGCTGTAAAACCTGGAGGTCTTGGAGACACTTCACGCTGACCCCTTCTGATCTGATGCCGTTTTGACACTAGCTCAGAAGCATTCTCAGAACAAGGGAGAGGCAGAACCTCTGCAACCTCTTCCAAGCTCACCTAGCCAAACCTCTCATTCTCAGATTGTGTGACTTTAACCATAACCTGTGAACAACTGAGCTGCTCAGCAGGCTGATCTAAACTTCTATATGAGCGCCTTTCAGGAGTCATGAGTGTTGACACGATTAAGAGTGAGCGGGTGCCTTGTTTCGTGGATGGAACTATTTTGATCCATAAACGCTCACCTGTGGCTGCTGTTGATTCTGATAGAAGTGTTGCAAAGCAGGCTGCCTGTTGTCACTTGTTTTGTCTTTTGGCACAATGGCTAGGCGTGACAAAAACACATCCTCTCCTTCTGAAGCACTTCTTTCGGCAGCGCCGGAAAAAAAAAGACACGGGTGGTGCCTGCCAAACTCGCCACAGTCATAATAAGCCAAGTCAGAAATATCAGCGGCCCCATCATATACATGTAACAGACCAATCCTCTGAGTTTTTCATGATCCATTGTGTGATATTTTTTTACCCTGAATCATAAATGCAAATCAGTATTCATTTGCCAGGACGTGCGCTGCCACCCAATTCACTGAAGCCACCCGTCTGCAAAAATCCCAGCCAGTTCCCAGGTCCACTAGGTCCCTCGTGAAAGCACTACGCAAGATATTTTTGCACAATTTGGCTTTCAAAATAAATTCCTAGGTTCTCTTTTATTCTGTGACACTGTTTAGGAAGCAGCAGAGCTAATTTTTGGTTGCATGCCTCAACTTTCCATAAAATCTTTAAAATAAATGTTTCTTTGGCCTGAATTTTGCTCTTCTTGAAAAAGTGTATCAGATATGGAAGAGGATTAGGGCCACCGGAAAAAAAAAAAAGGTCCGAATTCTGACTTTTTTTCTCAGAATTCTGGAAAAGAAGAAAAAAAGACATGCCCACGTTTTGTTTTTGTTTTTTTCTGGTGTGCACCGAGTGACAGATATTATTAAATCACAACCTGGAACCAGACAAAGATGAGAAAAGAAGGAGGGCAGTGAGAAGAAGAGGAAAGAAGTGCACCTTTCCAGCAAAGCTCAGACACATTACTATGGCAGACTTCCCAGTGTCCTGCACATCAGAGCCCAATCAAATATTCTATTACATTATTCTCCAATTTCTGCCCCCTATCAACTTCTGGGGCCCAGGGGCCTTGCTAGCACTGTCGGCCGAGGAAATGTTTCCTCTGCATCCATCTGTGGTGATGCGAGGACATATTGGAAATCAAAGCAGGAACAGGAGGAGGGAGCAGAGGGCAGGTCCCCTGGCTCCTGGATGGCTCCTCTTCGGCCAGGAATTGCCACTCTGTGGAAAGAGGTAGTAGGGAGAGGTGAATTTGTATGTTAAATGCATACATGCACACACTCCTTACTGTACATACATCTGTTCATGGATGTGGTTGAGCCTTATGCATACAGAAGTAGAAATACAAGCCAGAACATTTGTTCTTCACTTTTCAAATTTGAACTTTATATATTTCCAGTCACCAAAGTTGAAAGTAGACATGGAGATAGTCACATGGGATTAAATGTGCATTCTCACCAAGGACAGCAAACTCTCACATAGGTCAGGTTCAGCAGAGTCAGACATTTTCAAGCTGAGGAATCAGACAGCAGCAGAAAAAAGCAGATAAAAAAATATCAAGAGAACAAAACCCTGCTCAAAAAACAAGGTCAGAGAAAACTGCAAAACTGAAAAGTAAGGATACTGTTGGTGCCAACCCACAAGAAGTAAGCAGTCTTGAAAAAGGCATAAACACTAGCGAGGACACCCATTGAGGACTCACATCAATTAATAATCTGGCCTCTGCTCAAACTGCCTACTGATTCCCTCTGAGCGGGTTTTACTGAGCATTCTGTAATCTTCCCCTTCCCCAAAATATCCCCCTTCAGGAGACATTTCCTACGGCCTCAACTCATATCTCTGCAACACAGTTGGTCAGCAATGTGGTCCTGGCTTGGAACCACAGCTGCAGAGACTCGGATGGAGTTCATCACTGCAGAGGAGGGCAGAATTTTGGAAATCTGGTATTAACAGGCTTGCTTCTTATAATTTCTAATGAGTTAGTAAAGTTAGCCAAGAAGCATTTATAGATTTAGAAGCTTTGTGCAATAAAAACTTTCTCTCTAAACGTGCAGCTACCCCTAAATCCACTTCGCAGCTTTGTGGTTGGACTGGAAAACATACAAACAAACCAAAATACTTGCTTCTGACGTGTGACATCAACTAGCTTCATGCTGTACTCGTTCTAACTGTTACCAGCTTCTGTTTTTGTCATATTTACATTTATGGACTGGATCACAGGTCCCACAGTTGGGACAACAGGAACCACTTTTTTCAGAACCATCCTAATATTACATTTTAATATTGCATTTGTCTATTTGCAGAATATTTCTCTGTGAATAGTCTCTGGATTGTTCGTTTATTTAAACAAATAAGTTATAGCTCTAAATATCTGACAGTTTTATTATCCATCTCAAAAATTGGTACACATGGTATTAATGTGTGTACATTATTATCTGCCCTAATAAGAGAGCAAAATGTTATACCACTACTCATATGAATCCAAAAACCAAATCTGATTTCACTGTGGCAACTATTCTCATCAAGGGCTTCTCCTTATGCACCAGTCAACCCTATAAACCTCAGGCTACAGTTCTCCACATCAACACAAATCCTCATCTAATGAAGACAGATATAAAGGCTTTCTTTTAGTGTTTAGGTATGAATATGTGTAAATACAAAGCTGACAATACAAAGCAAAGATGAAATCTAGCCTAAGGAGATTTTAAAGTGATCGCTACAATAATTCTACAGTGGTTGCCAGATGGTTGCCAACTGGTCTCTAGTCCAGTCTTACCATATCCCCCCATCAGTTTATGATCAAACACAAGTGAAGAATGATGAGAAGCTTTTCCCCTCACTGTCATTTAAACTACTACTAATGGGTGGCGAGTGATCACATGATTCACCCTGGCAGCTATGTGCATTATGCACCCCGAACGAAAACAAACAAGCCACTGGCTTCTGTTTAACCTTTGGAAAAAATGAACAGATAAACAAATGAAAGGGGGAGAAGTGGAAATAATGAGCAACTGATAACCGTCAGCTGGCGGTCAAACGCTGGTGTGCCACATACGCTTTTTTTCCACCTAAACACACACTCACAGTGTGCCCCTCACTCCAATCACCACCTCCCGGCTGCCCAGCAGGAGACTCGGGTTGATCTCACAGCAGTGTGACAGGACAGCAGGAGCGCCTAGGTGGGTGGTCAAAGGAACAACAGAGGTTAGTGAATAGAGGGGCATGATGAAAGCATGTGTGTGTCTGTGGAAAGAGTGCAGTGTGTAGCCACTATGTCCACTGACAGTGGCCTGAAGATCACGCCAAGGGCACTCCAGCCAGCTACTCTTCTAGCCAGCCCCCTGTCTTTAGCGGCTCAGTGTGCATATGGGACTGTGTGTGTGTGTGTGTCACAGCACATGAGGCTATCTCTATATCTGTGTGTGTACGTGTGATTCACCTATGACCAGCTCTGCTCGCTCGGAGGCAGCTCTTTGTCTTTGTGCTGACAGGGTGAAGATGATCGACTGCTCTGTACCTCCAGTTTCACGCCAAAGAGACAGAGAGGTTTATGCAGTGAACACGTTTCACAGTATATGTTAGAGCTTTGCTTTGTTTCGGTGTAAAGTGCCAAAACATTGGATTTTTTAACAACTAAAAGTCAGCTATGTTTGATATTTGGGTAAGTGACTCTCTCAAATGAGATTAAACTAAACTGTGTGTCCAGAGGGATTATATAATATCAGAATATTATTAGTTATCTAAATTGAATAAAGCTCTCAGAAATGAAAACCATATGTCTAAGAGGGTTCATTCTTCACATGTAATCTCCCTTTTTTGTTGCGATAAGCCTGAATAGTACAATGTTTAAAAATGGAGAGGGGAAAAAAGTACCACGAGGGGATATGTGTGTGAAGGCAGGAATGAAAGAAGTAGTGATATGATCATTTGAAATGATAAGGCTAGACTCATGAAGACTTAATTGTTTTTTTTTTATATATCTGAGGCTTTATGGACAATGTTTTCCTCTTCTGCTCTCCACATAAACTAAAAAGATTTCAGGTCATGCATATTCTCTGTATTCGTTCAGACATTCATGAGTAGTGAACCCTTTTCCAGGACATGTCATGAAAATAATTGCACACTTCCTCATCCAGAAAGATGGTCAACATCAAGATCAGAAGGAAAAAAATGAAGCCAAAATGAAATTTGATCTAGCGTAATATAAGAAAAAATAAAGTCAAAGGGAAAACTCTGAGTACAGAAATATCAGAGCCAAACACCAGTATAACTGTGCAGAACGATAATAACCCTTAACTTGGTTACATCTTTGTTTTTCAGGACATTACAGGTGAGAAGATCTTCACCCACAGTGTTGATTGTTTCTTCTTAAAAACTTAATCAACTGATAGGAAATCAGTTGAGCCCCTAGTTCAACATTTGATTGGTTATTACGGTCATTATTTTCATAGCAAAGATATCAAGCACTGTATACTTCAGATTTCCACTTTGCTGGTTGACTTGAGTGTCTGTGGGGTTTGGACATTCGATTTTACATTATTTTTATAAATTGCTTTGCCTAAAAGAAATACAAGTTAAAATATAACCAGATTAGTAAAAGCAACTGTGACAGCCCTTCATGAGTTAGTAATGTTTTACGATGACTGGCTAATTGAAGTTTCTCCATTTCTTTGAGGAGGCAGGAAATCATGCCAAGACAGTGTTTCTCTTCCTCTCCTTTAATGTCATATTTCTAAGGCTGCTGATACCATTATGTCGACAAGAGTGTGCTGAATTACGGAGTTTGGCTTGCGTCCCTGGAGAGCATGAGCTGTTGGAATGATTAGTAAAGCATGTAACCAGCCTGCATCTTGTTGAGCCAGACAGACAGGGAACATATGTATGTGTGCCGGGCCTTTTAATCAACACATGGGCTGAGAGGATGCTTGCTACTGCCAAGGAATGAATGTGCTTCTTCCCTCTGTGCTTTGAGGGAAATAAGGTAAACCGCCACAACACGAGTGAATCCAAAATAAACGTGCGCTCAGATGTAGAAGCCAAGAAGCAATAAAAAAACCAAAAACCTCTCAACTGAAAGTGCTAAGCAAAATTATATTTACAGAGTGTGAACAGATAGGAATATTCAATCAGTTTTTATAGCCCACAGAGACACATACAGCAAAACCCAGCAGTCATTGTAATATCACTGGCCTAAATAGTGTTATTAAGCTGACAGTGGCTAATTAATTTTATTGGCGGCTTCATTTTCTCCCTCTCCCTGCGGTAAGAGTCCAGTGTCGTCGATAAACTGTGAGAGCGGTGTGACAGTGACCCTCTGGGCGCACGCAGGCCCCAGCGCCTCCTTACGCCGCCTGCCGTCACTCCCGTCCCGCCAAAGGCTCCCTGTAATTAAGAGCTACGCGCTGGGGAGCGCGTGCGTGCATTTATCTATGGAGCGATACATGGAGGGAGTATTATCAACAGGGGTAATAAAGCATGCTGTAGAAGATAACAGGGACAGATTAAAATGCTGTAAAAATCATCTGAAAAGTCAGTTCGTGTAAATAAAGGGAATCTTGATTTGTAAGATAGCTTAAAACATGTCAGTCTGAACTGTAGGTCGTGTCTTCTTTAAGTTGTGCACTGAAAAGCTGAGGCGTTCAGGTCAGGGGGCTAATACTCGCATCATTTTGTTAACTAAGTCTTTGAGTAGGCTTAACTTAACCACACTCAAGATCAGTAGCACAGAAACTGTTTCCTATGAATTCAGCAGTATTTCGGTGCTGCAGTAGTTCGGTCTTCACATTTCCCCAACATCAACACACGTCACCTGCCTCCATGCTTCTTCAGACAGTAGTGGGAATGTGTATTAGCTGTGAGTTTAATCTTATTAAAGAGAACAAGGAAGACTGTTATTGTGGTAAAACGTGTTTTTAGGTTTTATATATTATGAGGAAAGCAGGGCTGTGGGTTAAGTGCAGGGAACAGGGTCTAAAGTCACAATACACTGACAGAAAGATTAACCCACAGTCATGCCCATCGTTTTTTAAGGGATTTATTGCATGAAAACAAATACAGTGGCTTCTATATTGTGCCTCATCATTGGCTTCACAGTGTGATGGTTTTAACAATGGCTTAACAAGCAAAAGATCTCTGCTTCAAACCCAGGAGGAGATGTAGATCCCACAGTTTGTTGGCCATGCATGTTCACTGTATATTAACAGGAGTACATAAAGGTTAAATGTGTGTGAGAGGAAAGCTGAGAGCTATTTATCCCCGGAGCTTTGCTCCATATTTTCCCTCCCACCTCTTCCTCCTTGACATGGACGAAAGGTGAAGTGAGAGAGTGAGATGATGGGCTTCGCTTCCTGCAAACGTGCTCATCAGCGCGTTGCATTGATTGCACTAATATCTTCTCCGCAACAATCAATGACTCCGTGTCGTCCTGACACCGTTGCGTGTCTCACAGGCTGTCTCACAGCTGATGGAGACAAAACAGGCACATGTCCTTAAAAACAGCAGTTCTGTCTCAATCAAAAGAAATATATATGTTTTTAAATCATTCTTTAAACGTCAGAATGATGTATTTTTTACACCAGTTTGTCTTTCCACGAATTCTTTTTGTTCCGTTATCACGCGTTCATTATCCAGTAGAAAGAAAACAGAAATTACCGGTATAATTCGACCCTAGCTGAGAGCTGGTGTCTGTGACTCTCGTGCGCTCTCCATCTCTGGCAGGGTGGCAGGTGTTAGATGAAATAGAGAAAATGAGCTCAGTGGAAAGACCCATTAGATGCCAGCAGCGGGGGCTCAATTGAACAAATAGAAACACTTTTGTCATCTTGGGTTCACCGTAGCCAGCTGAATGCAATCCTATCAGAGGCTAAACAGGAATGTGCAAACGTGCACATACATATGGGTTTGGATGTAATCCAATAACTACCCCGGCTAACTCGCAGGAATCACACAGAGATGTACGTTCACATACAAAATATTCCACTTTAGATCTAAATTGGCTGAATGTTCCCCACGCACCAGCTCTTTAGGTAGGATGGAAGATTTCACTTTCAAAACTCCGGCAACTTCAGTGGAAGCCTGTAAAAAATACAAACTTTTTCATTTCAACATTTGATTGTGTTTGCTCCATTTTCATTTACATTTATTGACAATAACTACTCTTCATTTTGGGCAGATTTTACATCATATTTTCCCTTATTTACTGCAGCTGTGTTCTTCCTGTCCTGTTATCCATCAACGGCTTCTGTTTTTTCACCTACAGGATTACCAGCCGTAACGTTACCCACCTTCAGGTTATTCAAAATCAATTTTTATCCTGACCTTATTTCCAGCACAACCTCAGTACTTACTGGACCATACTGTATGCCATCTCTCCTCCTCCTCTTCTTCCTTCATCTGTTGACTTACTGTCACTGTCCCGCTCACCTTCTGGTGCTGGCACATGTGCTGAAATCCTCAGAGCAACTTCACCCCTCCTCCCCTAACGCTCGCAAATTTATTAATATGATTTACATAAAGTTAAAGTTCTCCTGGCAGCCAAGGAGGCCGCTCTAAAATAAGCTGTGGCGCTGACAGAGTCAATGTGTTATGTGTGTCATAGGCCCGAGGGGCTCTGGGGGCTGTTGGGCAGGGAACGTTATAGAGGGTCCCCGGGGGTCTGCTGGCCTGGAAATGACATGGAGTGAGGGAAGAGCCCCCATACTCCAGAATCAGTCATCTCATCTGCAGGGGGAGAGGAGGAAGGACAAAGACTCATCGCCCCACCGCAAGGCACGTACGCACACTCGTGGGAAAGGCACGCATGCACTCTCGCATGCACTCTCACACACACTCGCACATGCACGGACACACTCACCGGAATATAATATTTTATGTGTGATTTTTAAATATGGCTTTAGAGAAGGATTATCCAGGAGATGATGCGGGCCGATTATGGTTTCAGGACATCGGGGGCGCTTGAGCTCTCTAGAGAGGCCCAACACAAGAGTGTATTTTTTTTTCTCATACCGCAAACAGATTTTAAAATAGGGTGAAAAAAAAACATTAATTTAATTTAACATTAAAACGGCCTGTTCACTCAAATGACAGGCATACAATGATGCTTTCTTTTCCTGTATTAGCACGGCTCGAGGGTGAATTTAACAAAAATTATATATTTATTAGGAGTTTATTAATTAAAAGCAGACATAATAAAACACAACTTAAAAATAAAATGACAATTTTAAGTATTTAAAGTTTCTCTATTAATAATGGAGCACTCATAACTCCTTTCAGTTACACAGTGACTGCAACAAAATCCGCTGTTAACATCGTCGAATGACCACCACATCTGAAAATAGCAGTGTGTGGTGTTGCTTATCTACCACAAGGTCAATATCTGCCCGCACCTGATGACAACCAGCTGATGTCAATCCATGCTGACAGCTTTTGGGCTTTTGAGTGGTTTGGGGCCAACCCCACATGGGAAATACAATCTAGTGTAACCAGTAATGGAGCAGAGGTGGTTAAAAGAAGAAGAACAGAAAATCCAACCCACCGCCACACTCGGAGCTATCCAAACAAAACTAAAAGAGAAAAATGTGAAAATCAAGACCTGCGGAAAAACCATTTTGCGCCTGCCTTCGATAAGCCGAAGGCCCGCTTTTCTTTTTTTCTCTCCTAAGGAAGAATAAGTATGACTGCATGGTCTGTGTTACAGCTGTGAAATTATCCCAGCGTGTCTCCTCTGAGCTGCATGACAATGAAAAGGCAAAATGTCAACACCTTGTTTTCCCCGCAAATATTTAAGAAAGCTGTGACTAAAGAAGTCCTCGGAGAGGGGAAAGGAACACAGAGGGGAGAATTAGCCGAAAGATTCGCGTACCGGTTTTCCCTGATGCTTCATCTTAATTACTGCCGTGCAAGCCATGCAAATCCGATTGGTCGTTTATGCCAGGAAATTCATAACCACGGTGCGATATTAATTACTCCGGTAGGATTCGCGCCATATTTGATATGCACGAGGCATTGGCGGTCATTACCAGCCTTGTGTTTCAGCCCTCAGCCCTGCGTGTCAGCGGTAATCAAATCTAAACGTTGACAACAACACATTCACTAATCAATATAGGATGGGAGGGATCCTTTGATGCTGGAATTTTAATCTCTTTTCCTTTCATGTGTGTGTGTGTGTGTGTGTGTGTGTGTGTGTCAATATACCATTAGTATCTCTCACACATGCACACACACAACTCTATTAATTTCTCTCCCAGGATGCTCATTGGATTTCCTCATTTAAAGCACGTCTTTTATGTTCCATTGTTCCTAAAGACATTAGATTAAGTGGAGTCAAATGCAATTACGGCACACAGTTGTTCAGCGAGGGCAAAGTGGGGTTATGTGTCACATTTGGGGGCAGTATAGGGAGAGAAGATGTATGCCATACTGCGATAATCACGCAATGCTCCCACTTCTCCTAATGCATGACCCGGAGAGAAAGATGAATGGTGGGGGGAGTGGACGACGATGTGAGAAAGAGTAATCTGAATGAGACACCGAAGAGAGAAGATGATGGACAGAGGAAGAAAGCCGGCCCTTAATTCCATCAGTGGAGCAACACTGACCTCTCCTGGCTAACGCACCTCTCCTGTCGGTGTCACTTTGTCGCTCGAAGTCCCCGGCAGTGGCTTTAAAATTGCTTTCTTAAATCATCCAGCGTGTGAGTGAGAGGGAACAGAGATCGAGCACGCTGAGGAGTAGAAATAATGAGGAAAAACACAAAGCACGCGGCCAATTACTGACTCGGGTTCTACATTGCTCTTATAAAAATGTAATCAATCACTCGCTCCAGTGTAGGCCACACACAATGCAACCCTCCCACCCCCCAAGTTTAACACTCTGCCTGCCACAGCAACAGGGAAAGGTCACCCAGGGGAGTGGGGGTGAGAGGTAACAGTGCATTCCAGTTTATAACACAGCCACACTTTTAGTAAATATAGAAATGATGGTTAAAGAAAATGAAGCACTTATAATGACAGTCAGCATTTCACTCTCATCCATATTCAGGAAGAACATGCAGGTTTTGCCTCTGAGAAACCCGAGCAGGTCTCTGTTCTTCTGTAAGAGCCACAGTGGGTTTTCAGACCGGCACTGAGGATGCCACCTGAAACTCACAGCAGCTTGAGCATGTTTGGAGAGGAGACAGGGTGGAGATGATGGTCTATATGGGAGGAGAGCATGGATAACAAACAAAAAGGGAAAAAGAAGCCGTAAAGTGAAGGCAAGTACACTGATGTGAAAGCATGTGGCCTGGTATTCATCCATGAACCCCTGTGATGCTTATATGTGCTCATAAGCAAAGATGAAAGATCCAAACAAGCATGGAGACACACACTTTCATGTCCCACTCTGAGTTCAATTTGACCATCTGCATACTGAGTTTATTCAACTGCAGGCAGCTTCTGTGCAAACAGTTATCAGAAATCACTGAATTAAAAAAAAAAATCTGTGTGTGTTTCTGTCTCACAGTCATCCTCTGCCTCGACTAATGATGTGTTGGCATGCGCATCGCAGCCACATAGCCATTCACAGGGCTGGCGCCTGTTAATGGTCCTGGCACCCCAAGCCACCCCAGTAAAGTGATCCGTCCAACTGGCTTAGCGGGCGCACACGCAGTCGTGGACCGAACAGATGCCACTCATTTCTGCTGGCCAAAGTGACCCAGCAATAAGCTGGCTAAGCACCTAAAAAAAATCTCAGCAAGCTAGTAATGAGAGAAATGAAGTCTCTGCTGTGTGACAACGCAGCGTGGCGCCCCGCCACAGTGACCGCCTTTCTCGCTCTCCTACTTTCTGTTTGTCCTTTTCCTGCTCTTGCCAGTTTTGGGGCTGATCCTGGCTTATTTGATATTTTGCTGACCCTCGCTCAGCTCCTCTATCGTTTCCCATGCTTCTTCTGCATCAGTGTCCTCTTTTTCCAATTGCTTTCTCCATCACGCAAAATTCAATATTTTTCTGCACCACTGTCCTCTCACTGGGCAGCACTGGTATGTTTTGTGTGTGTGTGTTTCCATGTACTTGTGCACCCGCGTGTGTTTTGCTGCTAGCTGATGCGCTCTATGACATATTGAGGAAATAAAAAGCTCCTCCGCGGGGACGGCTGTGGCCCACTAATTAAACACCTCCTATGCGACCTTATTGCAGGCGCCAGTTGCCATAGAATCGAGCTGCATCTTCTGGGCCCTGCGTCAAACTGCATCTCCTCCATCTCTGAATCACAGGAAAGAGGGGGAAGGAGAGGAAGGGCAGGAAGCTGCAAGGTCATTACCTCAACAAAAAAAACAACAACCCTCAATTACTAAACAAAATAAGCTTTACACAGAGCAGAGATATTGGCAGACTTGCTTCCGCAGCTCTGTGAATACTTTTAAGGTGGCAATTTGAGAACAATTTGTCCATGATCTGTTCATGTAAATTGCATAATGTGTAAACAGCGGTGTGTTTCAGTTTTTGTCAGCTTGCACAATGTGAAGCTATTTAATAGCTTTTTAACGGCGCATGTTCTTAGGCAGCTTACTCTGTACACAAGATTATGTTTATCTCACAGACGGTGACTCGAAGAATGCAGCTCAAATATTAAAAAAAGAGGACAAAATTCAGGATAAACTTTATAAATCTTTTTGATAACATTAAAAAGCAGCAGCTTTAGCAGAGCTCTTGTGAATTAGTGCTGGTGACACTACATATTATAATGCATGGGCAAAAAAAATAGAAACACAAACATCAAGGCCCGAGGGGAAATGTGACTACCAACGTCTACCTGAATTGGATAACCAGGGACTCATTTGCACAGTCTCATTTGGCCATTCAGGCTTATTCCTGACAACATTGCATCTTTAGTCATTAGATGTACTGTAAGAACTTGTTGTGACTTGTCTGATTTTCCGCTCTGGTCATCTTTGTTTTGGTCAAATCTCAAAATCTGACTGCATGCCTGCCCCTCTCTGTCTGTGTTACAGTGATATGTTTTATTGCTAGCTTACTGTCTGGGAAACTGCTAATGTCATACAGAACACACCGTGAACGCAGCAAAAAGGAGGGCAGGGGAAAAAAAACACAAGCAAACTGAGGGTTGAAATAACCAAGAGGAGACCTGGGAAACACAGCTGAACAGAATCTAACTACTGAGGCAGGGGAAGCAAAATTAAACATAAAACAGACAAGACAAGAGACTACCAAAATAAGACAGGAAGTAACTAAACATGGAAACAGGAACACAGACCTGATGCAAAGACAAAAAAGGGAAACAAACAATGAGACAAGTCATGCTTCATACAGGAGACAGACAAAACAAATGAGAACTAACAGAATCAAACAAGGAGCCGAATGTTTAATGTTTTGAACCATGTAATAACCAATGAAAGTCAAGCATGAGGATACCACATGCGCACTAAGGACTGAGGGATCCCCAAAAGCTTTTATTAATGCTATTCAGCCAGCAAATGAATGTAATAGTTGGAGAGATCCGCAGGTGTGTGTCTGTGTGTGCTAGTGTGCGTCTTGTGTGTCTGCTAGGGTCAAGCCCGCTGAATGAAGGTGTCCTCTGATTTGGTCCATTGTGGTGCGAGGGTCAGCGCAACAGACGACTCAGCACCTGTCACCGGTCGAGTCCCACTCATCACTCACCGCCTCCATATGCTGCCCATTAAAATCAGACATGCGGGCACTCGGCTGGCAAAGTCCACACACCCAGTGACCCTCCTCACATCTGTTGACAAAGTCTTAAACACATGCAGCATGGAGAAGGGGGAAAGGACAGTCGGTAGGGGAGGCAGAACAAAGGGAAACGTTTACATGCTAAAAGTTCACTTTTCCGAACGCACAGCAGAGTAAACTGCGTGACAGATGTGCTCTTATCACTCACGGCATCTTGTGTCAGACAGCATGTCTGTTTATAGAGGGCTCACCAGGCTGAGGCCATTACTTATACCGAACAGAGAAACTACTTTTTTGTGTGTGTGTGTGTGTGTGTTAGTGGCAAATCTCTGTAGCGCAAATACTCATATTTTGAGTCACTCATTCATAATTCGTTTATGCAGACATGACCGCCACGAGGATTCATCTATAATAAGCTTTTTATGCAACCATAAACTGATTAAAGAAATCGGGACAGATGCCAAACCATTTAATCATTGAATAGGGTTATAAGATACAACTTCAGTGTGCAGTTGCTGTGTTAAAATGTGTCCATGTGGAAACAATGGGCACAGCAAAATGGTTGCGCTATAAAAGTAGCAGATACTGGATGCAAATGCAGTTATGTGCACAATCCCCTAAAGGGTTTCACGATTTGCTTGCCTGAGGTTGCCAGAGGGACGGAGAGGAATTAGTCTGCGGACGTGTTGCTGAGCCTCTCTTCCCTTAAAATTAGTCATTTACAGTTTCTCACTGAAAAGAGTTAATTTATTCAAAAAGCAATGATAGCAGCCAGAAAACCCCTCATGTTGTATTGCTTTTAGTGGCAATTTTAATCCAAATCTTAAATGATAAAATGTTATTTTGTTTTTTTTAGAGTCAATGCTTTCTAAATCGCCTGTGGCACGAAGCCTCAGGCCCACTAATTTCCACACCATGCTTTTTTTTTCTTTTCTTTTTGTTTTTACCTGTAACGTAAACACAGAATAAACTAAAAGCCTCTTGTTTATTACAACATCTGATCTGGTTTGTTTTTGGACATTCACAGCAAAGGAGCACAATCAAGCCTTCAACTGATGCAGCGAGAGTACTGACTGAGATCATTTTTTGTCCCACATTACCTTCTATTCTTTGGCTCTGTGCTAAATCCAGAACTGAATTGATAATCCTTCTCCTCACATCTTGATTAATCAGCGCCCATCATGTATTAAAGACCTCATAGTACCATATAATCCTAACAGAGCACTTCACTCTCTACTAGAACAAAGTAGAGAGAACAAACTACTTCCTAAAGTATGACTGGGAGGCAGAGCCTTCAGCTCTCAGGCCCCTCTCCTGTGGAACCAGCTCTCACTTTGGATTTGGGAGACAAAC
Source organism: Maylandia zebra (assembly GCF_041146795.1). Classification (NCBI taxonomy): domain Eukaryota; kingdom Metazoa; phylum Chordata; class Actinopteri; order Cichliformes; family Cichlidae; genus Maylandia; species Maylandia zebra. Next base: position 14,305,807 of record NC_135171.1, read on the forward strand.
ATACTTTTAAGATTAGGCCTAAAACAGTTTGATAAAGCTTATAATTAGGGCTGGAACAGGTGACCCTGAACCCTCCCTTAGTTATACTGCAATAGACTCAGGCTGCTGGGGTAATTCCCATGATGCACTGAGCATTTCTTCTTCACTCATCACTTTATTAGCTGTGTTTTTATACACGACTACTGTATTTAATAAATAGTAATTATTAAACCCTGGTTCTCCCATAATGTTTCTTTTATTCTGTCTCTTTCCTCTTTCCTCTCACCCCCAACTAGTCATGGCAGATGGCCGCCCCTCCCTGAGCCTCGTTCTTCTGGAGGTTTCTTCCTCTTAAAAGGGAGTTTTTCCTTCCCAAAGTCGCCAAGTGCTTGCTTATAGGGGTTGTGAGTTTCTTTGTAGTGTGCACTTTATATTACCTTACTAAGTGCCGTAAGGTGACTGTTGTTGTGAGCTGGCACCAAATACAAATGAATTGACTTAAACTACTGTATATTAAACAGATGCCTGAGAATAGCAGTAGGTAAAGTACAGAATATCCACACAGTTATACCAAACCAATAACTGAGGTGAATGATCTGGAGTCTGAAGACTGCAAGCTAGTTAAGGCATTTCACTCCATTTTCACTGCTCCACATGCACATAACATGCCTCAGTCTCCTCGCATTAGATGCCAAACACACCCTCAGACTTTGGTGGCCTATTTAACCATTTATTGGGTTAAAAAAAACATTTGGTGAGTTCAGTGGACATCCAAATAGGGTTCTATCCCATCTTTGCAATCCATCAGCAAAGATCAGGCTGTATCACAGATAGTGACATGTTATTTAACCCTAACCTTAGTTATACGTAATTAACCTTAATTTTCAACATAAAGAATGAAAAATGTTGAAATGAAGTCAAAAAAACTTCCACCCTCTCCCTTTGAGGTGCTGCCCTGCTCTGCAACACTCCCTGCTCTTACAGCCACTCCACTGCCGAAGTGCCCACCTGTGGGCTCTGCAGGGATTTTTGCTCATTACTGACTGAGCTTGAATGTTAGACAGCAGACTCTAACCATATTCTACTGTGGTTATAAATGATTTCAAACACGAATAGCTTAACTTACCTTTGAAAATTATCGGTTGCAGTGATAGCAGCATGAAAAATGCATTTCTAACAGCTTTGTATTTTGTGTGATCAGATCTCAAACCTTTACCTGATGCTGTTCATTGCAGTCAACCTTTGTGCACAGTACACTCAATCCATAGCTATTTTGTTATACTGCACTTGAGAATTACTGTTTATTCAATGTTAGTGAAGATATAAATTTCTTACTTTCATCTTACTGTTTTCAAGCAGTAAACCAAATTATATCTGCATGCCTTGATATGGTTCTAGCTAAAGTTTAGTGATTGTTTTTAATAGAATCAGCCATATGACTGCTTTGCAACAGGAATAATCAGCTGTACGGTTTAAAAGCTGCATGTAAGCAGTTTAACCTGAATTAGACCTTTACTGGAGAATAGCCAGTAGCCGAGGTAAGGACATGCATATAAGTGCGGTCTGAGAGAGAAGCAGAGAAATCAAATGAGGGACTTGGAGTTGAAAGTAAAGAGAGTGTCTGTAGAGATTACATGGATGGAATTCTATGCGCTAGGTGTGCACGCGTGTTTAATTTGGTGTAATAAGTGTACGAATCTGAGTATGTATGCAGGCGCGGTTGCAAAAAGTTTAATGTGTGTAATAAAAAGATTCTGAGAGCATGCCTGAGTGACTGTAAAAGAAATGCAGAGGGCATTCTCTTCAAACGGGTGGTATTCAAAGAGCAGGCACTTTCAAAAGGAGACAGCACTGAGGGCAGCCGAGTTTGAACTGTGTTTGTGCAAAGCAGTCTGCCTTTTAAAAAAAAGACAAGCAAAGAATTAATTCCTGAAGTGCATTCACTGAGTCTTCTTAGAAAGGGAGCAAATTTTAGGGGATATAAAGAAGTAGTGGTGGAGCTATGAAGACATGAAGACAGGGGGTTTACTAACCGAGCAGGGAGCAGGGAGAGGAGGGAAGTTGTGGACTGGAAGGCAAGTGAGTGAAATACATGGAGGGTAAGAAAGGGATGGAAAAAAGGGACACATAGAGGGAGAACACTGGCCCGGGGCGCTGCTACGTGCTTTGCCTTCTTTCTCCCCTTTCTTCAGGAGGCTCTCAGAGAGACGGAATAGACACGAGATGAAAAGAACAAAAACCCACTTTCTACATGGACCTATGGGAACGCTTGAGCCAGTGGTGCCACATATAGCTGCACCGATCTGACCTCGGCGCTGCAGGAGTGATGGCTAGTGAATTACCATGTCAGTGGCCCAGTGCCCCGTCACTCCAGCTCCCTCACACGCATAATAAACACACTCTATCACCCGTTCGGCCCAACCACACTGCCCAAAGAGAGCATATTAATTATAGATACACATTAAATTACTTTCATTACCTCCCCTGCTCAGTCGACGGGACAGAGACAGGGATGATGGATGGAAAGGGGTTTGCTTTACTTCCCCAAGTAGCAAACGCCCCTTCTTTTACCTTCTCTCACCCTTTTCTGGCGTGTTCATTCTTTATTTTGCACCAGTTATCCTGTGACTTGCATTTCCCTATTTGTCTTTTGCATCTTACCCCCAATTTTTTTTGTGACAACTAGACAATGGGAATGTCTGTTCTCTGACACATAGAAGAGAGCAAAATGTGCCGTAGGGGAAAATTGCCCCCATCAGACCGTTGTTTGGATCAGCTGAATGAATTAATGAATAACTGTGGTACTTTCAGGACCCAATAGGTACGCTTAATTTTTTTTATACTGAATATGAACCATAGGAAAGAAAACCCAGGTTTGTCGTCGGTATGTTATAATACAGTATTGTGCAGCTGAAGTTGTCAATCAGACACTTTCCAGTTGAAACGTGAATAAAATCTGACTCTACTTTTCTCTGTTCATATTTGCTCATGTATCCAACAGCACTGACTGAAGTACAACCAAAACATTGACAGTTGTACCTCTAATGACCTCCTGCAATTTGAACCAAATTTTCACATTTGGCTTCATCGCTCCAACAGACCACTGATTTTCTGATGTATACCTCAGCCTTTTTTTCCCCGTTTCCCCTTCTAATAAAACCATTTCCAAAGAGGCTTAAGCAGACAGTCGATGGATCAACACAAGGATCAGATGCATCTCTCAGTTCCTGTGTCTGGTATTTTTTTCTGGTATTTATTTCTTGCTGACATCATTTTCAGATGCTGTTCATCTGCTGTAGGCCTGCTATTTTTTCTTTTGTCCTCCACATGCTCAGTTTGTCCACAATGCCAATATAATGTTTCAGCTAACAGCTCTTTGGGAATCACATTGTTGGTGCAAAAATACTAGTTTTGAAAATCTGGGAATGTTATCCTTGACAGTTTTTGTAGATTTAATTCAAGAGATGATGTCCTCTTGTTGCAAACTGCTCGTAACAAAGTGCCTAAAGATGCAATTTAAAATGTGTTCTTTGGTATGTGTCAGCACAACACTGCCTCAACCCTTGTGCTAGGTGCCTTTTTTTTTTTATCTTTGAATGATTTAGTGTAAAGTGGTTAAAAAAAACATTACTCTAAAAATAGTCAGATGCAGGAACTGGACTGAAAATAAGTGGAAAAGAAGCTAATATCCAAAGAAAACCTTTAGAGACCTGGAGAACTTTCAACTGTGGCTCAAGACTTTTGCACAGCACTGTATTTCCAGTTGTACTCGATTAAACTTGATCTATAAGCTCTCTGATTTGATTAACTTTTGAAATCAATCACAAGAAACCTAGCGTCTGCATGCGCTAATGAAAATGTGGCTAATGTGAAAATAGCACCTCTCCAGTGTCATCTTCTCTCATCCCATACAGTGCAGTCCCTGAGCAAATAACCATGCGCCACATCTCTTCTTTAACCCTAAAGGCCGCTGTAGGCTTCGCAGTGTGTCTGTGTATTTATGTGTGTGCACACTTGTCCTCCTTCGCTGCCTTCTATAAGTTTGATCTCACTGCAGCCAGGAAACCATTACATCGGGTGCCTCTGCTTGCTCAACAACCCCGGGTCTATCTAATCTCTGCTGCTCCGAAACATCCCATTCAATTTCTTCTGTTGATAGATGCCAGTGCTCTTTGAGCCCTTCGGGAGTACATTCTTTCTTTCCTGCTCGTCTCCAACTTTTCGCTTGTGTAAGACCACTAGATTCATCAGGTCAGCCCCCCCTATTGTAAACAACTAGGATCTGATTTGCACAGATCCAAAGGTCAAGAGAACGGCTGACAGTCAGCATCCACGCGCCAGTCTAAGAACGTTTCGTGGCGTACGTAGGATGCTTTATGAAGAGTGATACCCACTTAGATTCACACACTCCTGAGCTCGCTACCTCTTTAACACCGACTGACAGTTACTGTAACTGAGAGCTGCCAGTTACACTTAGAACAAGCAGATGCATTCTAATTGTAGTCGTCATAAACAGATAAGGAAGAAGCACTCTAACACTAGCACTACTCTTCCTGTTTACATTTACAGCCACAGATGCTACTTAGTGTTTCCAGCTATTTTGCAATTATATTACATTTTGCTGTAACCTCAGCAGACAGAGATCTACTGGGCAAGACACTAAAACCCATGATGCAAGGAGAAAGAACACCAAAAGAACCCTTTAGTAAGGACGTAGCCCGTGTTTATTGAGATCATGATCACATAACATTGCATTAACTGTGAAATTACTAAACAGCAATGCAGAAGTGTAAACTACCCTCAAGCCATTTTATTCACGGCTGTTTATTTTTTGCTCCACAGCACTTTTCACCCAGCATTGCCTAGTCATTGGACCACCTCCAAGACCCTCTGGAGATCCAGAAGTCTTGTGTTTTTTTTTACCATTGGGCATGGAGGACAACATTTATGGAACTCCACAGGAACAAACATTATGACAAGGGCAGCCTGTAGAGGAGGGTCAGGAGGCCAGAGGGGAGCACGAGGTGAGAGTGAATATAATGACAAACGGATTCCTGGCCGCTGCAACCGCAGCCTCGTCTCTCGGGTACCTTTCCACCTTGTCATGTCCAAAGACCTTGTATAATACTCAGCAAAGGGACAGGAGATAGCAAACACGTGTGTATCTGTACTCGCCTGTGCATTTCTAATTTATTGGCCCACTGATTTGCTGATGCGTGTGAGGCCGCACACAGGAGCACTAGCCTGGAACAGCCGGGCTTTGGTTCATTAGGCGCTCACACCCTTAAGCGGCTGACATTTCCAAACTTGTTCCCCAGTTTTCTAATTGTCGTGAAAAATTGGACACAGGCGCCAACATTGAAAAAGCTGCACGCTACATCTTGATTTGATGGCATTTCTTGAGCATCGCCGGATGAAAGTGAAATGCAAAAAAAGCACGCTGGATAGTGCAAAAAGTGAGGAGGGAAATTAAACAGGGCTATTCATCCTTCTCATTTGAAGACCTAAATAATCATCTACATAGATAAACCACATAGTGTCATCTACCATTATTGGTACAATTCGCACATCTTAAAAATATGTCAGATGTGGTGTGTAAATTTCAAAAGAATCAGAACAGTTTCGAAAAGTAAACCTTAAAATTGTTACTCAGATAAAGAAATCAAATAAGAAAAGCAAATACATAGCATTAAATCGATTAACAGTTTATACAAATCCATCTTCTCCATAAAATAAATGTGACTGTTAAATGTCAACACAAAATTATGGCATCATTTTGGGGCACTCGTTAGTTTGTGTTTCAGCTTGAAATTAATAAATACTGACAAACGGTTAAAAAGGTTAAAAAGGTGTCATCATGTGCTGTTGATTACAGAATTAAAGTCAGTTTAAGACTCCAACAACAGGCTTTGTTAGTGTATGTTTAAACTTTACAGACTTTACAAAGACCAACCAAAAAAAAAGGAAATATATGGACCAGCAGACAGGATATTTCACATACAGAAAGTAGAAATTATAAAATGTAATCACTGCATGTGCAATACTACAACAAAATATCAGTGTTTTCAGTACGGTGAAAACAACGACGGAAAAACATCACATGTTTAAAGGAAAGTACACAATTCAACATTGCTCCAGAGTCCAGGCAGGTGCAGTTGTACAAATGTCATACCTCTAGAGAGCTGACAGAGTGGACAGATGACTGTAAATTAGTAAAACATGCTGGTCATAATTTCCCCATGAATGTTAAAGAGATGACTGATATTTAGCTGTTTAGAGCAGCTAAAGTTTGACATATAGCTAAAGGTCTTAGCTTTGTACTTTGTCACAGTACTCTTTTATTTCTTTGTTGTCACGGGTAACATACCACATTTGCAATTCATGGCATCTTTTCCATCCATTACTACTCAAATGTAACTTTTTTTTTAACCCAGTAAACAAAAAAGAAAATCCCAGACACATCTGCATTACTAGCGCATTATATAAAAAGACAGAAAATACAATTTCATTTCATTTTAAGAATCACTGTCACAGTTTTTCTTCCTCTGTGTGGCCTTAGTGCTGTGGGATAATTTACTCATTTTCTAGAAAGTGTCATGTAACCTTGAAGCATACTGAGGAAAGTAATAAAAACATGAGATTTGCTGTAACTTACTATAAAAACAGAAATCTCTGTCTGTCCACAAACCCCTCCTGAACCATCAAGAGTTCAACCAAACTTGATGCACAGGGTAGCATCATATCATTTTGACAACAAGACCTGATCAACAAACTGTAAATTCCAGAATTTACATTTTTTACAGTAAATATTCGCATCACTTTTCAATTGTGCAGAAAAAAGAACAACAATACAAGAAATCACAGACTGTGTCTGAGAAAACAATGTCTCTCAGCTACAAACAGCGCTGCTTGAAATGTGAAAAAGCACAACAGCTTAACAACACAGCTGCTGGCGAGGTCCACTGATAAAGAGGTGCCAGTGAGTCAACTCAGAAATAATAACTTCTAGTTTTAGTTCCCCATCCTACTCTGTGGAAAAACAAACAGCTTTTTGTTGTTTACAGAGTAAAAGGCACTCATATCGGTTTGCAATGAGGTAGATCAATACAAATCAAAAGGTTAATGTATAATAAGAGTTGTGCCTTCAGAACAAAATAACTGGCAGGATCAAGAATGAATTGCAAAAAGGGTTTTGTTTTTGGTAACACAAAAGGTATTCCAACAAACTTGACCCAATACTGATATTTACTTACAGGCTGCACAAACTCACATGCACAGGAAAAAACTTTTAAACTTTCAAAAAAAATTGGTTAACCATCTTCAATTCTTCATCAAGAGCCATAATCAGGTCAAAGTTGTTCATGTATGTATGTATGTATGTATGGCTTGTACAGCAAAACTTCCATCAGCTTTAGCTCTACCTTGTGCTAATTAGCAAAAGTAATTAAAAAAAAGGAAACACACTAAGCTAACATGGTGAATATAGTCAAAAATCTATACCAGTGAGAAATCTCCACGTTTAACAACGTTAAGCAGCTTTGCGCGCCGATATTAGCAATTAGCTCAAGTTGCTATACAACCTGTTAGCATGGCTGTAGTCTCTGTGTTGTCTGCTGGTTGAAAGACTTTACAGTTCATCAAAAGTCAAAGTAATTGCCGACTGACTGAACGAATAAATCAGTCTGTTAAAAATGAGTGCGAGCAAGCAGAAAGCAATCTGTGCTAAGATCAACCTGTACAGCTACGGGTTGGCAAGATGGCGTCGTAGCGCGAACACCCGTCTCGCTGTGCTCCGGTGAGGTCCCCCGATTATCCGTCTAAAATACGTGTTCACCTGGTGAAACGTTACAAATGTGCGTGCGAGTAACTCTATAATGAGTCTGGACGACTATTTTTCTAAAATGCCTAACGTCAGGTCTAAGAAAAAGACAGCTCCGGTTGTGCAAGCTAGCGACATTGTGGGTCCTATGGCGGCTGAGCCTGAAGAAGCTAACGCCAGCGACACAGAAATCTCCGCTGACGCTGAGGAAACTGGGAGTGATATCGACCCGAATATTTTTATCTTATTGTATATTTTTATTCTATTTTATTCTACTGTATATAGTATATTATTTTATTCTATTCTGTACAGCTGTGTACTGTATTTATTCTTATTGTATTCTAATTTTTGCGTCATAACTTTTGCACTGTCCACTTCCTGCTGTGACAAAACAAATTTCCCACGTGTGGGACTAATAAAGGTTATCTTATCTTATCTTATCTTATATCCTTGCGGCTCTGAGTAAGATAACTGACAGCATTACAACTTTATTGGATGTTAAAGTTGATACTGTGCTGGCCGCAATCCGTGAACAGACGTCTCGGATCCAGGCTCTGGCGACACGGGTGGGAGACGCCGAGATACGGATTTCAGGCGTGGAAGACACGGCAGGTGTATTGCAGGCGAAAGTGGCTCGACTCGAAAAACAAGTAACTGACATGGCAGACCACATGGACGATTTAGAGAACCGCAGCCGCAGATGTAACCTTCGCCTGGTCGGGCTTCCCGAGGGCACGGAGGGAAATGATGTTGTCGCCTTCATGGAGTCATGGCTCCCCTCCTATCTCGAGCTCACAACTAAAAATGGGAAGATCAAACTAGACCGCGCTCACCGCTCTCTAGCACCGAGGCCGGGCCCCAGCCAGCGCGCCAGACCCATCATTATGAAGCTTCACAACTTTGCTGATAAACAACGTGTGATGGCCGCAGCTCGGCGCCTGGCTACGCAGCCGAACCAACCAACAAGTCGGATCAAAGTCTCCTTCTTTAATGATTATTCAGCGGCGGTAGCCAAGAAACGCAAGGCTTTCGACGAGGTGAAAAGCTGCCTGAGGAAGAAGAATGTGGATTATGCGCTTCTCTACCCCGCCACACTGAGGCTGTTTGCCAACGGCAAGGAGAAGAGATTTAACACACCGGAGGCAGCTGCGTCCTACGCGGACTCGCTGCCCTGAATCCCCGTAACCACCGGAGTACTCCTTTTCTTCACACTATGCCTTAATTAACCGGTGTGAGTACTTGCCGAATCTAGGCGTATATGACTCTTTTTTTTCGTCCTCGCTGCTTATAAGCGACCAGGTGAAATCTTCCACCCCATCGGGCACCGGACGGACTGTGTTTTCGTCTATGGGTAGGCGTGAGTTACGCGCGTGCAATGCCCTTCGGCTTTCCCGACGGGCAGGAGGAGATTGGTTTTTCCCTACATGTTTAGTAGGGCTGTTGCCAAATCACTGTTCTTTGAATGTTCCGTCACACAGCTCTTTCTTGCCTTTTTTATTTTTTTTTTATTTTTTTTTTTTTTCAACCAGGGTGTGGTGAACCCTTTGGCTCAATATGCTTTGTGTGATACATGAATAAGTCTAATAATGAGTAGGCTGCGAATATGCACCTGGAATGTACGAGGGGTTCACAGCCCTATTAAGAGGAGGAAGATATTTACTTGTCTAAGAAAGGACGGTGTAGATGTTGCTATGTTACAAGAGACACATCTTGATAATAATGAACACTTGAAGTTGCAACAAGGATTATATGGACAAGTGTTTTTTTCATCCTTCACTACAAGAAGTAGAGGAGTGGCAGTGTTGATTAGGAAAAATGTACCTTTTGTAGTAACTGATTGCGTTAAGGATCTGAAGGGCCGCTACGTGATAGTCAAAGGGATTTTGCAAGGCCAAAATATCTTATTACTGAATGTTTATTTTCCACCTGCCCACCCAACTACCTTTCTTACCAAAATGTTTCTGGAATTAGCCCCATTTCTTCCTAACTCTACCGTTATTATTGGTGGTGATTTCAACTTAATGTTAAATCCGCTTATGGACAGATTTCCACACAGCATTGCAACTCCTTCTCCTCAGGCCAAAGCGCTTCATGCTCTATGCGACGAGTTTGGACTTGTGGATGCTTGGAGATATACTCACCCCTCCGATAAGCAATACACATTTTTTTCGGCTCCGCATAGGTCCCAAACTAGAATTGATTACTTTTTTCTCCCGAAAACTGACTTAGGTTCAGTAGTATCGTGCGACATAACAAGTATAATCATCTCAGATCACGCTAGGGTAATCATGGATCTCGATCTTAAAGCTGCGCTTCATAGGTCCCGCCACTGGAGGCTTAATACCATTATTCTTAAGGATGAGGAATTTACCTCTCACTTCTCTGCAGAATTTAAAGCGTTTTTGGATATCAACACCCCCTCAGCTACTACTGCCTCTGTTTTGTGGGAAACATGCAAAGCTTATGCGAGGGGCCTAATTATTTCGTATTCTGCGACAAAGAAGCGACAACGGATGGAGGAACAAAAATCTTTAGAGAGCGAATTGATGGATAAGGAGAAAACATATATTGCCTCCCCATCACCACCATTATGGCAAGAAATAACCGCACTCAGGTCAGCGCTGAATTGCCTTCTTACCAGAGATGCAGAGAAGAAACTTAAATACACCAGACAGAGGTTCTACGAGCATGGAGATAAGGCCGGTAAATGTCTGGCGTACTATGTTAAGAAGCGCGCAGAATCGAATACCATTGCAGCGATATCTGATGAAGGTGGCCACAAGATATATGAAAACAAACTGATAAATGACTGTGTTAAGAAGTTCTACGAAGCCTTGTACTCTTCTCAACAAGTCCCAGAGGGGGTGCAGCTGATGCATAATTTCTTCACCCAATTCGACTTACCAAATTTGTCAGAGGAACAGAAGACTGCCCTTAACAGCCCTATAACTAAGACCGAAGTGTTTAAGGCTATTAAATCACTGCGAAGTGGAAAGTCGCCAGGGCCTGATGGCTTCTGTTGTGAATTTTATAAACAGTTTCGGGATATTATTGTGGAACCACTTCTTGATATGTTCAACCACTCCTTCATTACGGGTGAATTCCCGCGGACACTGAAGGAAGCCAACATTTCCCTAATTCTAAAGAAAGGGAAGTGTCCTGATTTGTGCGGATCCTATAGACCTATAGCCCTCTTGAATGTAGATAGGAAACTGCTTTCTAAAATTCTGGCCACCCGCTTAGAAAATTTTTTACCTGTGCTGATAAGGGAGGACCAGACAGGCTTTATAAAGGGTCGAAACTCAGCCACCAATGTTAGACGCTTACTGAACGCTATTGTAGCTTTCAAGCAAAAATCTATTGACGGCCTGGTGCTTTCTCTCGATGCGGAGAAAGCATTTGACAGAATTGAGTGGTCTTATTTGTTGTATACTCTGGGCAAATTCGGCTTAGGGGAGAATTTTATAAAATGGGTCAAAGTTATCTACAATAATCCACAGGCAGCAGTCCTGACTAATGGACTTAGGTCTGATTACTTCAACACTCATAGGGGAGTTATGCAGGGCTGCCCCTTATCGCCCCTTCTATTCGCTCTGGCCATAGAGCCTCTTGCTGAGGCCATAAGGGCGACGCCCACAATACGTAGTTTAGAGATTGGACAGCTGTGTCATAAAATAACCTTATATGCGGACGACATCTTGATTCTTTTGACTAACCCTGTAACATCCGTACCCAGTCTCATTGAGGTGATTGACAGGTTTAGCCATTTCTCTGGCTATAGAATCAATTTGGCTAAGTCAGAGGCCATGCCTCTCGGTACTCTTTTCACAATGCCGGCTACTGTTCCTTCCTTTCCTTTTAAATGGTCTCCTAATGGATTTGTGTATTTGGGGATCTTTATTACCCCGTCTCTCGACCAATTGTACAAAGCCAACTTCACACCCTTATTTGGCAAACTCAAACAGGACCTAGAGCGGTGGGCGTCACTTCCTGTCTCCTGGCTAGGACGCATTGCCCTGATCAAAATGAATGTGCTGCCCAGGCTATTGTATCCTATCCAAATGATCCCCGTCTTGTTCTCTAAGAGAGTACTGAAGGACATAAATGGCTCACCTCTTTCATCTGGAACAAGCGCAGACCCAGACTCAAGATGGCAGTGTTGCATCTGCCAAGCTCCAGGGGCGGCTTGGATCTACCTAATATTAGATTGTATCAGCTTTCTGCCCATTTAAGATTTGTGAGCGACTGGGTTAGGGGTAAAACCTCAATCTGGTCGGATATTAAGACAGCTCTGTCACAATGCAAACTGAGCGATCTATTATTTTGTAATGATTTTAACGGAATTAAGGCCCTTTGTACAAATCCTGTAACAATCAACACCCTAAAAGCGTGGCGAATTGTCCGCCGTCTTGAGGGAAGATCGAGAATAACATCAACCTTTACCCCTATAATGAATAACCCTGCTTTCCCTCCGGGTTCTTTGGACCCCGGCTTTCAACGATGGTCTGATAAGAATATTAAGTCTCTTGGTGACCTTTTCTCGGGTGGTGAACTCATGTCGTTTGAACAGCTTACCAACAGTTACGGCTTGCCTAGACAGGATTTCTTTCGTTTTTTGCAAATACGACACTATATCACTCACAATACAACCCTTGCTGAGCACCCTGAAGTATCTGATGTTGAGAGGGTTTTGTTTGGGCAACAGCTGACGGTGTCTCTGAGTTCATTTTACCATGTGCTTAATGCTTTGACTACCACTGATGCGCAGGGGATTAGAGGTGTGTGGGAGAGGGAACTGTCGGTAACCATAGATGAAGATAAGTGGGATACCGTTTGGTCTCTCGCAAAAAGGATTTCAATTTGTACTCGGACAAGAGCAATCCAATTTAAGATTTTACACAGATTACACGTATCCCCTCACCGCAGACACCTCTTCAGCCGCTCTCTTTCCCCTGTGTGTCTTAAGTGCAAAACTGATGTAGGGACTTTAACTCACTGTTTTTGGTCCTGTTATAAGCTTCAAGAATACTGGGCTGACATTACAGGTGAACTGGGGAAAATCTTCCACGTTGATATAGAGATGGACCCTTTGTCCCTGATTCTAGGTCTTCCAAGTGACCGCCTAAAAGCGGCGGCCAACAAAAGATTGTATAACACTCTAACATTTGCAGCCAGGAAAAATATCCTCTTACAATGGATCAACGATAGGACTCCCACTGTCTGTGGCTGGCGCAAAATAGTTTTTGAACTGATTCCTCTGGAATACCTCACACACATTATACACCACAGTGTGGGTCAGTTCTATGGGATGTGGCACCCCTTTTTGGACTATATTGGACCGGACCTTTCCGCTATCTTATTCAAAGGACTACTACACACGTGATCATCACCCGGGCGCTGTAAGACTGACTCACCACCTCTTGTATGTTATATTTTGTATTTTGTATCTTGTATTATGCCTTATTTAAGAGCTGTTGTGTACGTTTTGTGTTTGTACTGTTTTGTTGTTCCGTGTCTACTGTCGAGACACTGTCGTGTTAAAGGAAAATCTGCAATAAAAACAATGATGAAAAAAAAAAAAACCTGTACAGCTACAACTATCACCCCGCTGCATTCACGCTAAATAAAGCAATCACATTTCATTTTGTTTCGGCGCTCTCTGGGTCCTGCTGGGCTGCGCTCATCTCCGTCTCCTCAGCTTCAGGCTGCTCCATCTCTGCCGCTGAGATGCTCATCTGCTCCTGGTTCTCTATGTTAGTTTGGTTACGCTCTCGGTCTTTAGCTCTCTTTTCTTTCTCCAGCATGTGGTAGTTGTAGATGTTCATGACGAAGAGAAAAAGCCCGCCAGTCGTGATGACTGAGCCACACATGAGGAAAAGGTACTTGTAGTCGCCAAAGATGTCTACCAGTAACCCTGTGTGGAGGAGGCCAGAAAGAATATTTAAAATTAATCAAAGAAAACACAGCACAGTGAGAGTATAGCGTCTAGACGGCAAGTTTGAAGGTGAAGAGGAAGATCAGACTCAGATATTGCTTATGAGTGCGTGCAAGAGAGCGAGAGTGAGCATAGGCCAATTTGAGAAGAGCCATCTCGGAAATGACGGGGCCATTACACCCTTCTTGGCTCTCCTGAATTGCCGGAAATGCAATTTGGATGGCTGCTACCAAAACGAATCAGAAGAGAGGCATATTCTCAGAACCATAAATATCCAGCTCAAGTCTGCAGAAAAGTGACAAATGTGGTTTAGATCAGATTTCAGCCTGCGGCTTTTCTGAGCCCTAAGTCCACAAGTCGCCCCGACCCCCGTTTTCCCCTCCAGACACGGATCGATAGGCGAATGTCGCTATCTCTCTCAGTGTCGGCATCTAGGACTGTCCACCTCACTGCATTACAATCCCCCTTAAAGCCGTATGGAATCCTGGCAGCTCGCCTCAGAAGCTGAAGTATTTTGAGCAGGATTAGTTTCTGTTTATTTTCTCTTGCTCCTAGAGTCTTCCCTTCTCTTTCCACTATTAAACATCTAGTTAGTAAAGATGACTGTGTTTATTCATCAGGCCAGTTTTATAAAATTGATGTTTGTCAAACATATTAGGAAGCACATTTAGTACAAACATGCTACCGTCTCCTTCTGAAACCAATTAAAGATGATGTTAAACTATAAGGAAATTAAACTGATTCCCTTAGCAGATCTCCTTAACTATACCACCTGCCATCTTTGCAGTGGAAGATTGTGTTAAAATAATGTTTGTGTGACTGAATGCAATGTACTGTACTATACTAGGAGGGGGTCACTTTGCATTTGGATCAATTTCAACCATCTCAATGCCGGCTGTATTATCTGATTGATAGCACTCATCTGGTGCCTGTACTCCAATGACCATCACCCTCATTAAGACAGCCCTTGATTGGCTAAGCAGTAATTAAGTCCATCTGGCATAGTCACCTCTTTTTTAATGTATTCACAGCTTAATTATGGCCCAGGTACAGGACTTTAATGACGAGAGTTTGAACTGAGCGTCATTAAACACCCAAAGCAAAAGGGTAATTACACCCGCTTACCTCACTTCCTCCTAATTGGATTGACCCGAAGGTTTGGGGGAGCAGTAACAAGCAGAATAGGGGAGACATAACGATTGAGCCCTCTGGAGGAGATTGTTAGACGTGCAGGGAGGCACTTATTTACCCTATTAAATGAGCGCCTCGGAACACGGTCGCTCTAGACTAACTGGGGGGCCTGTAACTTTTCACCTCATTAAAAGTCAGGTTGGAGGCAAAGGACGCGTTTGTCAGCAGGATGATATTCACAGCTGATTAAGTCATGTTCAGCTAAACTACTGTACATCCTCACCTTGTTTATGTAGGACATTAGGCCTGTATGAACACTGGTGAACAAGTTGAGCAACAACAGAGAGGATGGCTTGCTCACTGCAATACAGTATGTGTTATTGACAGACATCACCAAAAATGATAAATACCTTTCAAAACCAAATTTCTGAAAACACTAGGGAGCGTACACCCACAAGTATTGTAGTCTATCCTTACATGCATGAAGAAAGATGGCCACAAGTTAAGAAAAAAGTTACATGTAGGAGATGGTAACTAATTTATCGGACAAAATAGGTCTGCCTCGACTTGTTAAGAAAAGCAGTAAGAGTCGTGGAATAAATGATTTAAAAAAAGCATCATTTTTTTGACAAAAGGAGGAAATACTTTGACTGATATTGCAAAATCAACTCTAGGCTAAAATGGCTATTACATTATATCTCATAGTAATGTTAGTAGCTTTTTTCTTTTTGTTTTACAGGGACAATGAGCCAAAATGCTGAACAGGTGGTCAGTGTAGTACTGTGTGCTAAGGTTGGGGCATATGTAAAAATTTTCCAGCCGACATTCGTCAATCCAATAAATGACGACGGGCGATATATTCGAGCAGGTGACTTTTTGATGGGCGGGGGAATGTAATCACGCACCAACTGATTTAAGCATTTAAAATTTATTTGTAAGTTTCATTTGGAGGGAATACTTTACCTTCTTTTCTTGTTTGTTTCAGTATTAATATAGCTACTTTTTGGATTATTGAATCATTTATTTATTTGAGATGCACTGAATCACACAAAAGACTTTACGTCTGAGGGTTTGGGTTTTTTTTAATGTTCGCTTGAAGAGATATTTTGATTTTTAACTTACTTTTTGTTTAATTTTGTATTGGTTGTTTGGTTGAGTGTGTAAGACAGACAAACACTGGACCGACCTGTAAACACGGTTATAGTGGAAAAAAGAATCCAGTTTCTCTTTGTTTCCCTCCCCACCATTGTGTTTGTTAGTTTTTTTTTAATTTAAATAAAATGTTTTTGTTTTTTCTGAACATAGGCTACTGCCGTTCTTTCTTTCTATTATGAGTTTAAGTAAATGAATCGCTGCATTTGGGTGACTCTGAGGAGGGGGGGTTTGTTCGCAGCTGGAATACGGTGCTGCTAAAACAGCGCTATTATTTTTTCCATTGACTGCTTTTATTAGCTTCAACCAACATTATTAGCAAACTTACTTGTGGGCAAATAAATAAATTGCTCTTGTAAAAACGATCAAAAGCTTTTACAAGAGCGGTGGGTCCAATCGCCCAACCTTACTGTGTGCTTCCTAATGTGATGTTTATACACTATGATGTAGATTCATGCATAAGTGAATCAGTCTTAAAGTTTGGCATTGTTTTTTCCCCATCAGTTTTGCAACATGATTTTATAACTGCAATGAAAACCAACAATACCACAATACAAACAATACCACCCTAACTTTACCTCGTAAAGCCTCAACAATGAAATATCTGTGGATGTTACAGTGGGCTGCGTTTATAGATATATTTCTGGCACTGCAGTGAAAAGCTGTCACAATAGAATCGTGCCCGCTTTTAATTGACGGCCTGAGCATCATGGGCATTATACACTCGTCTCATGTGCACAGAGATTCTCTGAATCTGTTGATGATAGTATGTACTGTAAATGATAAGATATTCAAAGTCTTCACAATCTGATGTTGAGAAACATTAATCTGAAATTGTTCCACAATATAGACACAGTTTGCTTCTTACTGGTAAACTGCCCATCTGTATTTCTGAGTGCCTCACTAAGACGCTCTTTATACCCAACCTGTTGCTATTGCAAATGTTCTTCCAGCTGTGGTTAAAGTCAGACTGTAAATAAAATGCAGCTTTTTTTTCTTCTTATCTTTAAATGAAGCCTGGATTTGCCCCAGATGCTCCATTATGTCATGAAAGCCTGTGCCCATGAGGATAGATGGCTTCTTTCCAGCAGGAAATCACCATGACGAACTGCATCTTTGTGTGGGCGTCTCATACAATACAAAACATCCATACTCCGTGATAATGCGGCTCTGTCTTACAGGAATGATACTGTTACCAAGCTTTACTGCAACATAATGCACAGCCTGTGAATGAAAGAGATAAACAAACAAATATTGTTTGCAAGGCTGCTCTCGCTTGAAAGCGGTTATTTCCTCTGTAATGGTGGAAATTTCTCTTTTCCCCAAGTGTTTCTGCATGTTTGTAAGTATATATTACCTTGCCCTTTGCCTCAGTTGTAGAAAGAAGCAGCGTAAAGCAATCTTAAGTGATCTAAGAGTAAACATGTGTACTTGTGTAAGAGAAAGACAGAAAAAGGATTATGTATGAATGAAGGATGTGTTACCTGCAGCAGGTGGTCCCAGCAGCATGGGGAAGCACTCCACAATCGTGACAAGTCCAACGGCGCTGGGGAAGCGCTGATTTCCCATCAGATCCATGAGGCATTCAAATATCAGGGCGAAAACCATCCCAAACCCCACACCAAAAAATACTGCGTAGACCACCAGGAGGGTATAGCTCCTCATCAGAGGGCACAGCAAATGGCACGTTCCATTAAAAACCATGGCAAAGCTGAAGAAGTACTGAATTCTAGGCCTGATCCACTTGCTGTTGGCTACCAGGCCGGTGCCGGGTCGAACAAACATGTCAACAAAGCCCATAATGGAGAGCAGGTAGGCCGCAGAGTACTTCTCAACACCTTGGCTAACAGCATAGGTAGACAGGAACACAATGGGTGCATACGCTCCAAAGATGAACATGACATTTCCTATTAGGTAAATGACAAAGCCCCTGTCCCTGAAAAAGGACAGATCCACAAACTTCTTTGTGTTCTTCATACAGCTTCCTTTTATCTTAGTCTTGCACTTATTTGGCCGATCCACGTTTTGCTGCGGTGCACAAGCGAGTGTCTTACAAACAGGTCGCATGAGGGCTCCAGCAACACAACAGTTGAGCATCAGACCCCCCAGGATAAGGAGGCTTCCTCTCCAGCCATATGTGCCCAGTAGATATTGGTTAAGAGGAGCCAGGAAACAAAGGAACACTGGACTGCCAGCCATAGCAAGTCCATTGGCTAAAGGACGCCTGGCCAGAAAATATTTACTGATGATGGTGAGAGATGCATTCAGGTTAAAGGCGAGTCCACAACCTGCATGTAGAAAGATTGAAAACATCTCAGTCACATTCCAAAAACCCTCAGGAAGAAAAACCCTACTGAACCTGAGCTCCAAAGGGTACTTAATTAAATTAAGACTAAATCTGCCGGCTGCTCATTAAGGTTCCATCTCATTTCACTTTTGCCATCTAAAATCTCATTACAGGACTCTGGAATTATTTCAGAAATAATTTCTCCATTCAAGTAGAAATAAATTGGAGAGCCTGGGTAATACATTTACTCACTTGCCTTTCTATGCAGAAATTTTTAATCTGATTGGACCTTATTTTGAAGAAGATGAAGAGTTACAGTTAGATAGCTACGGTGTTTAGAATTTCTCCCTCTAATGTCAGGGTATTCTTACAATGCATAAAGTTTTTGTTGTTTGGTTGTTTTTTTAATGCATTTAAATGGGGATTTACTATATTAGGCTTTTAGGGGGACATAAAAAGTGTAATTTAGCAATTTTTTCTTTTCTAATGAGGAATTTCACATTATTTTGACTTTAAATTAAAAAGACTGACTGCAATCCCAATAAATGTGACATCTACAAGTCACCGAATTATGACACTGTCCCCTAAAACTTAAGAGGAACACTTAATCATCACAGTATAATAACATATGTTAAAGCTGTTGCCAGACTTGTTTTGGTGCAAGTGAAAGTGACAACAGGTTGTCTTCATTGGAAAGGCAACCTCCAAAAAGCCACATGGCACCATTTAGTTGTAATCCAGCTCCTCCAGGATGGCACATCACCTTCTCAAAATGGTTTGCTGTGTCTCCCAGCACAGTCTCAAGAGTGTGGAGGCCATTACACAAGGAGACAGAGCTGTAAAGGGGTGCCAACCCAGCAGGAGTGGTGTCGGCTCCTTTGTATGGGAAGGAACAGGACCCAGCAAAATGACCTCCAGCTGGCAGCTCATGTGCATGTTTCTGACCAAAGTGTCATAAACAGATTCCATGAAGTGTTCATAACCAGCACCGTGCAGCTCCAATGGCATTCGCCAGAGAACATCAGAACTGGCAGGTTCGCTGAGAGCTCATCTGACAGATCTGAAAGAGTCTGGAGATGCTATGGCAAACCTGTGGTCTGTGGCCACCACATGCAAAACAGTTTCTACGTTCCTGGTACCCGTTTTAATGCATAACAGTGTGTTTTAAATGATCACGGAACCCCAAATCATGACGTACCAAAAATAGTAACAGAGGAATTTTCCATGCATTTGTGCTGTCACACCTGGATTATTGTATTGCCTTATTTACAGGCTTAGATAAAACATCTTTAACGCCTCCAAGCAATGCAAAATGCTGCAACCACACTAACACATTCTAGTAAATGAGCTCACATTAACCCTGCTTTATCATTTTTAATTTGGCTCCCAGTTGACTTTAGAATTTGTTTAAAATTTCTTGTATTACATACGGACTAAATGGACAAGATCCAAACTATATATCTTGTCATCATTTTGTGTGTGAAAAGCACTATAGAAACTATTTAAATGACGCTCTTAGTTCAATTATAAATATGTACTACCATCAAAATGTCCTAGAAAGTGTTGAGATTAAATTATTTGAAGTGCCTCAATTCTATGCTTTATATTAACTAAAATGCCATATATATAGCCATATATAGTGTAGTATTAAGTGGACACAGCCCTGAAAATAAAGGCATTAGATTACATGTCCTTGGGGGATAGAATGCTGTAGACTCTCGCTCACGCTTGCCTGGGAGAAAGTAGATAACAGGGGACCACCTTCTAGTAGAAAGTTACTGAAACACTGTTGTTTAGACTAGAGAGGGACCAGCAGATTGATTGTTTGATTGTAACTGATTGTTTATTCTGAGAAAAACAGGTGTGGGATATTAAACTGTTTTGTGATGCATTATACTGCTGATTTATAAGAAATACTCTTTCCAGAGAATCATGGCCTTATTTTTCTGATTAGAAAGAACAGAACATACTGCACAGGAAGGCAAGGTCATAACTTACGCTCACTGAGAAAAAGAAAGAATCTGAATGTTTAGTTTGGAGGGGGGCCGAAGCTTTGAGAATGTGAGAATCGGTCAGACACGTCGAGATTTGCCGGACACCCTCCTGTGCACATCTCCCGTCCGCACATTTGTAATGCTCAAAGTGTTGTATGGAATAAAGACAATTGCATTGATTAAAGAGATTGTTGATTGAGCATTTATACACCGAGTGTTGTTCTTCCTTCAGCCCAAAATTCAAAGAGTTGGTGTATTTAATAAAAGTCCACTGTGTGTATAACCAATGCAGTCAATCTTAGCAACACAGATTGTTAAAGCTGAGGTGTGTGCAGAGAGACAAACCGTGAAACTGTTCATGTGATCTTGTGTTGTGCTTGAACGGTGCCAGGCAGGTGCTCCAACCAATCAGAAGCATTCATTATTCCAGTGACAAGGACAGCATACCTCACCAGCTTCTCAGCATCACAAACACCAGTGAGAGAGTGAATGAAGGAGTATACGAGGAGGAATAATTCTGAGATGTATTTCGCTGTGTGTGGGGTGCTTTTTTATTAACGTGCAGGTGTTTGTGTATGTGTAAGCATATGTCTGCATGACTTCTAGGCAAAACTGCCTAATGCCTGTGTGTCAGTGCACTAGGCACAGGGGAACAGTGTAGAGCCCACACATGCCCCAGGCACCACACATGGCCCAGCCACTCGCTGTGCCTATTAATCCTTCACAGGGGCCCTTGGCTGGGTAATGAGCCTCTTAGGATGGCAGAGAGCCCCCATGTGACGAACCTGATTGGAGCTTACGGAAGAGTACAGAGGGCCATGGAAGATCATGCTCTCTGGGATCAGAGACAGTTCTGTCTTAATTACTGTCCTGGTCCTGGTCCCCTCGGTGCTCTAACTGCACCCTAGGAGCCGGGGCAGATGCCCAGGGCCTTCAGGAAAGGCATGGCAGTCTAGTTATGGGGAGCAGATCTGAACCAAGAGATTCTAAAAGGGATGTGAAAAGATGCAGACTGCCAACATCCCAATCCCACTGGGACCAGGATTGATGGGAATGCAAACTGAATGGTAAACAAGTATGGCATGATATCTTGGTTTTAGTCTGTGATCAATTATGAATTCCCAAAGTGAGACCACAAAAAGTAAAACCTGTTCAAGCAGCAGTAACACATACTGCTTAGGAATAAAAGTACTGTACCTCCAATGACGCCAATGCAGAAGTAGAGATAAGCGATGGAGCTCCCAAAAGATGCGGTTACCATAGACACTCCACACATCAGTCCACCCATGATGACAACTGGTCGGCTCCCAAAACGATTGACCAACATGCTGCTCACCGGTCCTGCAAAACCAGATGAGCACTGAGAACGAGCAGTACATTCTTGTATTATGTTACGTCTTAATGTCGCCAAAGTTTTAGTAATCCGGGTACCTACTACTTCAAGGTAAACTGATGGGTCTAAACCAGTGAAATTCATCATGTGATCATAGGGCTAAATTCTGCCACACAATTTTGTAATGAATAGCTCATTAAACAAAATAAATAACTTAAAAGATGAGTTTCATGTTTTTTTTTAATGTCTGTTCATTTTATCTGAAAAGCATTATTATTTGCACATTAGCTGTTGAGCATCCCTGATCTAAACCAAGGGCAAAAGGACATCACAGAGGGTGACAGAAGACCTCCACAGCAAAGCAACCTGGCAACTCATTAAACATTCCCCTGATAATGTAAAACACTACACCCAGTGATCAATCAGCAATTAAAAAGCCTTTTATATGCTGTCACTCTTTCCTTCATTCATAACCTTGCCTGAAAGAGTGACATTGAACCACAAGTCATTCTCCAGAATAATGAAAACCTCTATATTCTTATTGCAAACTACACAGGCTTCTCGAAAAAAAAAATTAAAGGAACGGTTTGAAAACGCATCAGATCTCAATGGGGAAAAAAAGATACGTATTCTGATGTGGACAGTGTTAGGAATGAAAAGTTCACACATCATTTGAAGGCAATAAAAGTGATCAACCTGCCCCCCAAAAATCAAAGTGGAAAAAAACAATGCAGCAATGATGCTCAGTTGTATGTCCCCACATTACCCTGTATGCATGTGTGACAACGTTGGGGTGTGCTCCTAATGAGACAGCGGATAATCTCCTCCCAGATCTGGACCCGGGCATCACTGAGTTTTAGCAGTATCCTGTTTTAGCAGTTGTCTCATTGTTGCCCCTCTAGTGCAGCTGTTGTTAATTTCATTAACACCAAAGTGGGTGAAACTGATTAACAGCCCCCTCTGCTACTTACCTAATCAATATCCCAGCAGTTTAACTGAACTGATGCTATACTCTGATTAAAAGCTGTTCCTTTAATTGTTTTTAGCTGTGTAGTTCAGTGGTGGTAGCAGTGATAGATTAAATCTTTTTGTTCCAATTTCTTTCATTTTTGCACTAGCAATGTGATCCTTAAAGAGCCATTAGCTGAAGACATTGCATATCTCAACATGGTGCAGTTTGTCCAAAAAGAAATCTAGGAAAACTGGACAAGTAGAAGTTGTGTCCTTGGGAAATAGGGAAAAAGCATTCTTAAGGGAGGCCGAAGGGAGAAAAGGCTGAGGTATTCCCAGTTACACAAGAACTGGACTTAAAATCAGTGGCAACAGGTCTTATGGAGTGATTCATCCAAATGTGAAACTTTTGGTTCAGATCAATGAGTGTCTACAACCAGTGGAGGCTCTGTTATTGTTTGGGGCTGTACATCAGCCAGTTGTGTTGGGCATCTTGTCAAAACTGATGGAATAATAAATGCAGAAAAGCATTAACAGATTTTGATCCACCACACAAAGCCGTCTGGAAAGTGTCTGATTGGCAAAAACTTCATTTTTCAGATCATGATCCAAAAACACACCTCCAATGCAGTAAAAACATACCTGAATTTAAAAAAATAAAAATACAAACTCTCGACAGAAAACAACAAAAGGCAGCCAAGATCCAAACAACAGCTTCAAGAAGCCTGGAGAACTATTCCTGAAGACTACTTAAAGAAATCAAGAAAGCGTGCCTAAGACAGATCAGGCTGTGTGAAGAACAGAGGGGGTCATACCAAATACTGACATTCATGCTTGTTAGAATGATACAATATTTATTCTTTTTACCATATATGCTCTATTTCCATGTATGATTTGACATGTTTTAATAAATTGCTGCACCTGTGTCCCATTTTTCTAGCAAAATATAAAGGAATGAAGGGTGACTCAAGACTTCTGCACAACACTGTATGGGAAATCAAATATCCACCCAGCTGTTTATACAGTTACACAGGTTCAGAGCAGGGTCAAAGATAGATCATCGTTTTCGCTGTAGCCGTGTCACAATAGGGCATCTCTTGTTCTACCACCGTATCCATTTCCATTATAAGTTTATCATTGTGACTCGTTGAGTCAGAGGTTTCCTGAAAAGGCTGTCATGTCTTTCCCATGGGGGCCTGGTGTCAGACCCCACTGTGCTGAACCTTCCTCTGATATATTCCCCTCTTTCCTTCTCCTCCGCTAGGTGACATTGTTGAATCCTTGCCAAGGACAATATGATA
Source organism: Maylandia zebra (assembly GCF_041146795.1). Taxonomy (NCBI): domain Eukaryota; kingdom Metazoa; phylum Chordata; class Actinopteri; order Cichliformes; family Cichlidae; genus Maylandia; species Maylandia zebra. Next base: position 14,329,689 of record NC_135171.1, read on the forward strand.
AAGTCCTGTGCCTGAGCCACATTGGAGGGGAATATTTCACTAGTTAGGCCGCTCTGAGTTGAGTGCAGGTGAGTAACATAGCGTGCTGTCCTGCAACCTTGAAAGCAGATACTAACAAACTCAGGAAAAAAAAAAAAAAGAAGAAGAAGACAAGAAGAAAATCACACTAAATAAAAACTCAAGATTCTACTTTTTTCTTTCAGCAGTGAATAAAATATTTATGTCTTCACAAAATCGTAGAGAATACAGTTTTTGTTACCTTTATTTATTCTCAACGTTAGTATTTTGAAGACAGTATATAATATATCTAAGTAGGGTCTGATTTGTGACATCTGACTTCACTTCTACAAACCCAAATGTACAATAGATGTCACATGCAGTGGTGCTTACTTCCATAAATTCCCTTTGGACCTCAGTGAAGAGACTTAAATTTAGGTCAGGTGACTTACATGGAAGCAACATTCACTTTATTAGGCAGCGGGTGCAGTCGCTCATGTGAAGCCAGTTATACTCGTTACTGTATTTCTCTAAATCTAAATTACAACCATACACAACAGTCGTGCCTTTGCAGCGGACACAGACACCACACAAACGATCTTTATGAAACTGGGATTTTTGTGTTTATGATGCTTATCGCCAAGTACAAATGCACAGAGCAGACTTCTCAAAATACTGATCTGTCTGCTGTCGGCTGGTTTGAAGCTGTGCTTTAGTAATGCTTGATGGAACTTCTTACAGAAGGTGTAGAGAAAGTCTGATCAACAGACCACGATCGGTGCTAGTATGGGGTGTACGTGGTATGTCAGAGCCCTAGGACAACTAAATAAAACACAAAAGAACAAGAGACCAAAAAAAAACTCAGTCTGGTTAACCTGCAGGCTATTATTTACCAGCCAATACAAATGTGTTCTCTAGTAGTGATAAGAGTACTGATTTAGAGGTGCTGACTACAAAAGGTGTGATGGCCTAAAGGTATGAGGCCACACTACACTGCATTCCAAGCAGCTCTGGGTTTGAGATTATCATATTTATGCTAACCAAGTGGTTTATTGATGTAGCATCACAGCTGACAAAAACAGACTGCAGAAGACTATTCAAATTCAATTCAGTTTTATTTATACAGCGCCAAATAACAACAACAGTTGCCTTAAGGCGCTCTATATTGTAAGGTAAAGTCCCTACAAAAATAAAGCATACAGTAATGCTAACTATGTGGATAGGAAAGCTTAGAAACAGTTTAACCAATAAAGCACACACAGAGTCAACTCACCTCCTGCATACATGGCAGCTAGCATAATAGAGGAAATCCATGCTATTTCACTGTAGCCAGCCTGCAAGTCTTCTTGAATGTCTTTAAAGAAAATGGAAAGGGCTTTGGGTGTGGAGTAGGCAAACCCAATGGAAATATGGGCCCCAATCACAACCATCCAGCCCCAACCGCCATCCAGGGGCTTGGAGCCCAAAACATCTGCTGGAGCAGGAGGCATGTTCCTGTTCAGAGTGTACAGTATAGGGGGACACAGTGTTACAGTCGCTGCATGCATGAACAAAGCAGTACAATCTAAGTAAAACACACAAGCGCATATTAACTAAAAACGAGGAGTCGGATTTCAAAATAAAAGTCTCAACATCATTCTAAACTTGCTGACAGGTAGTTGAGACATGGACTCACACCGAACTTAAAGTTTGGGCTGTTTTCAGATTCTGCGACATGCTAGACCACACCGGCCATGTTTGTAAACAGAAGCGGGGGAAATAACCCGCAAAACTACGCAACAAAGCAAGCTCTTGTGTAATATACTGCTGCTGCTGTTGGTGGTGGTCATCATAATGGGAAATGTGTGATTTCTTCCCTAGACGTATTAAAATACAGCAAGACCCAAAGGTCTGACACTGCAATTCCACATTAGAGTTTTTTACAAGCCAAGATAACTTTTCCGATCACTCCGTCTCGTTAAACCGTTCCGCGCAGAGTGGGGCAGGAATGCTACTCACCACCACGTGGACAAAGAAACCGGTTAACCAGCGTGTGTGGATATACTGCAGAAAGCCTGACTGCATCTTACCGTTCACTGAGCGTCTGCGCAGCCTCTCTTTACGAAGTTCCTGACCAAAGTTTCACCAGCCTACAGCTTTATTTGACTGCTGGTCACATGTCGCACACATGGGCCCGAGGTGATCCGATTCACTGAATCAATGGGACATGAGCTTTGTCTCCTCTGCGTTTTTCAGCCACACTGCTGTCTGCGGCGGCATTCAGTATGACAGCCGAAGGAAAAACTAAATTCTACAACTACTAAGCTATTACAACAGGAAGAAAGCTGTTACGGCTGTGTGTCCTTTACCTTTGGCAGACATAAAATGTTTTCATGTACCTAATGATGGTTTTCAGGCGTTTTCCAAGCCAAAATGAGTTAATCTGACCCATCTGATCTGATAAATTGAGGTCATAATCTAACTACTCAAGATCCGCCTCTTCTACCCGGTGAAATACACACAGACTGGACACTTTATTAGGTATAGCTTTCTAGTACTGGTTTGGACCCACTCTTGCCTTCAGAAGTGCTTTAAAACTTTATTGTACAGATTCAACAAGGTGCTGGAAATATTTCTGATCTCAAATGTGCTTTACTGAACTGAGATCTGCTAACTGTGGAGGTCATTTGAGTACAGTGAAGAAAAAAACCAGTTCAAGATGATCTGAACTTTGTGGCGTGGCATATTATCCTGCTGGGAGCAGCCATCTGAAGATGGGTACATTATAGCCATAAAGGGATGGATATGGTTGGCAATAATACTCATGGAGGCTGTTGGTGTTTAAATTATGCTCAGTTGCAATAAGGGGCTCAGGATGTGCCAAAAATAAATAAATAAATAAATAACCCTGACACCATTACACTACAAACAGCTGCCTGAACTGTTGATATGGGGCAAAAAGGATCCATGCATAGACCATGGACAGCAAACTCTAACCCTACCAAGTGTCACAGCACACAGCATAATCTTCCTGTTCTTAGCTGACAGGAGCGGTCTTCTGCTTTTCTAACCTATTTGCCTCAAGGTTTGACATGTTGTGCATTCAGAGATGCTCTTCTGCATACCTTGGGTCTAAAAACTGATCATTTAAGCTACTTTTTTATAATCCTATCAACTCAAAGAACACTAGGCATTCTCCTCTGACCTCTGGCATCAAGGCATCATCCAATAGTGGACACCTTCTCTTTGTTAGGCCATTTTCTGTAAACCCTATAGATGGTTATGCAGGAAAATCCCAGTATTTCAGTAGTTTGAAACACTGAAACAAACCTATCTGGCACCAACCATTGCACACGCTAAGCCATTAAAACCACCCTTCTTCCCCATTCTTATGCTCAGTTTAGAGTCCACCAGGTCTTCTAGACGATGTTTGCAAGTCTCAAAGTGTTAAACTACTGCCATGTGATTAGCTGAGCAGATAAGTTACATCTGTTCAACTGCTCACTAAGTGTCCAGTGAATGTAAATGACCTGGCATAGCTTTCCACTATCTGTGACACAGCAGCTACAGTATAAGTATCAGAGAAGTTCAAGGTAGGAAACATTTTTAGGATCAAATATATCACAGTGGAACACAACAATATACAATTGAGGTCCAAAGGCCTCAGTCACTTGAAAGTTAAAAATAAACAGAATAAAAATAAAACATTTCACTTTTAATAGTTTTATTTTCAAATTATGTGCAAGGTGAATTTCACAGTTGAGCTCAACAACCACTATAACCTGAAACCCAAAAAAACCAAAAAAAAAACCCAACAGAAAAATAAATGGATTAAAAAGACACAATGGAATAGCACCCATAGGTGATGCATGAAGATGACCAGAACGAGCTGTGTTTGGCCGCACAGGGCAGCCAACTCTTAGGAGAAAGCAGGTTTTATAGCTTTGTGTATTACATGACTGGTGTTTGAAATATGTTGTAACAATGCAGTTACTTCAACTGTAATGCTTAGTTTCAGTGAGATGTTCCAAAGATACTACTGTACTACGAGGTGGAGGGGGGCAAATCAAAATATATCACTCGTGCGGGTAATTTTTTTTTCCCCCTCAACAGAACAGGATTACTCTATTATAACTAAACAGATAATTATGTAAAGAAAAAACAAAACAGCCACTAGAGACAACAAAAAGAAATCACATCTATTTTTCAAGTTATAAAAGAAACTGAAGATAACTTTAAAAAACTGTGCAAGTACAGCAAATCTATAGTACAGTATATTACACATAACAAAAACAACTTAAATACAGTACTGGGTATCAGTAGAAATCCTGAGAGTTCTCCGTTCCTGGTTCGCAAATGGCTGTCTGTGGACAGTCGAGTGAAGCCCAGACCCACTCTGACCCTTTTTCGTGGGAAACATTGTTCAAGCTGGGTTGACTAGAAATCAGGTTAAAGTCAGTCAACAGTGAATCTTCTCTCGGAGAAGTTAATTATATCCTCAAGTCCTTAATGAATGCGACTTTTCCTGTATTAAATGCCAATGTAAATCTCTTAAGATGATTGCTATATGGTTGCTAAAATGTTTTCACTTAATAGGAGGGCACTCTTTGCTTAGATAAAATACACAAGAAATGTGTAGTGCAATGATGAAACAGGAACCTGCGTGAGGAAACTGACGGCACTAAAAATGTCACACTTTGACAGCAAACGCCCTCCAGTGGTGGCGTTCTTCTGTACAAGATTGTCAAAAAAAAAAAAAAAACAGAAAAAAGCACCAGCGCCAAAAGTTTGTATCCTCTGTGATGACGTGTAAAGACGGATTCATAGCTTTACGAGGGTGCTTCGTAAAGTTTGCAGTTAAGGACCGCTGAAGTGGCGAATTATTCAGTGCAACGCTGAGTAAGACTTTTCAGATATTCTTCATCAGGAGGAACAGTTTTTGATTCTGATGCCCCTTTTTTTCTAGCTGCAGGCACATTGGCATCACAAAAGATCTCCACGAAAAATCCGCATCACTTCAGCCAACAGCCAAACAATCGTTATGGGTACTACTGATCTTCGCTAGCAGAGACGAGCACACAAAACAATTAATGCACTTTTAATAAGGTAATACAATGTAATATAGCCTAATCACAGTTCCAAGATTTATTGCTACCACAAAATCCGTTTCCAACTTCCACGACAACTATAGTAAGACCTCAAATGCTCTTTTGGCATTACGAGGAAGGCTATTGGAACCCTTTTTTTCAAGCGTTTAATAACCCGGTGTCAAAGAACAAACTCAGAGCTCAAACTCAGAGCAAACACTTGTTTATATCAACACAACGGCCTGAAATGTCCCTTTGCTCCTAATCAAAAATCTCTGAAGTTTCTGAGGTAAACCTGTTGGTCTGAATGAGCCACTTAGTGTTGCAACAAATTTGACTCCGTCCTTGTTTCTCCAATGTGGAGAGTGAATATTCTAACATTTCACTTAATGGATGCCAACTCAAAGCAGGAAAAAAAAAAAGTCTGGAAGCCGCACATAGTGTATGTTTGACACACTGACACCTGTGGAGGAAGAGTGGGCAATAAAAAGTTACCATTTAACTTTCAACCTTTAAAAACACTAATGTCAATCACAAGCACACTTCAAATTAAAACTTGCATATGAAATAAACTGAAGAGAGGCATAAACGCAGAACAGGAAAAAAATCCACACAAACCTCAGAGCCAGCAATCTACTAATGACCTAAGGTACTCATCTTACCCGTATGAAT